>NC_071399.1:82482580-83082580 GCF_022682495.2 Desmodus rotundus | reverse complement strand
CTTTTAAGTTTCTCTTTGGGTGACAGAGAGAAAACAGTCACTTTGTTTTGTGTGCTAATGGATCAGTGTGGGCATGGATTTTCAGAGTACTGGACTACAGAAGAAAGGCCAAAATATAGGACTGAACCAAATGCTTTAATACAGGTATACTAAACAAAACTCTAGATTGGTTATTTTAGCTCAGGTATCTGAAATTGGCTTCAAAAGTGCTTCTTTGATGGAAACCTCTTTTCAATAATGGGCTACCTCAGATGACATAAGGTAACAGAACATTTGAGTGGAGTGTAGAATTAAGAATCCAGACTGCCAGAAAAGTAGAAATGTTAGATTTGATTTACTACTTAAGATCTGCTTAAATCCTCTTTAATTATGTCCCCCCGGGACCTTGAGAGGAAATTCTCTGCATCAAGGTGTTTAACAACACATCAGCAATGGGAACACAGGAATTCATGAGAGACTCCCGAGTGGCCACCCTTCCCCGGCCCAGGATGATTGCGGGAGGTGTCAGCTTTGAAAAAGTCAGTGTGAAGTCAGCTCTGGGGACGTCATCTTTGCACTGCAGAGACCAAGGGGGCTTGGGGCACGGTTTGTTCTAGCATACACAGGCTTCAGAATTACAAACAACTGCACACCCGTAGACACCTATATACCTGGCTTGAAAAGGGCCTCTACAAAATGCCAAGTTCACAATACCATGCGTCCCGGGCCTCTCAAAAGTTTCATTCACTGCGTATATTGTGCTCCCTTAAAGTTTTCTCCATTTCTCTTAGTTGTGAATCTGTTTGTACACTAAATATTGATAACATATACCAAACTACAAGTTCTGCTCTCCTCTAAAAGTCTTGGCAAAAAGGTAGCAAGTATTTTATTAATGTCAATGTAGTATTCAGGATGCCAGGGAGTTTTAAGAGTTTTTAAACCTTTTTTGAAGAGTTTTTGTTTAATTTCTTATGCGAATATTAGATTATTGCAAAACAGTAAAATCTATTACTCCAAATCAAAATTAAGATTTTATTTTTTGTGAATTAATACTATCCCAATTGACAACTGCCACTAGTATCAACATCCTTGGAATAATAATAATACAATAATAATACAAAGATTAAATTACATATATGTATGTAATTGTATTCATGTTACATATTCATGTAACATGCGAGTGAATAGTTAGAGGCAGTCTCTGCTGCCCGTAGTTGTTCTAGTGCCATGGTGCCAAGGACCCTACCATCTTTAGGCGTACCATCTGGAATATGTAATCACTACAAAAGAAGACAAGACTCATAAGCTCTTTGCTACACTGAGCCTGGAAGTGACACCATCACTTTTGACAACATCTGGTTGGCCAGAGCTAATCACATGACCCCTGCATAATTGCAAGGGAGCTCACACAATATTGGGTGCTCCATCTGTGCACATGGCAATTCTAATGCCTAAATCTTAAAATTATTAACTTACTCCATGGGAGTAAATCCATTGGTTATTTAAATAAAAATAGTAAGAATCATCCTTTATTCTCCAATATTCTGCGTCATATTCATCAGAAGTTTTGTTAGTTTGGTATACAGGATATACCAAATTCAAACGTACCCACCAATACCAACCTCTTCCCTGTTTGGCCACACATTGAAATCTTATTTTGTGTTTATTACTCTTAAATGTGTTAAGGGACATGCATGTCTATTTTAGTGTGTGTGGATAAGTAGCATACTTTATAAAGTATTGATATAAAAATCTCTTTTTTAGTTTAAATAAATTGAATAATTTTTTAAAAAGAAAAGTCACTGAATTCTGACAGGTGTTTTATGCAAAAAAAATGAGGCAAATAAACAGAACTGTTCAAGTCTCATGAAAAGAAATATGTTAAGGTCAGGAAAGATAAGAGGGGACTAAGGAATAATTTCGGGCTGAAGATCTCCGTCCGCTGCAGGAGCTGGGCTTTTCTGCGAGGTCACCCAGGCTGAACGTTTGCTATCCTCGAAGGCTGCTCCTTCCATTTTTCAGCCAGTTCCTGCTTTATTTAGCTTTATTTAATTTTTAGTTAATATCCTTTCTCTGCCCCGGGATAACAACCAGGTGGTATTCATACTTTAAGATGAAGTGTTAGATTAAATTATTCATTTTGGCAAACCAATATAGTTTCTATATTTAATTATAAAAAGCCATGCTGTATTTGAAATTTATTGGCAAAACAAAAAACCTTCCTGAGGATCTTAATATGGTATATTTTAAAACATTTCCATGTTAGATCTCTGTTCAAGGATATCAAATACATCATGATTGTAGGTTAACAGAAACACAAAAAATATAAAATCCACGTAAATGCAATATTACATATTTTAAATTTGGCAAAGTACTGATGAAATATAAACAAAATTATCAAATAAATACATAAATAACTTGAACAAAAATTAACTTACTATATCAGTTGACAGAAGATATTCCACTTATATCTAATCAATAGACAGTGAAATAAATTTCAGTATAATATACAATTAAAGGCAATTTTAACAATTGAAGTACTCTTATTGATAGCTTTATTTATAAATGAGATACATTTCTTAATAATAAAGTTTTCTATTTAAAATTTTTCTTAAGTATCTTTTTTAGGTGAATAACTTTTATAATGTGCAAAAGACAACCTACTCAGGTTTTGGAGGATTAAATTAAGCATTGAACATAAATGCTCTAGGAAAAATAATGCAAAAGTCAGTACTCAAATCTTGATATTATAATTATTGATATTGTAGAAGTTCTCATTGTGTGGCAGTGGAAGAAAACATGTTGCAAAATGTTAATGGAAACGGGTAGAAAGAAAAATTCTTAAAGCACATGTGAATTTCTTACATTGCCAATGATTTAACAAGGTTAATGAACCTTGTGTGCCTATGGTACTCTGCAGTACCAATGTATTTCAGACACGGGTATGCGTAAAAGTATAGCCAAGTTCCACAACCTTGTATTTGGAATAGGAAGTGAGCATTGTCCAAAAGAAGAAGGTTCTGGAAAATAACAAAATTAACGTCGTCTTGAGACTTAATGGAATGTTGAAACCCTGCTTCTCAGCAATTTGATTTTTTCAAATATCTGCATTTTTCTTTTAAAAAAGGAATGACTATTTGATGATCAAATTTCTAGTGATAAAATTTGAGGGATAAAATTCATTTATATTACATGAATTTAATTTACATTAACTCCATCCTTATTAACCACTGCTGTTTATTAGGCACACAATTTTAAGGATGAAGTGCATTGCTTGCTGTTAAATCCTGCTGTAGGGAAAGAGCTGTATGTATTCATAGATTAGTAAGCTATATTGTCATAATACACAAAAGTGACACAATAGTGGCAGGAAAAGGAATTTTACTTGGAAATTATTAATAAGATAAATTAATCCCTAAAGAGTAAAAATATTGAAGAGTAAAGGATAGAAGAAAAATAATTCCCTGGGTGTGGGGAGGGGGTAGAAGAGAGATAAAAAGTTCAGACAAATGCAATTTATGTAACTTTTCTTCTCTTTATGTCAATTTAGAGTAACAACTTTTGCCTAAACTAAGAGTAAAGTAGATTTCAGGATTCATCTCTAGCTATATTTTATCTTCTAGAACATATTTATTATTTAATTCCATCAAATAAATGGCAATAACCTGACTGGTTATGCTGACTTTCTCTCACTTGTGCATTTATCAATCCTGAGAGTTCCATTCCAAGGATACTTTTATAGCCCGATAGATCAAATCTCCTGCCCAAGTGCCTTTGGCCTCTGCAACTGTAATGTTACTTGTTGCAACTTGTTTTTATCTGGTTGATTACAGAAAGCTAAGCTGTGTGTGTGTGGGTGTGTGTGTGTGTCTGAAAAGAGAGCAGATCTGCCTAACTCAGAGATCTGTTTAGATTGGATAACTTCCTTAAAGAACTCTGTTGGGTTTATTTTCAACTATGAATATTTATATTTCTTTCACCCTCATCTGTAGGGTGGCCTTTAGGTTGTTTCCAATTACTTTCTATTGTAACACAAAATGTCATTGCCATTTTATACATATTTTCCCTTCTATTTTAATTTTTTCACTTAAAAAAGTTTTCTTGGGAAATAAGTAGAATTGAGTCACATTTTGTAAATAGATTTTATATCCATGGAATATACTACCAAATTGATTTCCAAAAAAAAGCCGTGCTAACTTTCGTTCCCAGTATGAAGGTAATTATGCCTGTTACTCTTTTCCCTTGTCTCCTTCAGAAGTGCTTTACATGGTCAAGTAACCCCTTCAAGGTCTGAGATTGACTGAAGTGTTAGAAAGCTTTTACACAAAGTGAGCAGTTTTAATCCTGATTTACAAATGACTTGACCTATAGTAGACACATTTAACTGTACTATTTAGAGAAACTAAGAATAAAATTAGATATAAAGAACCTTTTTTTTTAAAATCCTCACCCGAGGATATGTTTTATTGATTTTAAAGAGAGAAGAGAGAGAGAGAGAAAGAGAGAAGCATCGATGAGAGAAATGTGGACCTGTTGTCTCGCATGCACGTCCCAACCAGGGACTGATCCCACAAAGGAGGCATGTGCCCTCACCAGGGATTGAACCGCAACCTTTTGGTGCACAGGACAATGCTCCAACGGAGTAACCCTAACAGGGTTAAAGAACCATTTGTGTGTGTGTGTGTGTGTGTGTGGCTTCAGCAATCTCAGAACTGCTTAGCTTATAACAAACTGCTAGACAAAAATGTAGCAAACACAGAAGTAAATTCTACTTTGAAGGAAAGAGCAATTCCATTGTACAGAGGCTGCTGATCTACTACAGAAGCTTTGGATGGAGAAAGAATGTAGTTAGAACTTTTTTTTGGAAAGGGGCCTGTGTTTTGGATTCCCTAGAAACAGAGCTGGATACAAGGACTCAGGTACAGATGATACATTCAAGAAGGCTTTTCAGAAAAAAAACAAAACAAAACCCTGAAAAGAGCAAATGAAGCAGGCCAGGAAGGGGAAAGCCTTGGCATGACCCACAGGGGAAGACTCTGGAGTATAAAGCATATCGAAGAATAATTCATCCCTTGGTGCAAAGGTTTACACAGTATAGTCTGCCTTCAGTGGAGTGTGGGCTATGGCCTGTGGGTGGCAGGTAGATGACTTCTCAGGTGAGGTGGCCCCCCTCAGCCAAAGGCAATTTGCTGGGGAAAGGACATCTCTATTCATTAGAACTTGACTCTCATAGAACCGAGGGCTGATCCTCCCTGGTAACAGGGGTCTTTGCAGGGCACCTGCGAGTCCACTACAATATTCTAAGGTCCGAACTGTCATTTGGAAAGCAGGATGTCACCTACAAGAAAACTAAAGTATTCTACTTGTTGACTGAAATAAAACAAAGAAGCTTGTCTCTCCTATGCCTCTAGTTAGACATAGAAAAACGTCTTCCACAAGAAACACAAATCTCAAAGCTTCTTCATGCCTGGACGTGAACTACAAACTTTGACTTCCAACATGTTAAAGTAAATGCCAACTCCAAAAATTAATCTAAAAACTGACATTTCTTTGATAATACCATTGAAAAGCCCAACAGAAAAAAAGATGCAGATTTTTTCTCTTGTAGCCCAAACTCATGGATCTCATTTGGTTGTACAATGAATTATAGGACATGGAAGATGAGCTCAAAATAAAAACTAAAATATTTTATTTACAAAATATTTTTATTAAAAAATCTCATGAGATGCTTCCATAGAGACCGCACCTGGGAGGGAGAGAAAAAAGTAGAACAATGAGAAGCATATGGTAATATTTTAAATAATTAAAGAAAAAGAACTTATTCCCCTTAAGTGTGGAGCATTATTCTTAAGCCAAAAGTGACTAGCACACTTCCTGTGATACAGAATTAGTAGAATACTTGCTTTTATATAACCATCCCATTGTTTTTAAATGTTACCTGACTATTAAGTTTTCCATCTAGAAAATGGTGTGTGTGTGGGTACCAGAATTTATGTATAAAAATTGTGTATTTATTCTCACATGGTTAAACTTCAGTTGCCTTGAAAACACTCTCTGTTCGATGCAGTACACATAACAAGACATTTTTCCACTGCTCTGAACAGTTTTGGAACTCCTTGATTTTGATGTCTTTTGGTGCTTCTGCTGTTTTTTGTTTGAACTCTTCCACATTGGCAAAAAATTTCCCTTTGTGGACTTTTTTCCATCTGGGGAAACAAAAAAAAGTCACTCAGGGCAGGATGGGGTGAATAGGGAAGGTGGGCACAGGACAGGGGTCATGCTATCTTTTGGTCAAAAACTGCTGAACAATCACCATGCTGTGGACAGGTGCATGTAAATCACCCATCATGGAATGACAAAGGTGTTGAAAGAGTCTTCAAAAAAATTCACTGAAGCAGAATTCAGCCTCTCACAACAACACCAGCTGGTACACTTATAGAGATGTGCTCCTAGAACACTCACCTAGTAGGGGAATCCTGTACTACAAGGGGCCTGCCCACCTTTCAGAAAATAATTCTATTTTTGCTTGCCCTTTAAATAAATAAATGAATTTTACACATATAAGTTTCAGACCTTGAATTCATCACCTGTGTCAACTTTGCCTGCTTTGTCAGAGCCCAGAGCTTTCACATACCCTTTCTAGAGTTCTGAATTTGTCAGAATGAAAGCAAATATTTCTGACTTTGTAGGAGAAAGGACAATCTGTTTTCAGCCTCTTCTTGCAAAAAGAAAAATCTGATGTCCTCAGTTCTAGAGCTTTCCCAGAATTCTGGAAAGTTGGTTATGTCCTTAGCTAACATACCATCTTTCCTTGCTTTTGCTGGTTTAATTACAGTTTGCCCATCTGTTATTCATCTTCAAAGTCATGTTGCCATTTCTTGCCTGCTGTCTCTGTCCATCCTCTTTTATGTGTGTATATTTATTCCTACATTGTTCTATTAGTGATATTTCAGGAGAAATTAGAGATTGAACACGCATTTAATGTGTGGAGTTTAAGTGGAATTTATTTTCTTGGTTAATATAGACAGAAGTCTGTTTATTAATATTAAGAAATCACTAGATTTTGTTTGGGTCTTCCACCAGGTTGCCTAATTCATCATTTGTGATTTCAATTTTATTATTTTCCATCCTTCTACTTTTATTGCCCTTACTCTATTTTTGTTTCCCTAACTTCTTATATTAAGTTGGTACTTTAGCTAAGAAGTTAGCTCATGGATTTTTAGTCTTTGTTTTACTTATAAAGTAATGATTTAAGGCTAGAATTTTCTAAGCTCTGCTTACATATATCCCACAACTTTTGATATGAATAGTTCAACTAGTGTTCAGTTCAAAATATTTTCTAGTTTCCATTATAACATACTTCATTCCATTCATGTAGTTACATATGAATATATTGTTCCTTTTTCAGAATCGCTAATTAATTTGTATTTTGTTGGATGTTTGTAGACCATATGAAACTAATTATTTCACCTTTGCTAAAATTTACTTTGTGTTTTATCATGTGGTCAATTTTGAAAAATATTCCAGGTGTTTGAAAATATATATATTTCTAATATTGCAGGGCAAAATGTTTTGTTAACTCATTAGTTAATACTTGTTAACTTCATTAATTAAAATTTCTAAACCATTATTCTTTCTTAAAAATATTTTATTTATTTATTTTTAGAGAGGGGGGAAAGAAAGGAGAAAGGGAGAGAAACATCAATGTTACCTCTCACACAGCCCCTACTGGGGACCTGGCTGTCACCCCAAGCTTGTGCCTTGACTGGGAATTGAATCAGTGATCCTTTGGTTCACAGGCCGGCACTCAATCCACCGAGCCACACCAGGCAGGCCTAACCATTATTCTTTTTAAGCTGCTTGCCTAACAATAGACACATGTAGCTTTCTTCCACCCTGGATAAAGCATTTGTAAAATTGTCCTTGTAATTCTGAACATTTTTATTTTTAAAGTTTTACTGAATCATAGATAATCATATTTTTCCATCCTCTTTGAGAATTCTTCCTGTTAATGTTATCTTTAATAATTCTTGGAATTTTCAAAATAAGTAATCATGCCACTTGAAAATAGGAGCAATTTATTATTTTTGTTTCTAATACTTTTTTCCTGTTATATCTTTTCTTTTACTTGCATTATTGCACTGAGTAGATATCAAACAGTCAAATGTTTAATATGAGTGGTAACAGTGAAAACCTTTTCCTTCATCATAATTTTATGTGAAAAGAACTTATTTTTTACCATTAAGTGGAATATTAGTTGTAGTTTTTCTGTAAAAGTCCCTAGTCAGTTTGAAGAAGTTCCCATTCATTGCTGGGAACTTCTGGGAACATCACTGGGAACTTTTAGCATGAGTAGATGTTTAATTTTTTAAATGTGTTTTTCTGCAAATAATGACATTGTCAAATATTCTCCCCACCCTGCCTTTTAGTTAGTTGGTGTATTGAATTACATTGAAGGCTTTTCAAATATCAAGCCAGGCTTATTTTTGGATAAACACCACTTGATATTGATTATTATCATTCTTGTATATTGTTGGATCCAGTTCATTAAAATTTTGAAGAGTTCTGCAACTTTATTCATCGGGAATGGTGTGGTTCTTATTTTTCTCTACTTTTGGTATCAGTGCAATGCTGGCCTCTTTAGGTATTTTGGAAGTGGTCACTATTTTTCTATATTGTTGAACAGTTTGTGTAGAATTAGTTTATTTCTTCCTTAAGTTTTTGGTATAATTTACGAGTAAAACCATCTGGATTTGGAGTTTCCTTTGCTTGAATGTTTCTAACTCTGAATGGACTTTCATTAATAGGTACGGGATTATTCAGGTCACGCCTTCTTGAGGAAAATTTAATAGTTTGTATATTTTAAAATATTTGTCTTACTCATCAAAGCTGTCAAATCTATGGGTATAAAACGGTTTGTAATATTCTACTATAATATCTTCAGTGTCAGTAAATCTGTAGCGATGATATCACTTTCCATTTGTATACTTACTATCCGTGTCTCCTCACTGTTTTTCTTCATCGTTGTAGATGAAAGTTAATCAATTATATTGAAATGTGTTTTCATTCGATTCAAACGAAAATGAAGTCTCTATTTATTCATATCCTTAAACAATCAGGCTAGATTGGTAGGTGGTTGTGGAAGCCTTAGATGGTTCTCTTGGTCTTTAGTTATGAAACTGAAGTTTGAAAGTGTTAACATGTTACCATAGCCAATTACATCTTAAAAGAACACTGTTTTTTTCATTTTAATGCCTGCTGATTTCAGTCTGTAATGGAGTGGGTAATACTTGAAAATACTAATGGTAGTGGAGAACCGGCATTAATTTCAATGAGATAGTTTATATTCGCCAATCATTTCTGATGAGCCAAGAGGAAATGTAAAATATCTACATTTATTACAAACAATTTAGCCTACTGATTATTGTGATTTGCATTCTATTTACATATTTGCTTTTCAAAGCTAAATTGATACCAACATAAACTGTACAAGGATTTCTGATAATTGTTAGAAATAATTAGTCGGTTTCCTATTATCTAGTGTCTCCTATTATCTAATGAATTCTCCTCTATAGCCTGAGGAAACAAGGTGTTTAACAGCGTACAAAACTGCATCCTCACGTGGACTCTCAATGAGGCTGGAGATGTGGGAGGAAAGAAAAACCACCACCATGCCCTTGGTCCTCAGCAGAGGGCAAATACATCTGGTCAGAAAATGGCTTTCTACAGTATGACAATGTCTCTGTGCTATACTATGTGTTTTATAGTCAAACTTACTCCATGCTTATGTCATGTAAGTTACAAAATTAATTACACATTACACCTGATGAGTAGCATATCAAAGCCATCATCCTAGAGATGAGAGGATTCTTCAGGGGACCAGGTCCAGCCCAGAGCCCCCATTTTTCCAAGCAAAACTTGTATCCTCGGTTTTGGTGCAGGTCACATCCCGACACCCTGTCACATAGCCTGCGTTTATTAAATGATTTTTTGAACATAACAGAAGGAATTATCCACCTCTGAAGACTTCTTATATGATTACTAGATTACTGTCACACATATTTGATCTTGAGCCCGGATGCCATAGAGTGCATCATTCTTTACACTAAACTGCCATTTGGCTTCTCACACTCGAGCTCTCTCTGCAATTTCTGCCTCCTAACGCTGAGCAAAGCCACTCTAATCCCCTTCCAAATCACACACACACACAGGAAATCTATCCAAAGGCAATCACCAAATGACTTTCTTTTTTAACTCCCAGATTCGTCAGATTTTTCTCTGGGTATAATGCATTCAAGAGTCATTATTTGGCTTCTTTTTCAGTTATGCTAGGATTCATTATTATTCTTCTTAAGTTGTATCAGATACATATATTTATATATGTGCAAAATACAGTAGCTTCTCCCAAATATAAGGTGAAATTCCTGAAAATTGCTATGAAAACATGTTATGAATATATGTGACTTTGTTATAAAATGAAAAGGATACATAGGACGTAAATAATAAAAAAAAAACTTTTCCCCAATTCAGAAAATCTTTATTTTAGTGGTTATATTTTGTAACTCATCATCCAGAATCATTTCCCTCTAAAGACTGTAGGAGACGTTTCCTTTAACCTGCTTTTTCAAAAATGCATTCTCTCTTGAATTGAGAGAATCCCCCGAAAATAATAAGTTGAAGTCTGAACTCTGGTCTGCGAATTTGACCTTTTTTGGAAACAGGATTTTTATTGACATAATTGAATTATAAGAGATTGTTGTGGGGAGAAAGGAGGTTCATTCAATATGACTGGTACTGTTATAAGAAGAGGGAAATTTGGACAAAGACACACAGGCAGAAATCACGTGAAGAATGAGGCAGAGACTGGAGCGAAGGATCTATAAACCAAGACATGCCTGGAGCTGCCAAAGACTTCAGAAATCTAGCTTCCAGACCTGTGGCAGAATAAATTTCTGTTGTTTTAAGCCACTTGATTTGTGGCCATTTTTATGGCTGCCCTGGGAATCTAATACAGGGTGAAAGGAATTATTAGCCAAACACCTGAATTGCTTTAGTAACTTGGTTTCTTGTCCTCAAAAATTAGATTTATGATGCTGTTCGCTGATTCCTTCATCTTCCTGAGGTCATTGGCAAGGGACACATTTTAGCTGGGGGCTTTCATATTTCTAAAGTTGGCCCTAAATGGCTAGTGTCAAATGCTGAGGCAAGAGAAGGCTTCACAGAGTAAAGCTGGATGGTGGCAGAGGGAGCTAAAACCCAGGAGCTGCTATCCTTCTAGGCCTGTATTCCTTTGGTCTGACCGGTGTGGCTCAGTGGGGTGGGTGTCCTCCTGCAAACTGAATGGTTACGGTTCAATTCCCAGTCCAGGCACACAATGGGTTGCGGCCCAGGCACCAGGATGGGGGTATGTAAGAAGCTACCAATGGATGTTTTCCTCACGCATGGACATTCTTCTCCATCTCTTTCTCCTCCCCTTTTCCACTATCTAAGAGTAAATAAATAAAATCTTTGAAAAAGAGAGAGAGAGACTGGAATCAAGGAAAAGAACTCTAGGATTCTTGTTGCGAGACTAACAATGTTAATGAGAAGCATAATCTATAGGAAAGGAACAATAGGATCTTCAATTGCTAGGGAACTCAAACTTAGTACTGGAGGATCCACGAACTATTTTCAATACATTAAGAAAAAAGAAAGAGGGACGCTTAATATTTACTTATAATAACATCTGTTGCACTGCTTTAAAAATTTCAGTCTTACTTGGTTTTGTTTAGAAATAAACTGAGTTTTAAACCTTGAATAACTAACGGGAAAATGACATGCTTTGATACATATTCATTTTTAATAGGCAAACCGTGTTAGGGGAAAATTACATAAAGGGTTTTTGATGGTAGCGGCTCAGGGTCATTGCCTTGGGCCTGTTTTATCCACCACCAGTGTGTCCTCATGGGTGAGTGGATACCCTTCAGTCTGCTCAAACTGCAATCGCAATCTGAGGAAGAAATAGAACCAGGGTTACTTCTCCTTGCTTCAGAATTAAGAACAATTTTGTTTTCAGAGAAATATACAACTGCTACCCCAGACTTTATAAGAATCTGTACATATGCGTTAAAAGGGGTCCAGAAGTGATGTACTCTATTTATTGCCAAAATATGAAGCTCATTTATATTCATTTATACTGAAACTGGGACACACTAGACAGCTATTAATCCATACTGTAATTAACATTAGCTTTGCAAGCTGAAGATAATATAAAAAGCTTATGCTGTGATACAAAATGTTTCAATGGATCATAATTAACAAAAAACTTCAGTTTCTGATTAATCATTTTTTTCTTAGATTGCTTTATAGGTTATGCCTAATTAATGAAAATGAATATATAATTTTTGTCCTATGTTCTAAAAGGATTATAATTTTACTTTGATATTTTTCTTCATGTATTGATTAAAATTTGGAAAGTTTCATATGAAATCATTATTACTAAAAAGTTTATTTCATTAAAAATAAAACCAATGTTCGCACTCATTCTGGAACACTAAAGAACACACTAAGATAAGAGTTTTGCTAAAGGATAATTTAATTCTTAAATCATACATAAAAAGAACTAGCTATGTGAGGGATTGTTGGTCATTCTCTGATTACCTGTCTTATACAAAATATTTAATATTATTTTTCAAACTTATGTCAGTATTTTAAGAACACATTCAAATGTAGTGATATTGAAAATGATGTCATAACATATAAAATTAAAATCATTAAATAACTGTTTTTATTAAATAAAAGTTACTTGGCTATTACTAAAATTACTAAAATACTGTTCTTATATCCAGATGCCCTTTTATAATACCGAATATGACCTAATTATCTCTGTTTGACATTTTATGAAAACTGACAAAATTCTTTTGGAGGTTGAGACGACTTTGTAAAATGACTGAAACAATGACGTTATTGTCTGTGTGAATGTGGCCCCCACTCCTTTATTTGTTGTTGCACAGGTGACAGTAAGTCAAGGTCTGGATTCCTTCCTTACGGGTATCGTCTTATTTCATGGTGACGGATTATATTCCTGATCTATTTAATCACATTAAACGAATACAACTCTTTCAAAGAATTTATATAAAGTCATAACTTATGACCAAAGACAACTGAAAACCCTACAAAACCCTACTGATCAGAAATAAATGTGAGGTAGTAGATATTTTTTCTCTTTTTAATCAAATTAATTTTCAAAGTTCTCAATACTTATTCATAGCTCTCTACTGCAGCTAATTCACCCCCTGGAATGAATAAGTCTTTTGAGGACTGACATGAGCATCTGCAGGTCATAAACTCATTAAACACATTTTAGCTTGGAGTTAAGTACCACTACCGAAAGAACATTATGCCCTGTTGGTTTGAATTTACATTGAATTTTAAATTCGGAATTAATACAAATATTTAAATTGAAACATGAATTCAGTCTTCATGATAGAAAGCCATTCTAATTTGGCTGCTTACTTAGATAATGAAGACTGAGTTTGCTAATTAATTTATACAGAGGATTTTTTTTTATTAACTGAGCTAAACCTACAGCTCCAAAGTTTTTCTGAAAATACACTTAAAGCATGTAATAAAATGTATATTTTAGTTTAAAGAAAAAGATTCTCTAAGGGACAAATGAAGATAAAGTATATTATCAAGAAACTAAAAATGTGACAGATTCTACTAATTGAGGAAGATTTTCACATTTCTTTAATAAAATTGAAGTGGCAAAATGGAATTGCCTCAAAAATGAATACAAATTAATGATCGATTACTCTACGATTTCTAGCTTATAACTCTAATGGAGTTCAAATCATTGGATGGAATATTATAATAAAACACATTTTATTCTCATTTACATAAGAAGTTTTTTTTCTGTGCTTGCATCTAAAAAGAATATTGCTCTAAAAGGTTTTATGTGCTCCAGTCTCACCCTGGCAACAAGTACATGCTTTCTCTTTCATTAAGAAAAACGTGTTCACTAGGAAAATGTATAGCATTTTATTTTGTTTTTATTAATAATCTACTATTAATAATAGAAATGATCTGAACAATTTCTTTTAAAATATAGAAACATCTAATCATAGAAATAAAAATTATATTCCAAGTGTGCTGTAGAATATATATGAAGAGTTACTCATTTCAGGGATATATACTATGGGAATTAGTGAAAGATGCTGGTAACAAATTCTATTGGGGAAATCAAGTGATAGATACCACAGGTTTTAAAGAAAGGTGACATACAATACCCAATTGTTAAAGAAGTGCTTGCTCATATTTTTAAATGAGTGTTTATTATTATCAAATATCACTTTGTTATTCCATTGAAATGTACATGTGTGAAAGCTAAGTGTAACTGTTAAATGTTCATAATGTAACATGTTGGGAATTGTAAATACTTTGCAATTATTTAAACTCATGACTCAGCTATTCATAAGGCAGTTTAAATTGTGTAACAGTGTATAATTTTTTTCTATTTTTTGTCACTGTTAAGCAAAATTGCTCGTCAACTACTGTGGAAATCCACCTATGTACCCTGTTGGTTGGAGGTGTGGAGGAAGAACAATGACTTTTCTGGGTGGTCTGCTCTTCCCCCCTTCTCGGCTTAATCCCTTCCTTATCCCTTTGTCCCTCATTCCTTCTTGTTTCTGTTTTCTTTTCCCACAGCTTAACATGCCTTAGAAAAGTTAAAATCGGACTTATGGAAATGCAAGTCATTTCCCAACCAATAACTATCACAGGATCTACATTCAAGTTCATAACCTTCAGGCTCCAGCATAATTTTTGAAACTTATTTTGATGTAGAATATCTGTCTCCTTGACTTTAAGTTGAATTACAAGCTTATTTTCAACTTAGTCCTAGGTGATGTTATAAAAATTATTAATACGCCCCTTCCTTAGTGTTTACACTTCTTGACCCTTTATTTTTATTGAGGTATGATTGACATGCAACATTATATTATTTCAGGTATGCAGTGTAATAATTTGATACATGAATATCTTGCAAAAAAGACTACAATTGAGTCTAATTAGTATCTATCACTGCAAACAGTGACTTTTTTTTCTCGTGGTGACAACTTCTAAGATCTTCTCCTAACAACTTTCAAATACACAATATAGTATTGTTAATTATAGGCACCATATAGTACATTGCATCTGAAAACTTATAACTGGAAGCTTGTGCCTTTTGAATCCCTCACCCATTTTTCCAACTCTCTGCAACCCCAGCCACACTCCTCCCCATCATCTTGGCAACCATCAATGTGTTTTCTGTATCTATGAGTTTTTTTTTATTTTACATATATATACACACACACACATATATGGGATCATAGGTATTTGTCTTTTTATGTCCGACTTATTTCATTCTTGACTACAAAGTGAGTAGTAGTCAAAATCACTTTGACTACTAAAAAAAAAAAATCAGAGTGTTTTTTTTCTCTCTGTCTCACTTCCTCTTTCTCTTCACCTCCCTCCCTCCCTCTCCCTTTATGAATGGGGCTCAGCGTAAAAAAACATAGATAAAGCATACAACTTTCTTGGTCCTTGTTACAGTTCAAAGCAAGTTGATTAGCCATTTACTAGTCTGGATTTCTTTATTTATAGTAACAGAACTAAAGTGTGCAGTGAAGAGTTATTTCCTGGATTTCTACTTTATGGAAATGTGGGTTTGGTGTGCCGTTTGTTGGACTAAATCTAATTGCGATTCTAGACTCTGTGCTTCTTCTAAACAGCATTTTCTCAGCTGTTTAGAAGAAGAGTTTAATGTTGAAATAGCAGCAGTAAGTATTTGTTCTAAAAGCAGATAGGTATCTGTACTTTGCATCCCATTAGAAGAAATTAGCTGGTAAGGCGATGACTTACATGGTTCTCATGCTTTGAATATACCCTCCTGGCCTCGTTTGCTGTGTGCCGAGGAGGCATTGGTAATGAAGCAGTAGATAGGCCTTTACTATTTGTGATTGTTTCTTATTATGTAAATTTTTGCTAGTTTAAGAGTCATATTAGGATAATTTATCTTCACAGAACCACTTAATAAGTGTATCTTAATTACTCATTGCCCTGATTTTGAATTAAGATTTAAACTTTAAACTCTGTAGGATGGCTTTTTAACTTGACTATCTTGCAAGTTATGAATGAGTAGAAGTGGAATAATGTTTTAATTTTTTTAATTACAAATTACATTTTTATTTAAAAGTCAAAATATTGAAAAGTCAGAGCAGTTAAATTTTTGCATAAAATTATTCTCAACATGTTGAACAGAATGCTTTTTGGGGGGCTATTTTATTTTGTGGTTTTATATTATCAGTTGATTTAATTCAACTAAAACAACAAAAAATCAAACAGTAGAATACTAAAGGGAAAAAAGACATGTAAACTCAGTCTTTTCAGTGTTACACTACACAATAATTTTCATCTTATCAGAGCTTCTTGAAAATACCAATGATGTAGTTACTAATAACAATGTCTGCCAAGTACATGGCTAAGCACTTTATAGGCATTTTTGTCATGTGATACAAAGAGCGTTCCATGAGTTTCTCTAACATTAAGTTTAAGTAAGCTGTTAAACGTTACACCTCATATCAAAGGCATATTCACAATGTAAATAAATGCCCCAATACTCTGAAGAGTAGCTACACTTCTAAGTTTCACTATGATGAGCAATTTGAGTGTCAAGAATCAGATTTAAGGTCACTTATTTATAAATTCAGTAATTTAAATTCTGTTTTATAATTTCTTGTTACTTTTCAACAAAAGTAATAGCATTCATATATTCAGTGCTTTAAAACAGAAATTTTCCTTTTTCTTGATGCATTATATTCTATAGGGTGTTTTGTAAAAATATGAATGGTTGAAGTATATATAATTTTTAAAATAAAATTGTAAGTGTTCCTTTACCACTACCTTTTTAATTTGGCAAATGCAAAGAGCCTTTATTATTATTATTTTTAGGCCAGAGAGAGTTGTAAAGGACCACTTTTATAGCCATCCCACCCCATCTCACCCAGTAATGGTCATTGTTGGAGTTTATGTACACAAATGGATTCAACTCAGGTCAGTAAAATCTACTTTGACCAAAGGAATGGAATGGAGTAGAATAGAATAGAACAGGCAGGACAAACAACCTAACATGTTTAGTCACTATGAGAAGAAAAGGTCAGTCCAAAGGGTGCATGTTTCCGTTAGTTTCCTTCAGATGGACTGATAAGCGTAGCTCAAATATCACCCGCACTGTGTTCAGCCCAATGGCCACCTTCAGTGTCTCTGTGCCACAGAGGTGGGCTTGTTATTTAATGACTAAGAGCAGAGAGTAAAATGTTACTGTAGTCTACTGAAGTTAATATGCCAGGAAGTGTGAGAGAGAGTTTTCTAATTCCATTTGAAAACATTTTCTAGGACAGAATTTGATGTAAGTTGAAACCCAATTACATATTTTTGGTGGGTTGTTTTTTTTGAAACAAAAGACACCTTTTTCTCTTTTTAAAAAAGTAAAATTCCAATGAATAAGATTCCTGTGTAAAAGGGGATTTATCTGGGAGATTAATAAATGTTATTTATTTTTCTTCAATACAGACAAACAGAAAATTGCCAAAAATCTTGATCAAAACTACTTAATAAAAGCAATCTTAGGTAATCTTTTCAAACAAAAAATACTATAATTATTTGAAGAATAATTTTATTTTCTCGCTACCCAAAATCATCAGCTTACAATTTCGTGAAGATTGTGAGAGCCTTTGTTTTTATCTTCATATTTATTTATTTATTTTTAGTTGTTTCCTTTTTAGGAATAGGTGATTGTAAAGGATCTTAAGTACTGTTGAGAAATTACTTAGTGAAGGTGAAAAGAAAGAAAGAAAGAAAAGCTGCTGATGATACAAGAAAGAAGACATAAGAAAGAGAAAATAATTTCAGGTATAAAATCTTTGAAAAGGCCAGAGAAGGTAGAGTCCAGTAGTACAGAAAATGGGCTGATCCATTTGTAGGCCTTGGAGGTAGAGGACAGATTTAAGCTTTTGGATGATGTTTGAACTTAGCCTCATAAAATTATTTTCACTCATCAGGTAAGTTCTAAGTCAACAACCAAATTACTAAAATAATTAATTGTTCAATTAAAGTATAAGCTTGTTAATATATTAGCTTGGAAGATTTTTCTGGTTAGGATTCTTCACAATACTGAAAAATAGATTAAAAGAAGAAAGTATATTATTGTTGTTGTCAACATAAAAAACATTCAAACCTGCAGACAATTTTTGTGAGTTTGAGTCAGCCTGGCGGCCATTGCCAGGAAGTAAAATCTCAAACACTGAGTAAATGCTCTGGAAAATGATGGTTTTGCACCTTACTTTACCCATTACAATCAAAGGAGAAGGTATAAAGGGGTTACGTAAAATCCATTGGTGATAGATTAGGGAGGCCTGAGAAAGCAAAACTCGGGGGGGGGGGGTGCAGGGTGAAGGGGCTGGGCCCTCTAGGATTGGATGAAATGTGAAATGATAGTCACATCCTTTACACAGGTGGGTACAGGATGGTAAACAGTCAACAATTAACATCACAACAGTGACAGTGAGGAGATTTGTGGTCTCCTCCTGGTTCCACGCCTGTGGGGTGAGGGGTCTGGGAAAAGGAAATCTGACTTTCCAAAGGTACGCTATCATAGATGCAAACAGACGACAGGCGTGTTTAGTTAAGGCAAATATTCACCTTTGTTAGTGAAATGTACTGGCCTGGGACATGCCTACCCACCGTGAACTGCTTTTAGTTAGAAAGTTTTAATTTCAGACCATCCTCTGTGTTTACTTTAAGTCTCTGAGTTCCCAGGGCTGCCCCACAGGTCTCCCCTGAACTTGTCAGCTTCCGCATGCGGCCCTTTTTCTTCCACATGATTAATGAAAAAAAAATACATGTTTTACTAGGTAAATGTTCATTCACATTAAAAACTAAATTACTTAATTTTATAATCTATATTGTAGGCTTTTACAGATTTTAAAATATTAAATGATTATTTTTCATGAAAATGTACAGTTTTCTATATTTGAAAGTTAGTTTTTAATAGACCACAAATCTGAAGTGTTTTCCATAATTCTCAAATAAATGATGTTAATCTGATCATTGGCACTTCTCCTTTTGTGCTTTTGTATTAGACATATCAAATTTTTTTTCTATTTTTTAGAAAGTTTGATGTTTCCTAATAGTGCTTCAAAACGCTGCAAGTCTTTTTTGTGGCTTCTTGTTTTTTGTGATTAGTCCTGACAGTGATTAACCCACAAGTAGTAACATTTAGACTATATTTAAAAATAACCATCAACCCAGCAATTTTATGTGTATTAACAGAGTGGGTATGGCCCTGATCTTTCGAGTTTTGGGCCATTCTAATCAGCTCTTTTCTTGTTGCTCCATTGTCCCACTGTAGAGACAAATTATACCATTGAACATTGAAACAATGAACTGTTTTTCTTAGTTACTAACAGGAAGAATATAGCTAAACTAGTTATAATACAAAACTTTCCATCAGAATGACTTTGGAAACGTTCTTAGAGAAGATTGAATAAACAGAACCTTGATGTCTTCATTCAGAAAAACATTTAAATCTGAGGGCTTTGATCTCCAAAACTCTTTGCTCTGGTTAATACTAGAACCTCTCTTATGGTGGAAATCTGGAATGCTTTCTCTAGAGAGAGATTTTGTAAGGACCTAATAGTCTCGATAGTGCGATTTAAGTGCTGAACAGCCAGCCTCCTGTAGGACTGGGGAGTATCCTGGGACCATACATTTTGGTGCTAAAACTGGACAGTCCTCAGCCCACTGAGATGGAGGTCAATGAATGCAATAATTGTGGGTATTAAGTGTTTTAAGGGTGTTTTAGTAGTAGTAGTAGCTTCAATAATGAATATGTTTGCAAGTTATTGACATATAAAGTGTATTTAAAATATGGAAAAATTATACCTCCTTCTGTATTACTCAAGGCAACATCTGATAAGGTTTTAAGGTTTTGATTAAAACACAAAAATCTCCATTAATTTAGGAGAACTGGATCTTACCAAAAAGTATCAATTAAAATCTTAAAGGCCCCTGTTCCTTGCACTGTGTCTCTCTTCCCAAAACAACTTCTTTCTTACCCAAGATATTTGGACTTTTATGGTTATCATTTTCTCCCTTTTCTTGCGTAGTTCACTACCTATGATTACATCCCTTGGCAAGATAGTTTAGTTTTGTCTGTTTTTAAACTTCATAAAAATAGAATGTAGTTTACAGAAATGGAATATTCTTCTTAATGTTTTTGTATATCTTACGTATCTTGTATTTTTATTTCAATGCTAATTAACTTATTTAACATATATAGACATTTGCTTTGTTTGCAGTTTTACGTTTTTATGAAAGCTATGAACATTCTTGTATGTGTATTCCAGAGTATGCCCATGGTTTTTATCGGGCCGAACGCAGGAGGAAAATATTGAGTCAGTATGTTGTGTTTGCACATGTCGGTAATGCCTGTTTTCCTCACTCTTTTCACCATGCACATTCTGACCATCAGTTAATGGAAAATCCATTTGATCTACATCTTGGCAAGATTTGGTTCTTTCAGACTTTCTAGTTTTGGCCAGCTGGTAGGTAACTCAGGTAGAAATATAACAAAACCATAAGATCTGAGACACGGCGGATAAATATATTCCACAGGAAGCTCCAGAGAAAACTCCTTTCTCTATGTAACCATCAAAATATTGATGAGAAACTTTGATTTCCTTCTCTATTTACTCTCCATCCTCAGGTGATTTCACTCTGGAGCTACATGACTCCGGGTATTCTGCGTGTACTAACAAGCTTTACTTTTAGCCTGAACTCAGGTTGAAATTTGCACATCGTACTACCTGTTTGGCATCTCCACACGGAGGATCAGCCTTCATCACCAACTAAATGTGGCTAAAACAAAGCCATTGCGTTATCTCCTACAGTTTGTGCCTACCTTGTTAACTGGCACTACCATGCACTGATCCCTGAAGGGCAAACATAGGAGACATACTAGAGTCCTTTCCCTCCAAATCTATATCCAATACTTCAGTATGTGCTATCATCACAACTTCCAAAGTAAGGTATTCAAGAATCAGTATTTCATTACTATCCTGACCCATGGTCATGGTTTCTTGCCTAGATTACAATAGCAGCTCCCTAAATAATCTTTTTGCTCCTACTTAATGTATTCCCTCCTACAGCTCTATGTAATATTTCTAAAATATTATTAGGTCACATCACAGCTCTGCTCTAAGATACAAAGGACTTGCCATTAATCTTAGAATAAAAAACACATTCTGTGACCTGTTATTATTACCTACCACCTGTCACTCACCCTTACCTTCTCTTCGGTTATGGCCCTTCAAGATGCTTTTTTCCCAGTGTCCTCCAAGTGCGTGGTCCTTTTACTGGTCTCTGAGAACAGTTAGTGAGTTTGAGTATCAGGGCTCTGATCCTTGCTCTTCCTTCTACTTGGGTCATCATTTCCCAGATCTTTGCATGGCTACATCTTTCTCAATCAGACGCAAAGTCTAATGACAACTTCCTGAGGCAATCTCCTGAAAATTTTAGCATATGCAGTATGCTTCTTAATATTAGTATCTTTCCATCATATTGCATTATTTTTACTTTCTATATTGTACTTCCCCAAACCTGAAATCATATTTATTTATTTATTTATTTATTTATTGCGTCTGCTGCAATTAGAATGTAAGTTTTGGATGGCGGGAACCCTGCCTCTCGTATTGCTGCTGTACTAGGCTCCATGGCAGTACTTGTTACGCATCAGGTATACAGTGGTGACTGAACCTCGAATACGGGCTGCCCAGTGGGGCCTGCAGTGGGGTTATTATTCCTCCAGTGGTGAAGACTGTACTTTTCTAGGTACAGTATTATTGTTGTATCTGTGCACACACCTATGTGTTCCAAAAAAAAAAAGACTTCATGATGTTCTTCAGGTCTGCCTTCTTCAGCCTCTTTTAATGAAATTTCCACATGAATGACCCCTTTCCAGAGAGATGGGTTTGGTGATTCTTCAAAATTGTATGGAATCTAATCACCTTAGTCTCAGCTGATGGGGAGGGGTGAACATTTCCAACGGAAGGGAAGGTAATCTGCAATCTGATTTGTGCCATAGGCTGTGACCTGTCTCAAAAACTTGACGGTTGTGTGGAAATTCATTCCTGGTGATGCCTATGAGAAATGACCCCGTCCATTCTCTCGTGGAGCTTGAAGATGAGAAGTTTCAAGGAGGTGATCAGTTACCCAAGGGATCGACTATAAAATGTGTGAACCTCCTTCTTGCCTCAGACAGATATAAAGTAGAAAGAGTAAGAAATAATGAATTTATAATATAAAATAGGAAATGACACTTAAATAAAAGAAAATAATTTTGTGGAGCAATGTAAAAGTTGCTCCTTCCAAAAGAATGCACATTATATTATGATTCTGTGTATATGGTTGCTTTAGGAAAAATGTTAACTATCAAAGAGACATGAACTGAAAATTAACATATCAAACCAAAGCTTTATCAAATCTGGTTAGTATCTTTTTTTATTGCTGATGTTGTACTTAATGATCTCACATGTAAAATACTTTGTAAGAAAACAGTTTTCTTAAATTCCACAAGTAATCAAATTATACTTTAAAGGATTAGATTTGATTTATATATTGCTGGTCATACATATTCTCAGCTTCATACAAATAAATTTTGGTATTTATCTATCTGGGAGAGTATTTCATTCATTCACTACCCAAATAAAATGAACTCTAACTCCGAAAAGGCTCATCTCCAAATACAATCACATTAGGATTTCAACATAGGACTTTTGGGGGGACACAGACATTCAGTCCATACCAATTTCTTTCCTAGATGCCACCAAAAGTGGCTTCTCCTAATCCACAATGATCCCTCCAAGTTTCCAACAGAGTATATGTTATACTAAAAAACAAACAAACAATAATATGCTATTTTCTAATATAAAATTTAATTCACATCCTCTGATTTTATGTAAAATTATCCCTTAAAAGAATTGATAAATCTCTTATGGTAGAAAGTAAAAGCACAAACGTAGAATTAGTTTTGTAATCCTATGTAAACGTCCTTTATCACATGCCAAATGTATCACAGAAAAAAAGGATGAGGTTTCTCACATTCTCGAGGCAGGGATCTTATTCCAGATCCTTTTCACAGCCTAAGTTCATCTTCATCTCCCAGGATTCTAGATGCTCCGAAAGTGTACTGATAAAATACATTTGGAGATGCTCATAATGCTTAGCCACCTGGAAACATTTTCTAATTATCAACACATGTTTCTGTTCTATCATGGAGATACTGGTTTCTTCCATTTCTCCCCATATGTGGTTGTACCTTCCACAAATTTACAGTAGCCCTCCCTTATTTCTGAGTGATACATTCTCAGACACCCAGCAGGTGCCTGAAACCACAGATAGTACCAAATCCTATATACACTCTGCTTTTTTCTATACACACTTATGATAAAGTTTAATTTATAAATTAAACATGGTAAAAGATGAACAATAATAAAATAGATAATTATAAAAATATACTGTAATGAAAGTTATGTGAATGTGGTCTCTTTGTCTCTCAAAATAGCTTGGTTTACTTTCCCTACCCTTCTTCTTCCTGTGACGAGGTAAGATGTTAAAATGCCAGACCTATTCTTGAATCTGTGTAGCCATCTCTTTCTTGCAGTAAATGGCTGTTTGTCACTCGTTTCAGGGGATCCTTGCTAACATCCTCATGAAGGCTCAGTGCTTTCTGGCTCAGCACATTCCTTTCCATGGAAACCCATCCCCTGTTCATGTCTCTACCCATGAATTTAATGCCTTTTCCATCTTCACTAAGCACTTATCACACACTATGGCTGTAACTTTTGCAGTTTGAGGTACGACAACAAAATGAGCACACTTTTCTTTTTCCTCTTCACAGTTTTACACCTAGAAGATCTATTTTTATTGATCTTAGCACCTCAGCAAAAGATTTTTTTTTCTTTCTTTGGGTTGAGACATTGACCTTTTCTCTCAAGGGAAGCACTCATGACTTTCCTCTGGTATATCTGAATTGTCAGCGTCATCGGTTTTATGTTTCGGGGTCATTATGAAGTAAAATAAGAGTTATTTGAACACAAGCAAGGACATACCAGAACAGCTGATAGTCATAATAACCAAGGTAACTGCAAGGTTACTAAGTGAGTCATGGGTGGGCCACGTGGACAGTGTGGAGACACAGGACAGACCAGTGACTCACAACCCAGAATGGATGGAGGGGGATTCCCAAGATTTCATCACGCTGCTCAAAATAGCCCCAAATGTAAAGTATATGAATCATTTATTTCTGAATTTTCCCATTTAATATCTCTGATCATTGTTGATTTTGGTAACTGAAACCATGGAAAATGACACTGCAAATAAGGGACAGTCCTGTATGACATTACCGTGCTTTCCAGAAATTTCACTGAAGTCACTTTTATTTTTACTATTATTATTATTTTTTAACTTTCATTTTTTTAATTACAGTCCACCTTCAACATTACTTTGTATCGGTCTCAGGTGTACAGCACAGTGACCAGACGATTTTACATCCCACACGTTATCCCCAGAATTCCCAGCACCCACCTGGCACCTTACATGGTCACGGAAACATTACTGACTCTATTCCCTATGGTGTGCTTTACATCTCTGGGACCATTTTGTAACTACCAATTGGTACTTAATCCCTTCATCTCTTTTACCCAGTCCCCCAACACCCCTCCTCTCTGGCAACAACCTGTCTGCTCTCTGTGTTTGTAAGTTTTTTTTTATTTTGTTCATTTATTTTGTTCCTTAGATTCCACATATAAGTGAAATCATATGGTATTTGTTTTTCTCTAACTTATTTGACCTAGGATAATACCCTCTAGGTGTATCTACTCTGTTAAAAATGGTGCAATTTTATTTGGGCTTATGACTGAAAAATCTTCCATTGTGTATATGTACTGCCACGTTTTAACCATTCATCTATCAATGGGCCTTCTGGTTGCTCACATATCTTGGCTGTTGTAAGTATGATCCACAGCAGCGACTATTGATAAGACATGGAAAAGAATGCACTACTCCTAGGGGGAACAAGCCTAGTGATTTCCAGGTCTTTACCTCAGTTCCTGAGAATAGCTGATGAACATATTCTTACAGTCTCTCCAGATTTCACGGTAGTCTTCAATGTGTTGTAGCTTATCCAGGGTAATGATCGCTTTCCTCTCTGGACTAAATCTTCCGCAAGTGATAACTTTTGTATTTAGGTTGCAAGTCTGATTTTTCTACTAATTTTATATAAAATTTATAACTTTAAATAAATTACATAAATATATATTTCAAATTTTAGTTACAATGCTATCATCTTAAAAAGCCAAAATATTTTATGCATTGCAAACACATCAATTAGCAAATATGTAAATCTTCCTTTTTAACACAAAAGTATGAATGCTACCAGCTTGATTCTCATAAATATTTCTTCCCTTAGTCCTAAATCATCTTAAGTTTAAAGACATCCATTAAGGAAGAAGTTTATTTCCACCTAAATTAATTGAAAGTGCTTAGGCTAGAAATAGTAACTGGATGGGCCACTTTAAGTGGCCACAATTTTAGTGGTTCTGTGGATGATTCTGTTACTTCAGGAAGTGTACAATCACTTAGAATGTTGCTGTATATAAGCTACATTCATTACTAAATCATCTGTTGATTTATAGAAATTTGCATTTCTTACTTGGTTGATAAATGAGGTTACATAAATGTCTATGTAATCTCATCTCTGAAGACTTTAGGACTTAATAAAATCCTTAGCTGTATAGATTTAACTTAAAGACTTTTAGCCTTGATGAGTTCTTACATCCTTTCACCTTTTTAGGCTCATGAAACATTTAAAGGTAATTAAAATAATATTTAAAGTTTTTCAGATATTTTGCATGACTTTGACTTAATATTAATAACACATATAATTATTAAATCACTGTTCTTCCTTGAATCAGAGAAAATGTTCCAACTTTTATATATAGTGTTAACTAATTTCTATATACTCTATCAGTAAAATAGGTCAATAATACCACATAAGTAACAGGGCTCAAAATAATCATGTTTTTCCTTGTAGTAGGCTTCTGTGAAAGTATTTTGTTAACTGACTATTTGGTTGATTATTATGGACTTTTCATAGATTCAACATATTTTAATTAAATACAACTATCATCCTCCTTTTGATGCTCAAAATTTTCCTTCTTTGGTTGGCTTTTATGTGGGTTGGGAATGACCTTATTAATATTTGGAAACATTATTCCTTCCTGACTAAATAATTATTAATGTATTTTAAAAACACATTAATACTTTCATTACAGTTTAATTAAACATTAAAATACTAATGTTGCAGATTTTGTCTGCATAGTCCTGCTCCAGAAATGAAATCAATCAGTTTTTCCAAAAACCACTGGTTACTTTCAATTGAGAAATGATATTAGAAACCAGGATCTACACACGGGATGGAATGGCCTGAGTCCGTTTCAAGGGACAGATCTGAAGAGAATTTGTAAATGACCGATGGTAGATAGATAATTTTGATAAAATATGTACAATTTAGTCCAATTTCAAAGTGCTTGTTCTTGCTTTTTATTGGTTTTGTTTTTAATTTTAACTTTTTTATCAGTAATGGAAAAATCCTTCTTTTTTTATCTTTGTTTTTCTACCTCCTCTCATACTGGGTAACTTGGTTACTAATAAAAAATGGCATATTTATTCATTTGTTTCATGTAATTTGTTTCATTATTTGTTTCTAAAGAAATAGAAAACTATAATTCAACATTAATATGAATAATGACACTACTAAATAAAACTCAAGATTCTGTGTTCTCTCTGGTTCTTGCATGCACTGACTATGTATGCACAATTGATTTATTTTTTCTCTTGGGTTGGCCAAACAGTCTGTTATATATATTTTTTCCATATGATGGCTCTAGTAGTGCTTAGCTGTCTTTAACTTCACTTGAAATAATTTTGTTGGATTGTATCATGACAGCTGTCATATCAGCATGCATTTAAAAAACCTTATCAAGATTGGTGACTTTTTGTGTAGCCATTTTAATACTGAAGATGGAAGAAGATATGCAATATTTTTGGCATATTAGGCTTTATTACTTAGGAAAGGTAAAAATGCAGCTAAAATGCAAGTAAAGATTTGTGCAGTGTATGGAGAAAGTGCTATGAGTGATTGAACATGTCAAAAGCTGTTTGCAAAGTTTCTTGGTACTATTGACATTTTGGCCAAATAATTATTTGCTGTGGGGCTGTCTTATACATTGGAAAATGTTTAGCAGCACCCCTGGCCTCTACTCACTAGAAGTCAATAGCAGGAGATAACCAACATACTCAAAATATCCAAATCAATAAAATTATTGGTGAAAATGAAAAATGTGTCTTTTATTTTATGGAAAAAATATAATGGGCTCTTTGGCCAACCCAATAAGATGCCTCATTAACCATCATTTTATATGACTCTACGTTTACTTATCTGATAAACAATTTAGTCAATCATTTTCATTTTCTTTCCATTTTAGAGCATTGTTATTACAATATTTCATAGTTCTAACTTGGTGGAGATTTTTGTCTTTTCCTGGTGAAGGATCAGGGGTCCTCCTACTCATTTACTTTGAAACAGTAAGAAAATTCTAGCACATTAACCTCCAAAGTTCTGTATAAAAATTTCATTTTGCACCTCTCTGGTTTATCTACATTATGACTTAAAGCAGAGTTATACTTATATGTAAGCTCTAACTAGACAAAGTTATGTATATGTTCTACTTAGACAAATTATTGTTGTGTATTACTATTTAATATTTAGTAATGTATGACATTTATATTTCCGTATTTTCAATTAAATTTTAAGTTAGTCAAATTTCATTCTGAATCAAAGCTTTTTAATTTATCTTGCTCCCTTCTCTGATCTTCAAGCTTTTCATTCTTTTTACACTACACTATTTTCTCTTATCAGTGTAACATATTCTACAGTGTTATCAAAATATCAAGATTTGTTCTGCATTAGCAATTTGATACTCTTAATCATATCAGCTTATCTGATTTCAGTTTGTCTTAATTTTACTGTGTAAATAACAAGCTCAAGTCATTTTCTAGTATTTTGCTACCATTTATTATTATGTAAATGTTATGTAAAATATGTAAATACAGATTTTTGTGTTTTTGTATTAAATTCTTTTTTGACTCAAGGGTAAAAAATTGTATTTTATTCTATACATTTTCAATTTGTACCATAGACCAACTTTGCGTGGAACTCCCAATTTCTAGGAAGCATGTGTGTATTACAAATTTACTCCTTCAACCTATGGTATCTCAAAACTCCAGTGTCCAGGTAAGAATGTTTAAAATAACCAGAGTGCATGAAAATAAAATGCTAGCTTAAATCATCAAAACTTATCATAAAAATGAGATATTCTATATTATATTATCTAGAAAGTTAGTTAGAACTTTTGTTCTCATTTATATATTTTTCTGATTACCTCGGTTTTTACAAAAACAAATGTTAGCATATTTCCGTTTCAGAAATTTTTGAAATCTAATGATTTGCAATGCATTTACATTAAGGTATGACTACTCAGTTTTGGTGTAAAACTTTAAGGTCTTTTATGAACTTAAATATATAGCTATTCAAGGTTGTAATAATCTGACATAGCTCTATCTAAAATATCAAAATTGGTATACATTTTAAAATTAAAAGAATTTCCCAATTTTATTCTGTGATAATGTTTTTACTGAACTCTGAAAATATAAAAGGTACTTGATAAGAAAATTCTCACTTTCCAATAAATGCTGAAGAAAACCAGCAGCATTCCCATATGGCTCTTCTAACCAGAAAATTGGAGACTATTTGTTCAAGTCTGACAACCTAGGGCCAGGACTTCAAGACCCTAACCAAAGGACAAAACATTTATACGTCTGGTAGCCAGTGACCTGTTTGTATCTCGTTATGTTTAATTTTTCTCTCTATAGTTTACTTCACTAAGTAATTTTGTCTTTGCAAACCTTTCCTTCCCACTAAAAATCTTCCAGCATAGACAAACTACTTTTTTAAGCAACATATTCTAACAGAATTCTTCACATTTCTGTCAAGTGCTATGCGCTGTTCAGCTGTTTGGGTGGTGGTAGTGGTAGAAGGTACTGGCTTGTGCTGTCTTTTTAAGCCTCTTCCAGAGTATTTTCTTGGAGAAACTTAAAGAAATCAGAGAGCCTTTCCTGGGTTTCCTTGAGGGAGGTAATTATGGGTTGGGTCTTCTTTTAGAACCTCATTTTCCCACAGTTGTGTTGAGTGTCTACAATTCTGTTTTCGTCAGATATTCCACGATGCCATGGTCCAAGGGTTCAGCAAGGAAAATCATCAGTGTGAGGTTGCTCATGGTTAAGAAGATATGTTCCACTTCATTTGTAATTAAGAAATCAGATTGTGGGAGTAGGGGTGGGGCTGAGTGGAGGGGAGCAAAGAGGCAAAACGGGACAACTGTACTGGCATAAACAATAAAATATTTTTAAAAGAAGAAATCAGATTATACCAGGGATCTGAGAAGTGTTTCCAAAAGGACTCTGCCTACACACAGTTATTAGGAATTTAAATGGGTACCTCTGTGATGGGCAATGTAATTTGTATTTTCTTGTAAACTGGACTATTTTCACACCTCAAGGCACAACAGTTCAGCCCTAGATACATAGTTACCTTCGTGGCATAACTGAAAAAAAACAACCGGATACAGGTGTGTGCTGGAGCTTGACAGGGGAAAGAAGCATAGAAACACCGCCGCTCAGGAA
The DNA here is from genome assembly GCF_022682495.2 of Desmodus rotundus. Taxonomy (NCBI): domain Eukaryota; kingdom Metazoa; phylum Chordata; class Mammalia; order Chiroptera; family Phyllostomidae; genus Desmodus; species Desmodus rotundus. The sequence goes on along the minus strand of NC_071399.1, from coordinate 83,052,721 downwards.
ACTCCCATCATTAACACAGACACCTAAGATTGCTTTGGAAATAGCGGTGTGTCTGAATGGACACTGGGTGTGAAGCCAGTGTTATGCATCTCCAAATTCCCTGGTAAGTATCTTTAATGAACTAGAGCAGAGTGTCAGTTGGGGCCAAGGTGAACTGGGGGGCTAACAAGGAAGACAAGGATCCAGTTCATCCATCACACCGAGGTTTTGGAAATGGTGATACATAGGGTAAGGAATTCATTTTTTACAAGAACTAGGCAGTAAAATGATATTCTTCTTTATTAGAAACTTTTGAAGAAATGCAATTAGATCTTTATAAATGCATAGGGCACGATAAACAAGAATGGTAAAGAAAAGGGGTCTTTTCATCTCACAGACAGGATGAATGGAGGAAGATAAAAGTGAGGGAGCGAAGAGGCCACTTTGACGGTCATTGATGTACAAAGGGAATTGTCCTTTGACTGAACATTATCAATTTCTGTGTTACCGTCATAAAGAGGCAGATCAATGCTTGCAGTGAGTATTTAAAATGGTTTGTTTACATGGAACAAATTAACCGGTACTCTAAAAGTCAGACAAGGTGGAGGATAAATTGCCCTACCTGGCAATCTGTTTGACTATTAAATGCTATAATCTCCAACCCAGAGATTGATGCCATGTAATCACTAGTGAGTGACTTCGCTTCAAACTGCCTTGTATCATAAATCAGATTTTAGACCGCAGGCCTCATTCAGGTGTGTTTTTCATCTAAATTTAGAGACCAGGTTTGACAGTGCGTGAAGAAAAGCAAAGACGAACTCTTCTTCACAGGGGCATATTGTATTCCCTTTGTATATTATGGAAAGAATGTTTCTACTTCATGACACAGGAATATGGTTTTTCTCAAGAAAACTTAACATGGATATTGAAAAGCGCATTTATTATCTTCATTCAAATAACAACATGAAGAATAATAAGTGTGGGAATTTTAGGAAAGGAAAACAGCTTAAACATCTCAATTTACCCCTTAGTATTTCTTTGTAGTCTCAGAATTGGATTATCTGTTTTCACTCATTCAAGATTTTGACAGTATCACTAAAGTAGTAAGCTTTCAAGACTTTTAGCAGTAAATAAAGCTATCAAAATTTGAGGGAAAATAAATAAGAAGCCCAGTCTTCTAATCATACCTTATAAAAGAAGTAAATTAAAATATCATAATTTTAACTAAGCAAAAATCCTTGTTTTCTAAAATATATATTATATGCTATTTATATTTATTTACATACATATTTATATAAGCTTTTCTTATACACTTGAGAAAGACTTGAGAAAGGACTACAACAAAAGAGAGAAACTGAATGAAATCAAATGAAATGGAAACAGTTGAATATAAAATAAAAAATGTAAAACAAACTAGAAAAAGTGAAAAAGGAATTATATAGTCCACTTGTTTTAAAACACAGTTGCTTATTAGAATCATATATGCAGCTCTGGAGGAAAAACAAAACAACCCCTGAGCCATTTGTGTTTTTTAAAAACTTCCAAGATAATTTTAATATAAAACTGAATTTTAAAAGTGATTTTAAATGGTAACTTTGATGATACAGAGTTCCATTTAATTCTCAGTGCACCAATCATAATATGGTATTAAAATACAATAATAGTTATAAAATCACAATATGAAAAGATGGTTATCTGTTGTTATGATCAATAGCCAGACCAAAAATGAAAAAGATGATTACAACTGCAAATCAGACTGCAAACACGATTAACCTAAAGATAAACACAATCATAGAAACCTTGGGGGGACAAGTGGGGTGATGCAGAATGCGGGTACACACCTGTCTGTTTCCGCTGTTCACAGCAGGAGTCCAGTCAAGGCTGTTTGAATTGATTAAATCAGGAAATGAGGAATGAACACTTTTAAAGTATTAAAACTTTACAGTTATCCAAGTATTTAATGAAAGAACTAATAGTAATAGCAAAACCAACCCGAATAAGAAGATAAATTTATTTCATAAAAATAAATACCGTGAAGGTTGTCATCAATGACATAAAATCTCAAAAATAATATTTATAAGCAATTCATTCAAAACTATATTACTGATGCATAAGGGAGAAAAGGCGTAAAAATTCCCAGTTGTGCTCTTAAGCAATAAACAACTTTAATAATAAAATAAAATGTTATAATATAAATAATACCAGAAATGGATTAAAAACCATTTTGGTAGCACTTCTGATACTAGTCAAAGTGGAGTAATAGAGGCCAGATATATTTTTCTGACTGAAACGATTTAAAAATTAACAAAGGGTAGATGGCAAGGTTTTCATACATTGGATACCAGCAGTAGCAGCCTGTGGTATTTGAGAAAAGGAAACAGAGTGAGCGGTTAGACTGACACAGCTCTGAGAAGAGTAAGCCTAACCTCCTGCTAATTTACGAAGCAGAATCTGGCCGCCATCTGATTTGAAATCTGAGGTTGAGTGTCTGGAGAGACCAAGGTAATAAGTTTGTGAAGCATTATTACCAGAGAGAACAGATCTGCCTGGAAAAGGAACTATATCCATATCTGATTTATCCATTATATCTGAATTATCTGACTCAGATAGATAGGTGAATTATCTATATGTTTATTGAATATATATCAAACCTGGATATAAAAATTCAGTATATAAGATGAAAAATACATGTGATAAACTAAACATTAGACAGTACAGAAGAAAAGGCTCGTAAACTTAATTGCAGAACAGTAAAGACTACTGAAAATTAAATACAACAAAATGGACAGGAAAATTATCAGAAAAAAGTCTGCAGAATAAACTCAAGTGTTTAATGTACATGTGATTGAAGTTCCTGAGGGGAAGGAGGGTGGAGATGAAATAAATGTTTAAAGAAATAATAGCCCAAACTTGTGTGCACCTCTGCTCTATAGATTTCTATTAAGAAGAGAATTATGTAACAGGACTTGGTATTTATCAAATGCCAAAAACTCTGTTACACAGTAGAAATTAATCACATTTAATAATTTACCACCCACTTTAGATGAAGATGTTCTAATTTGGAGGCTTGCTCCATATCACAATGGACTTGTGTCGAAGAGACCAAATTCAAAAACAAGTTGGTTTGACCTCTAATCTCAGAAGTACAACCATTATGGTAAGCAGGCTCATATTTTAATTACATCTAATTTAAATTAACATGATGTATTGTATGGGAATATTATATTTGTATTTAACGTGAAACTGATGGTCATTGATTTAAACCTTGAATGGAGGCTAAAAATGAGGTGAGAGTCACTTACCTATGCCTTCATCATTTCTTGCTGAGTTTCTCGATATTGCTTTATCATTACTATTACTAAGACCGAAACCCCAAAGTAGTACAGATGGTTCCAAACTGTAGTTGTTTGGTTTATCATGTATTGACCTTATGATGGTGGGAGAGCAATACGCATTCGGTGGAAACCCTGCTTTGAATTTTGAATTTTGATCTTCCCTCAAACTGGTGATCTGTGACATGGTAGTCTTTTGTAACACTGGACTACACAGCCAGCGGCGGCTCCCAGTGGTCCATGAGATCACAAGGATAAACAGGCCACACTCTGCAGTGTACTGGGTTGTCAACATTTTTCAATACAGTACTGAGTTATGTGTTTACTTTCCCAGCAGGTCTACAAAACACCCATTTGGGTCTTCTGTTTCTGGCGAGAAGAACAGGGGGTCAATTATTCATGAGATGAAACTCAAAATAGCTGCCCAACTGTAGGCTGATAAAAGTGTTCTGAGCGCATTTGAGATAGGCTAGGCTAAACTGTGGTGTTCAGTAAGTTAGCTCTGTTAAATGTGTCTCAACTTGGGATATTTTCAACTCACTATGGGTTTATCGGGACATAACCCCATTGTAAGTGCATGGGCATCTGGGTTTTTAACAGTCTTTATAACCACAGAACCTCTTCTTTTAGCACCACCAAAGTAAGTAATAGATAAAATGTACAGGAGAGAAAAGCCTTTGAGAAAACAAAATTGTTTTAAAATTTATTATTAAAATACTTATTTAAAAATAAAGGGAAAGAAAGGAGATGGCAAGTACCATAAATAACATGGAGACTGAAAAAAATTTCCAGACAAATCTTAGAGAGAGAGTATAAAATTTGGGGGGGAATTGCAAGGTAAGAAAAATATTATGGAAACATTAAACTGTGAAACTCTTCTCAGTGTCCTCAAAAAAAAGTTTTGATAAAATTCTACATGTTTCAAAAACTTTTAGGGGTTGGATTAATGTGAATGTTATGATATATGAGGTAGAATGTGAAGTCAACTAAAACAAGGTCAAATTTTCTCTGGATTAGTGGCATATATTCTATGCTGTTAGTTTTTTACCTCCTCTGATTATTTACCATGGAAGGCCCATTCAACACTGGTAGCCTTTTCAATAGAAAGCATGGCCTTAGTTCTCTCTCTCTCTCTCAGCACGTCTGCCCTCTATTTTGACTTTTTTTTTTCAGGAACAGAATCCTTGTTAGACTTCTTTAGAGACTCTCCTTATGCACAAAGCCCCGAATCCTGGTTCGACCCATGATCATAGTCTGAACCTTGTCTAGTGTCAAGTCCATGTCTAAGCGGCCAGCCTGCATTACAGCATCTGTTTACAAGGATAACAATTTTAGGCCTGTTCATTTACACCCAGACTTCACATTTTCTCTAAGGTAGAGTTATCTTATAAGCTTAATAAGTTATTGGTAGACAAATAAATCACCTGGATGTCTTGTTAAAATGTAGGTCTAAGGTAAGGCATGATATTCCACTGTTCTACCAGGCTCCCAACTTACATCCATGGGGTTGGCCTGCTCATAAGACTTTAAGTAGCAAGGAACTAGGGGATAGTGGATAAATGACATAGGTAACCTGGGTCCCACTATACCCATAAAAAGGAAAATTATTTCACTATCCTGGGCAACTAACCTGAGAATTTCACTATCCTGGGCAACTAACCTGAGAATTATTAAGTGAAAAAGAAATCAGTTTGTATACCTTTAAAGCAGAGCTATTTTTTTATTCGTTATAGCTACCAGAGTTCATCTTAACTAAAACACATGTAGCCTCAAGCCTCAAGTCCCTTCAGGATCCCAGATGGCAGCGGAAATGCTGGTCATCGTATCTGTGTTCTATATCGACAGCAGGAGAGAGCCAAGGCAAAGTGGGCATCTTTCCTTTTACGGAGACTTCCTGGAAGTCCCACAAAATAGTTCTGTCTGTATCTTATTGTCCAGAGCTCAGTTACAGGCACCTACTTATCTGAAAGAGAGGCAAAAAAAATGTGTTTTTATTCCGATCAACTATGGTTTTATTATAAATAGGATAATCAGAATTTATCATACAACTAGCATATATTCAGAGTGAAATTGGGTGCTGTTAAGAATTATCCTGAAACAAGTGATTTAAGCCAACTTGGCTGAGGCAAATTGGAATATATGCACATTATGCTCAAAAAATAGAAAAGAAAGACTCTTATAGTAGTTGCTGTCATATAGTGCTCCACAAGAACCATTTGGAGAGAAAATATAGCTTTCTCTAACATGCTGGCTTTACTCCTAGAGGGTTTCATTATACATTTTATTTATAAAGTCTCATTAGAGTGAAAAGCTTCTTCTGAATGATCAAAACTTGATCATATAGTAGGGAAAGCCCTTAGAGAAAATATGCTTTTGAAACTAAGAAGTGGTGTTATGGAAAGTTGGGGTTATTTTCAGGACGAGCCACTTATTTGTGGTTAGGGAGTGTTACTGAGATGCTGCTAGAATGATAAGTACCAGAGGCTAATACATGGCAGAGGCTGGTGAGGTGCTAAAAGCCCAGCCCTGAGATCATTTCAGTCCTTTAAGGAAATAGCCCTATGATAACAGTCAAAATGTCCAAATCTTCATGGGCAGGGAGGATCCAGGGAGCTAAAAAGCACTTAAACATGAATATTTACTGGAAAGCTTAGAAACAGAAATTTATATTTGGCTGGAGACTTTGGTGCAGGGGACTCCTGAGCAAAGGACTTGCTCCAGCTTGATATAGTTTCAGGCTGGGCTTATACTAAGTGAAACCTGCATTCTGAACTTAAAATGACACAATTTAATCAATTGTTCTCCATTGTTTTCTAGTTATTTAATCTAGTTGGGCACACGGCGAAGGAAGACTAGCTCTCACTCCCTATTTTCACTCCTTGGAATAATGCCTGCTGGTGGTTCAGGTACAGACTGACAGGCAGTGAGGGAGAGAAACAAATACGTAAAATACAAGCACCTTCAAGATTCTAGTTGGGTTTGGGGAACTTGGGTTATGGATGCTCTTACTCAAGCTTCCCAGTGTTGAGTGAAAAAAAAAAAAGTAGGAAAAACTGAGTAAATCAAAAAGCAGCACCATTTAACCTCTTAACATTGTGATTTTCCCAAATCAAACACCAAGAAATCTGATATGACATGATCTGCGGTATCTTTTAGGCTATTGTAAAATTCCTGTGTCTTTTGCCCTGTCTACCCAAACTTATTAGTAAATGGCTTACATGATCACCAGACAAGTTTTTTTCTGAAGGGAGAAGGAATGGGAGAACTGGGTTCAGTGGAAAGTAAGCACCGAGTCTGAATTTCAACAAGATCCACGGTACCTACAAGGAGGCGCAGAGCAGAACAGATTCTGACTTCTTCAGGCAGCATGCCTACACCAGATACTTACATGCCTTTCTCATTCCTGTTATATATGCAAGTTTTAGATTAAAATAAAGACCAAACAGAAGCTGAAGATATTCATCCCTGGTTCTTTTTGGAGGTAGTATGTTCTGGATCCTGCCTTTAGCTCTTCCCAAATGAAAATTTGAGAGCTAACATTTTGTAATGCCGAGAGAAACTGAGGAGAAATACCAAGTCAAAAATATTTATCTCCTCTATGAAGGGGATATGACCTGAGTTTAGAATATGTATCACAAAATAAAAACTGAATGAAGCCCAGCATTTAAGTCAAGTATGATTGTATGGTCTGAAATCATCAACTTATGAGAACATATTAAATATTTGATAATTAATGGTATAATCTATGTGCCACCCCAATGGCAGTTTTTAATAAATTAGGCAAAGTGAAAGTAGGTCATTGAGTGGCTACAGAAAAATAGATTTGGATAGTTAAACAGGGTTATGAAAGACTTGTCTCTGCTTTAGCCAATTCTGAGAAATCCTTTCTTCTGGAAATTATGTGCCAAAGGTATTTCTGGACCCTTGCCTGGGTTTTAACGTTTGTTACACAAATTTTCTCAGAGATGTAACTTATCAAGATCTATTTGTTTATTTAAAACACATAAACTACGATGGCATCTGGGAGAACATCATCAAAGGACACAGTTGGAAGAGCCCTGCGTCAAGCAGACCTGACATTTCTGTTTGATGTCAGGCCTACAGAAAATACTCTGGTTACATAATGTCTTCATACAAGGTGAGACCTAGAACTGAAAACAAAAAACAAAAAAATAAACAAACAAAAAAACAACCGTAATTATTGATCTTACCATGGCCAAACAGAGAATTACAAGACTTCTTTGGGGTTCATTGTTTACCCAGGATATTTCCTGAGGATTTTTCTCAAAGAAATAAACTACTTAAATACTTTTGCTAAAGTGGTGTCTCATTGTGGTTTTAATTTGCATCTCTCTGATGGCTAGTGATGTTGAGCATCCTTTCACATGTCTATGGGCCATCTGTATGTCCTCCTTAGAGAAGTGTCTGTTCAGATCCTTTGCCCATATTTTAATTGGATTGTTTGTCTTCCTGGTATTGAGCCTCATGAGTTCTTTATATATTTTGGAGATCAAACCTTGTCCGAGGTATCATTGGCAAATAGGTTTTCCCATATGGTTGGTTCCCTTTTCATTTTGATGATGGTTTCTTTAGCTGTGCAGAAGCTTTTTTTTTTTTTTTTATGTAGTGCCACTTATTTTTTCCCTTTATTTCCCTTGCCTAGGAGATATATTGGCAAAAATATTGCTGCATGGGGTATCTGAAATTTTACTGCCTAGTTTTCCTCTAGGACTTTTTTGGTGTCACGACTTACATTTAAGTCTTTTATCCATCTTGAGTTTATTCTGGTGTATAGTATAAGTTGGTGGTCTAGTTTCATTTTTTGTTTTTTTGCATGTACCTGTCCAGATCTCCCAGCACCATTTATTGAAGAGGTTATTTTTACTTCATTCTATGCTTCTAACCCCTTTGTCAAATATTAATTGACCATAGAGACTTTGGTTTATTTCTGGGCTCTCTGTTCTGTTCCATTGTTCCATATATCTATTCTTATGCCTGTTTTGATTGCAGCGACCTGGTAATACAGTTTGATATTAGTATTGTGATCCCTCCTACTCTGTTCTTCTTTCTTGAGATTGCTGAGGCTATTCTGGGTAATTTTTGGTTCCACAACATTTTTTGAAATATTTGTTCTAGATCTGTGAAACATGCCATTGATATTTTAATAGGGGTTGCATCGAATCTGTAGATCGTTTTGGGTAGTTTGCACATTTTAATGATGTTAATTCTTCCAATCCATGAACACAGCATATGCTTCTATTTGTTTGTATCTTCCTTAATTTATTTCCTCAGTGTTCTGTAGGTTTCCTAGTACAGGTTTTTTACCTCCTTGGTTAAGTTTATTCCTAGGTTCTTTATTTTTCTTGTTGCTATAGTAAAGTGGATATTTTCCTAGTTTCTGTTTCTGATATTTCATTGTTGGCATACAAAAATGCTTTCAGCTTCTAAATATTGACTTTGTATTCCACTATTTTGCCAAATGCACTTATTAAGTCAAGTAGTGTTTTGGTGGAGACTATAGGATTTTTTATGTACACTATCATGTCTTCTGTAAGTAATGACACTTTTACTTTATTCTTTCTAATTTGGATGCTTTTTTATTTTTATTTTTCTTGTCTGATCACTGTTATCAGTCAGGATGGCCATCATTACTAAATCAACAAACAGCAAGTTCTGGTAAGGACGTGGAGAAAGGGGAACCTTAGTGCACTGTTGGTGGGAACACAGACTGATGCAGCCACTGTGGAAAACAGTATGGAATTTCCTCAAAAAAACTAAAAATGGAACTGCCTTTTTACCCATTGAGTCCACTGCTGGGATTATACCCTAGGAATCCTGTATCTCCAATGCAAAGAACTTATGTACCCCCCTGGTTATAGCAGCACCCTTTATAATAGCCAAGATTTGGAAACAGCCTAAGTGTCCATCAGTAGATGAGTGTATGAAAAAAACAGATGAGTGTATGAAATATGAGTGTGGCATAGCTACACAAGGGAATACTATGCAGCAGAAAGAAAGAAGGAGTTTCTACCTTTCACAATAGCAAAGATGGAACTAGGGAATGTTATGCTATGTGAAATAAGCCAGGTGGTAAAAGACAAATACCATATGATATCACCTATAAGAGGAATCTAATGAACAAAACAAATAAGTGAGCTAAATAGAACCAGAGGCATGGAAAATAGAAAGACTGACAGTGAGCAGAGGAGAGGGGAGAGGAGCATAAGGGTGGAAATAAGGGCAAGGGACAAGTTAAGGAACATGTATGAATGACCCATGGGCATGGCCAACATGGTGGGGATCCAATGTGGGGGTGGGGGCTGGGCTGGGAGGAGGGGAGTAACGGGGGAAAACCGGCACAACTGTAACAGAATGACACTAAAATATTTAATAATATTTAAATTGAATATTTAATACATTAAGGTTTGAATACATTATTCAATTGCTGTTTGAACACATGCTGACCCAAGCCTCACAGCTCTTTGGAGACACAGAGAAAAGACTAGTAGAATGAGCAGCTCTGCCTGGTCATCTTTGTCTCCAATGATCTCTTTTCTATCCATACAGTTTTAATGTCCTAGAGATTGTACCAACTCTATCATGACCAGGAGGCTATAGCAGAGGCTAATAGAAATTCCTAACAAGTATTTATTGAACAATGAGTTTAATCAGGATCTATTAACATGATGTAGGGAAAGATGCTTAGAAGTTGTTTGAAGTAGAGTATAAGAGTAATCCAATGACAAGGTGTTATAAATCAATTTAGTTACTTCCTACTATTGGGCAAATGTTTCATATTTATTATAGAGCAGTTCTCAGCAATGAGTATTGGTTCTCTTTCATAAACAGATCCATTTGCATGCCATTCAAATTAGTTCTTATAAGGGCAACAGAATAATTTGGTACTAGAATGGGGAAAAGTTAAATGTGATGCTGAGAGAATTACAATGTCTACCTGGCAAAAGTCCAGCCATCATTAATATAATGAGAATGGTTTGCAAAACATCAATGTAACCTGGCAGCCAAGGAGAGCGGACTGGAATGCACATGTGTGAACAACGATGACTTCACTGTACTAGTCAGTGGGGGTGGTAGACACCATTGAGTGAGCACATGTACTGTGTGGCCATTGCATTCCAAATGACTGAGCAAGCAGAGCAATGAATCTACATCGAATCTTGCATTAAGCTTGAACATTCCTCCCTGGAAGCTATTTGGATGATTGAGAAGGATTTGTGGACCATGCGATGAGTGCAGTGCAAATAAAAGTGTGCCCAAATGCTTCAAATATGGCCGAGAATCTGTGGAAAGTGATCCAGATTCTGGAAGGCCTGCAACAAGTAAAACACCTGAGAATGTTGAACATGTATGGGCTGCAATCAATCAAGATTGACAACTGACAGTGAGAGAACTATAAGCTGATCTAGGGATTGCCAAAACTATTGTGTCTGAGATGCTGATGCAGGATCTGGGCGTGAAACATGTCATGGCAAAATTTGTTCTGAGGCTTCTGCTACTAGACCAGACGGAACATCTTGCTGCAGTTATTAATGACTTGATTCAAACTGCTACCAATGAACCAGATTTCCTCAAGAAGTACATAACTGGAGATGAGTATTGGGTTGCTGTACATGGCTATAATCCAGAAATGAAGACCCAGTTGTCCCAGTGGAAATCTCTTGGTTCTCCACACCCGAAGAAGGTGTGACAAAGTTGCAACAAGATGAAGACCATGTTAACTGTGTTTTTTGATTGGAAAGGTGTTGTGCATCAAGAGAACACCCCTCCGGGTCAAACAATTTATAAGCAGTACTACCTCAATATTCTTCATCAGTTATGGGTGCCATTGGAGAAAATGGCTGCAGCTATGAGCACCTGGTGATTGGCATCTTCATCACAACACACTGGCTCACAAAGCACATCTCCTGCAGAATTTTTTGGTGAAACATCAAATCACCCAGGTGACTCGGCCCCCCTACAGCCCAGATGTGATGCTCTGCAACTTCTGGCTTTTCCCAGAACTAAAATCAGCTTTGAAAGGAATTCAGACCACTGTTGAGATCAGGAAAATATGATGGGGCAGCTTATGACAATTCCAACAAAAGATTTTGCAGAGTGTTTTGAACAGTGGAGGAGATGCTGGAAGAAATGTCTGGGGCCCCAAGGTGCCTATTTTGAAGGGGACTGAGGTGTCATTCTCCTATGCAGAATGTTTCTGGGATCTTGCACTTTCTTTAATAAATGTCTCTATTTTTCACATTGCATGGATGGATACTTTCTGGAGGGTACTCATATAATTAAAACATCAGTAGTATTTCTCTTGACTCTTGGCTAGCAGTAGATTCCACTACACCAGTTACGTTGGGAAAAAATGTGTATTGGGGCAAAATGGTCAGATTCTGAGGTCAGGTAAGATTAAAGGAAAAAATAAAATAGAATATTCTGAGCCAAAGATTTAGGACATTCTCCAAAGACAATTAAATTTTGCCAAATTACGAAGCTAATAGAACTCACTAATGGGGTGTTATACTAATTAGTAAACTGCAGCTCATTTCACTAATGGAGTACTATATTAATTGGTAACTGCAAAAGCAGAGAAAATAGTTGATGTTTCTCAGTGAATAGCAATGCCTGATTTTGAGAGCACTGTATAATCAACTTATTCCTACTATAAAGGAAATGGTTCTAAAACTGATCTTGATCCAATTGATCTCGTCTCAGAGGCCATATGAAGTTAAGTCTAAAGTTGAGACTTTTTTCTGTAGTATCTGCTTATCTAAATGCTATCTAGAAGTTCCTGGAATTAGGACATATGAACACCTTGTCCTTTGAATCTGACACTCACTATACAGGAAATATTGTGTTCATATTCAATCATATTTTTTCCTATGCTCAGGCTTAAATAATCACAAACCGAATGTCATACCAGTTGCTTATTTGCTTGGAGGAATAAAGAATGTATATTACATTCTTAGACACGTCTAATGCCACCACAAATAATGTCACTGACATTTCATCTTGCTCCTTGGAATTTGAGAAGGAACAAAAAAGGAAAGAAAACATAATCTTATCTGCCCATTGTTGTCCTTTGTGGATAACTATGTACAGGAAGTGAGGTGAGGCCCCGAGGAAATGGTACAGGAAAACTCTAGGAGCTGAATGAGGGGAGGGTGCTAAACTAAACTAGTTCTAGAGCCCTTAGCAAAGAGAACATTTAGTCATACCACATTGTTCAGAGCTTAGAGACTTTAATAAATAACGTAATTTTAGGAAACAGATTAAGCAATAGGCAGTACTATGTATGAATATGCTGGGTTTTATTACTTAGAATATTCATCATCTTTATTTAACGATGACCAGGAATTCTCCTGTAGGCACTGCTGCATTTTTCTAATATTTAATTGTTTCCCTTTGTAAAAGAAACTGCAGAGAAACTAATTTACATGTGTGTTTGTATGTGAGCAGTTATATACACATACACATATATACTAAATTCTACCTATTTAGCCCTAAAAACCCAGTAAGTTTTTTAAAAAGGTGTACTTACAGATACTCATATACAACATTTATTTCAGGGGCATGTTATTGTATGCATGCTTTACTCTTTACTGTTATAATTGCAAATATACAACAGAACAATGTACTGTTTAGTCAGTGACACCACAGAAAAAAACATCCAGGTTCTAGAGGAATGGCACCTTTGTAAGATAAAGAGTTAAAAGTTAGAAGTTTCAATCTTTTACATGTATGTGATTGTGGCAGAAGTTTTGTTTCAAATCTCCTCTTCCCAAATGATCCTATTTCATGTTAAACCATTGGCTAACTGGCACAGCAAAACAAGTAAAATCTGACAAGTTCAAAGCCCCTGAACTAAATTACTAGTAATTTGAATCTAAAGTAAAGGAAGGGGCAAAGAAATGATAAATGAGGAATAACAGGTATAGACCGTCTTTAAAGTGTGAACCGACGTTTCCAAGAATTACTGTTCAGGCAGAAAGGAATGCACATCGGTGTACACTGCCACAGAACAGTGTCTACCTGCTTATAATTTTCTAAGAATCCTGTTACATTCCATTTCTTACGGATGTTCCAGAAACCAACCTGGGAAGATGTCTTTCAGCTTCCAAAATTGAGCAGTTTCCTACAACTACTAAAATTCTGCATTAAAAATCAACACAATCTTTGTGCCAGAAAGAGGACAAAATGGGACCTCTAAGTAAAAGAGTTCCTTTCAGGAATGTATGGGATAAACTTGCAGTGAATCTTTCACATCCACTGGAGAAAATCCCACTTATCTGCTTAACTTCATTTTCTTCCAAAACAATTAAAATTGAAGTTCAAGTGCTTTCCTAGAGGTGGGCATGCAGGGCTATGTGAGTAAGGTGGAGTGGCAAATAACCCCATCTGCAATAACTATGGAAGCCTTGCAGACATGACCCAGAACGACTTAAGAGAATTCCCATCTCATTTGAATTATTTTGAGTATCTATAAAGTATAAATATCAACTACAGGAAAGTGTTGAGTCAAGGGGAAGTCAATGCATTGAAACAACAACAAAAAACAAAAACACTGAGTTATGAGTTAACCACATAACTACTAACCTTTGGCATGGCCTGAAGCCAGGGAAGTGGAATGAAAACAATGCAGATCTTGAAAGAAGTCCCTTGTCCCTTCTACTAAAGGATGAAGTATAATTGACTATTTACCCTAAGTGTCTGGCTAAAAATACAGAATATAAAAGTTTCATTGACCTAATGCCTCATAACTTGAAATTTGGTAGCATCTTTATCTTAACTAAAATATTTAATTTTGTTTGTTTTCTTTGTGTGCATGCATAGATTATTTGTATTTAGTATTTTTAAAAAGGTTGTATTTATTTATTTTTAGAGAGAGGGGAAGAGGGAGAAAGAGAAGGAGAAAAACATCAATGTTTGTGTGCCTGTCGTAGGCCCACCACCAGGAATCCAGCCCTTAACACAGGCATGTGCCCTGACTGGGAATCAAATCAGCAACCCTTTGGTTCACAGGCTGGCACTCAATCCACTGAGCCACACCAGCCGGGGCTATTTTTATGTAGTATTGAAAAGACTGTTAAAGTGCCATTCAGTTTAGATTAAGCAGAATCTCTGTTTTGTTTAGTTTCCATTAATATTTTTCAATAATGTCTTATAATTTTCTCCATAGAACTCATGCTGATTATTTGTTACACTTAAGCCTAGAGACTTCTTAATGCTATTTTAAAAAGTTATTTTACTATTTATATAATATTGGTAGGTGTGTGTAGATGCAGAATTGAGTTTTATATACCATTTAAAAATCAAACAATCTTGCTATACTTCTTAATTAGATCCTTTGGGATTTGCCATGTTGACAAGCAGCACCTGCATATAAAATTTTTTGTTTCTTTCTGTCTAATTTATGTCTTTGATTTTCCTATTTTTTGCCTTCCTCAGCTGACTTTGCTGGAAGAATTTTAGGAGCTTTTGCCTTAACCTGACATTAAGAAAATTAATTTTAAATTTTAACCACTAATAATAGTTGCTGATATTTTTATAGATGCAACTTACAAGGTTAAGAACTTACCTCTATTTCTATATGCTAACAGACTTTTTATCATTATAAATTAATGTTATTTTATCAAATGCTCATTCTATATTAATTGAAATGACAAAATGTCATTTTTCTAATTAATCTTTTATGTTCAATTTTATTAACTGATTTTCTAATATAGAATCAAATTTATATTTTTGAGTAAATGTGGTTTTTCTAAGTAAATCTAAATAAACCATTCATAATAGCTCCCCAAAATAAAATACTTAGGTATACTTTTAATGAAATATGTTCAGGATCTATAAACTGAAAACACTATTGGTAGAAATAAAAAGGTTTATGAATTGGAAGACAGTACAGGTCAGATGTTAATTTTCCTCAATTTATCTAAAGAATGAAAATAAGTCCAATCAAGATCAAGCAGTCACCTTTGTAGATACAGACAAGCTGATTCTGTAATTTATATGTAAAGGTAAATAATTACACTAACAAAAAGACTTGAAAAAGACAAACAAATTTGAAAGAACCAGGCAAATACATTTTGAGATTTGCTGTAAAGATACTTTAATGGAGACGATGTGTGGTACCCGTGATGGGACCAACACATGAATCAGGGGAACACAAGAGAGAGTCCAGAAGTGACCCACACATACAGCCAATGGATTTCTAAAAGTTGCAAATACAATGGAAAGGAGAAAGACAGACTTTTCTATACATATCACTGGAATGAATACTCACATGCAAAAAATATCTTGGTCTATATTTTAAAATATAATATCAAAATTAATTCAAAATGGGTAAATAGAATATGTTTAAAATGTAAAATTGTAAAGCTCTTAGGAGATACCATAAAAGAGAATCTTCATGTCTTTCAGTTAGACAAAGAGTTTTTGGTATGATACCAAATCCAGGAATAATAAAATAAAAACTAATAAATTGGAATTCATCAAAACTAAACATTGTTACTCTGTGAAAGCCACTGTTAAGAAGACGAGAAAAACAAGCCACAGAAATGGGCAAAGTTTCAATTTAAATGTCAAAAAAAAAAACCCTGTCTTGTTTCTAGATATATAAAGAACTATCTAAACTCAAGAAAAGAAAACAACAAACATATGTAAAATGACAAAACATTTGCATTTCCCTAAAAATACATACACTTGAAAAGATGCTAAACAATCACTAATATTAATAAATTAATAAACAACATTCCTTTACTTTTCCCCTACCTTCTTCTCATTCCCTTTTCTCTCTTATTTTTATTCTTTCTTCTTTTTCTGTGTAATTTCCATTCCTTCCTTGATCAATTCCAGAAAGAAAAATAATTTGATACATTTTCAATTAATTAGAATCCTTTCAAAGGAAATACCTATGTAAGGAATACATTTGTAAGAGTGGCACTTACTCATATAAAAAACCACTACCTTTAAAAACTCAGTGCATTATAGCTAAAATTTGACAACAGAGTAACAGATGCTGCTGATCTTTCTCCTTTCACACTTTATTTTAAATAGTCCTTGTCTTTCACTTCTTCTCATATTATGAAGAGCCATCTCATCTCATTTATCTTGGTTTACCTTTCATTTCTTCTCCACAAGATTCTTTTACTAGTGTGCTCTTTCCCAAATGTACTAAAGTTGTTAATTACATATATGAGAATTTAAAAATGCAAAACGAGCCAAATTCCATTTTGATTCTTCCTACACTATATTTTCTAATTCCTTATCAGTAGTTTTCTCACGAGTGTTTTCTAAGAAATTTTAATTATTTTTTACCACGTAATCCTCTTTTAATCCTCAATTTTTTTTGCCTTCAACCTCTTTCCTCCCTCCCTCCCATACTGACTTTACTTTTATAAGCACACAAACCTTTTTTATTTTTACAGGTTCTTCCTCTCTCTGACTGTTTTGCCCTCTAATAGTCACTTAAATGCCTAAGTCGAGTTTTCATCTGTAAGTGGCCATAATAACACTCTTAAAAATGGAGTTCATTGAGGTCAGGCATATACATAGTTAGTTACACAGTGACAAGCTTGACAAGGGTTAAGTGTTCAAACTAAGTTATTGTTTTTATAACGATGAATATTCATATGATTTTACAAATGTTTCTAAAATTTATTTTTTAAATTAAATTTGCTGGGGTGACATTGAATACTAAGATTATATAGGTTTTAGGTGTGCATGTCAATGATACATGATCACCGTGCCCACCACCTGAGACAAATCATCTTCCATCACCATATATTTGACTCCCTTTACCCTTTACCCCTTCGCTCTGGTAACCACCACGCAGTTGTTTGTGTCTATGAGGTTTCCTGTTTTACTTGTTTGTTCACTTGTTACTTTTAATTTTATATTCCCCATAAGAGTGAAGTCATAGGGTTCTTAAGTTTTTCTGTCTGCCTTATTTCACTTAGCATGATATTCTCAAGGTCCATTCATGTTTCCTGAAATGGCAGTATTTCAACTTTGCTTTGGCTGAGTAGTATTCCATTGCCCATATGAACCACATCTTTATCCAATCATCTGTCGAAGGGCACCTGGGTTGTTTTTGTGTCTTGGTCACCGTGATTAATGCTGCAATGAACACAGGGGTGTGTATATCCTTGGGAATAAATGTTTTCAAATTCTGGGGGTAGAAAACCAGGAGAGGGGTTGCATGGTCATACGGTACCTCTATTCTTAATTTCTGAGGCATCTCCATACTGTTTTTCATAGTGGTTGTTCCAGTTTACCTTCCTACCAGCCGTGAAAACTGGAAAGCCGCATGCACAACACAGAAACTAAACTACAGTTTGTCCCCTATACAAAAATTAACTCAAAATGCATCGAAGACCTAAATACAAGACCTGAAACAATAAATTACATAGAAAAACATACATACTAAACTTACAGACCTCGATTTTAGGGAAGATTTTATGAATAATCCCAAAAGCAAGGTAAGTAACGGAAAAATAAGTGAATGGGAATATATCAAACTATAGTATGCTAATTGAAGTGAGTTAGTCAATGAAAGACAAATACCATGTGATCTCACATATAAGAGGAACCTAATGAACAAAAACAAACTAATGAGCACAATAAAACCAGAGGCATGGTTACATGGAACAGTCTGACAGCAGCCAGAGAGAATGGGGGAGTGGATAATGGTGGAAAGAAGGGGAAGGGACTAGTCAAAGAGCATGTATGAATGACCCATGGACATGAACAACTGGGTGGGGACTGACTGTGGGAGTGGGGTTGGGCTGGGAGGAGGAGAACAAAGGGGGAAAATGGGACAACTGTAATAGAATGACAATAAAATATTTTGTTTATAAAGCCTCTGCACAGCAAAAGAAACTGCCAACAAAGTAAAGAGGCAAACAACAGAATGGGAGGAGGTATTTGCAACAGCTCTGACAGGGATTAATATCTAAAATATGTAAAGAACCCATACAATTTAACACCAAAAAACCAAACAATCCAAATAAAAATGGGCAGAGGACCTGAACAGACACCTGTCCCAAGAAGACATACAAATGCCCAACAGATATAGGTAAAGAAACTCAACTTCACTAGCTACTAGGAAATGAAAATAAAAACTACAGTGAGATACCACCTTGTTCCTGGTAGAATGGCTGTTATCAACAAGACAAGTAATAACAAGGTTGGAGAGATTATTGTTGTGGAGGCTGTGGAAAAAAGGAATCTTTATACATACTTTTAAGTAACACTCAGATATAATTCAAAGTGAATCTGAACACAAGTTTCTTTGCCCCTGTTTCTCCTAATTCTCTAGGGTTGCCACTAGATTCTACCTTCAGACAAAAATTGTTTTTTTATTACTTTAAAGTTTATTTCATTTGATGATATCCCCTGGATTTGTTAGTGTGGCCTACTAATGGTGAAATCACTCCTTTTCATTTATTAAAGTGTTTTCTGCAAGACATTCTCTTTCTTCTCCAAATTGTTATCAGTCTTCTATCCTCTGCAGAATGCAGGAGGCTTACTCATCCCCGACCCTAGATTCCTCTTTAAAGTAGTGTGGTAAAGAGTAGCCCCAGTCAGCCTCCGCAACTCATTGTCAGTGCCTTACGTTGTACTTCAGCATCAGAATAGATTGTTCACTCTATGATGCTATTCCCAATTAGCCAGTTTACTTACTAAGTATTTTATCCTTCTCTTCAGCAAGCCTACTCTAGGCTTAAAACTGAAAGAAAACAGAAGGGACTGAATTAAAGTCAGAGTAGGTTGGATAGTCTATTCGTTTTATGTCACTTTGGGTGGGGGATGTATATTTTAAAAGGGATTCATTTCCATAGATTTACACTTTTAAATCTTAAAGAAATGTTAATTTCTTCAAGTTGAATAGATATTTTTCTAATATAAGCTGTATAGAACTGAATGCTACAATCAATATGATCACATTTGCCATTTTAATAAATTCTTTTGTGATAATATTAATAGTGAATCTATAATGCATATTGGCAGAAATTCAAATTCTGGGTATGAAGAAATTTTCAGTCTTTAGGTAGGGAATTGTATCTAAGAGTTAAGAGAAACACATTTTTTAACGGAAACACAGACTGCTCAGGAATGCAATGAAAAGCATTCAGAGAAAGTGAGCAATGCAATGCTCTTGAGTCTCCCAAACAATTCAAGATCCTTGTTACTTTCACACTTGACCCTTCAGTTTAAACTTCGGAATGACAACTTTGGAAGCTCAGATAACAGATAGATTTATGCAGCAAAGTGCACATTTAAATACCCAGCTAATTTAAAAGTGAAAGAAAATTAATTGAAATGATCCAACACTTTGCGTACTTCAGTTTCTTCAATAGGAAGACTTGCAAACTGTTCTGTGTTAACAACTTGTCATGCCTCTAAAATTAATTGCCTTCAGCTGTATTAACAATAGAGCATGATCAAGTAACATAAAAGCTTTGGGCAGATCAATAATAAAGGCATCCTAATTTATCCTTTGTTCACCACCATCACCACAAGATTAATAATTTTCAAAAGGGCCAACTGAATGAGGCCTTGAGCCTAAAATTGCAACTCAAACGTTGCCCAAATACAAAGCACAGAACAGCTTCTCAGCGTCAGGCAAAATGAACAAAGCAGGGGGAGGAGGCATTTGAAAATACTGCCATACTTCTTAAGCATCTTAAACTATAAAATGCTATAATCCATAATAGGAAGAACTATCTTTTTATATGCAAAACTCAAAAGAGGAAAAAATAGAGAAATGAATGATTTTGAGGGCCAACAGATTTAGTTGCTCAAAAAGCTATATTGGTTCACCCTAATTTTTATCTCTTTTTCAGGTAGTCCAGAGGAGGTATGTATAAAGTTGGATGATGAAATGGCTACATTGGGAAAACAACTCAATTAAATATATATTGTGCCAACTTTACAAAGTTCTTGATATATGTAGACAAATGCATATAAATTCATGGAAAACTGTAAAATACACTTCTTATAAAAGATGGCTTAAGAATGTCTGCTTAAAAAATATCACTACACTAGAGGTCAGGAGAGCTTTATTCTACTTCCATCTCTGCCTGAAAAGAGTTCCCTGATCTTGGGTAAACAATTTGGGCCATATATCCCTTGTGGTTACTTACAATTCTTTAATTATGTAATTAAAACCATAATCTGGTTAGAGAACTGGAAGAAAAGTAGGCCAGTCAGTGAAAAAGTGGACCACTGTTCCAGCATGTTCAAAAGGGCCCCAAATTAGATGAACCGCTTATATATACACACATACAAAACACAAGAATGGGCAAAAGTAAGTTTACATAGTAAAATAAATAATACGATAATTAATAAATAATAATACAAGAATAAACTCTGTGCACTCACAAATGTAAACCTAATTTTGCCCACTTGATATTTAAACACACACGTACAGCAGGTCCCCGCATAACGTGGTTGTATTCAATGGCGATTCGTTGTAACGTTAATGAGAAAAAAATTGACTCCTCGCCAGCCCACTGTTTATGTGCAGTTTGCACATTCTCTCCATACCTGCGTGGATTTTTTTCCAGGTACTTCGGTTTCCTCTCACATCCCAAAGGGGGGCACATTTGGTGAGTTGGTGTTTCTGAATTGTCCCAATCTGAGCGAGTGTGAGTGTGGGCGTCACTGGGTCCTTGCTTTGTGCTCCCTGAGCTGCCCGGGTTAGGCTCCGCCCACCGGCGACACTGAACTGGAATAATCGGGACTGGAAAATAATTCTTACTTGTTTTCATTTATTTTTCTGAAATGTATGTATAGCCTACATTTATTTTAGTGTTTAATATTAGAAGTGTTTTGGCCTTTATTTAAAAGTTTGGCAATGCCTGTAACCAGACATATGCCAAAGGAACTTAACTCTTGTTTATATAAATTAGGCTATGGTAAAATTGGTTTCCTTATACTTCATTTGGTTTAAAGTTGTAGTTTCCAAGAACTTATGTCAATGTTAAGTGAAGGCTTGCGGTGTGTGTGTGTGTTTATATATATAACATATACATAATATATTTATGAGATTTAATTCCTTATTTTAATGAGTATATATCATTTTGTAAAATATAAATCTCTTGGATTACTCTATTTTACCAGACTGAAAAAAACAGATATATAATCAGAAAGCACATTCTTTCTGAAAATTTTAGAAAATATTACTAACCTTAGCCTTACTTTGTTATAAGAATATTTTCAATGTTGATTCACATTTTCAATTATTGTATAAATTAAATTCCCTTATGTATAAAGTAATCCTTGATTGAATTTAGCATTCTGAAGTTTGGTTTAGAATGTAAAGATTCTAAAATTAATATACACACAAATGTAAATAAATTTCAAGAGGTAGAATTTGAAATTCAGTATTTCAAAAAAATACAGCTAGAGATTATAATTTATTTCTAATATTGCTTAGTTCCCTTGTATTAATAAAACATATTTTAATATAATTTTGTAGATTATATCCTGAGTTTATGTAATTTACTGAATATCTCTAATCAAATAACATCTCTCTTTATAATTATTTATCTATTAATAAAGTGAATATGAATGAAATTAATGAAGAAAATTGAATTTATAATTGATAAATTATTCACTAGAGATATTGATATAAAGATAAATATATTGATACGTTGAATTAAACTGAAAAACCTCAAACTTAAAAAAGGAACTTTTGGGGAGGTTTAGGAAAAACTGAAAATTAATAATATCAGGATGTGTTAAAAGGTATTACTACAATCATCTCCTTAAAGCATTATCTAGAGGCAAATTAGTATTAAAATATAGAGAGGTTCTATACTCCATTTGCTCACATAGTATACAAGCCACTTTATCACAAATACTTTCAAACTGCCATCATTGTGCTACTAAATGTGTTTTTAAAAATGTCAAAGCTAGGCAAAATGATCAAATGAGGAAAGATTTACTTTGACATCCTTGCATTTCTCCTCACAACCTCCCATAAAGCTAGATGAATGGGAGCTGGTAAGCAAAGCAGTGTCTGTCTCTGTGTGGCCGTCACACTGAATGGACAGGAAGATCCTGAGGACCAAAAATTCAATTGAGTCCTTTAAAGGGATTCTCTTTCTTCTCTTTCATATGGCT
This sequence comes from Desmodus rotundus, assembly GCF_022682495.2. Classification (NCBI taxonomy): domain Eukaryota; kingdom Metazoa; phylum Chordata; class Mammalia; order Chiroptera; family Phyllostomidae; genus Desmodus; species Desmodus rotundus. Next base: position 83,030,273 of record NC_071399.1, on the reverse strand, counting down.
TTTACCTTGCAGTGACTCCTATTATCTAATATCCAATCAGAGGTTATTTCTGCCTTCCTGTGTATCACTCTCTCCTCTCCTCACCTTTCCTTCTGTTCTTTGAGACATTTCCTAGGAATCCCATTCCCATAGGCAGTACAAACACTGCGCTATTTAGGACCCTGAATGCAAGCATAGGCATACATGTTCCTTCTTTAACACACTTTTGAAAGTTTTTCTACCTATTTATTGGCCTCACATGCCTTATTTCACAGTGTGAAATAAAATTAATTTAATTAAATACCATTTAATGTAGTCTACAGACAGGAAACATAAAAAAAAACTACTAACAGTCTCACTTATTCAATCAATTCCACTTATAAAAACAACATCAATCTCCTATTAATATTGGAAATCATCCTTTTGAGCTACTAAAAGTAAATAAGGCAGGCAGGGTAATATTGTTACAAAAACACTTTGAAATTCAATGCAGGCAAGTGCTATGAAAACAAATCATAATAAAATTGAGCATCACTTTATAAGTATAAATGTGAATATATATATATACATATATATATACACATATAATTACTTGATCTTAATTAAACGTACTATAATACAGAGATCCCCAATCTCCGGGCCAAGGGCTGATACTGATCCAGGCCTGTTAGGAACTGGGCCACAGAACAGGAGGGGGGCTTGAAGGAAATGCACTTGAATCATCCCCAAACCATCCCTCCCTCCCACTCCAGCCCCAGTCCATGGAAAAATTGTCGCCCACTAAACCGGTCGCTGGTGCCAAAAAGGTTGGGGGCCATTGCACTATAATGATTGATAGTCTATGATGTGAGAAATGAATTCAGTGAGCTTATCATGTCTTTTAAACTGTTTAATGGAATTTTTCTACCAGAAACAAAACTTAAATTATCAGAAATAATACCTGAAGATTTATTTCAACAGTCATTTATTATACACTTCTCAATGTGTGACGAATCCCAAATGCACAATAGAGAAGCCTCAATTTATACTGCCCCTGACGTTAAAGGTATCTGAGTATCTCTTGGCACTAAAACAAGGTGCCGCTCCAGATTACTGAAAGTCTAACTTTAACACAGGCACGTTTAGGAAATTGGTTCACCCAGAGTGGGACTGAATATGGTACAGCACGAAGTATAAAGAAATTTGTCAGAACCAGCTCTTCTTTAACACAGCGGTTTTAGGTGTGAAAAACATTTTCTAAAAAGGTAACTTTTAATTATATGGATAAGTATATGGGATTATGATGAAAATAAGATATGTCAGACAGAAAATTGTGGGATGGAGAGAAGTTATCTATTCTCCTGCAGGCCGACGATCAGTTTGACCAGATTGATAATTAGTCTTCTACCAAGACACTGGTCCTTGTCACATTTGGGGGCATTTTGACCATTTCTGTTTCTCCTCCTGGTTGTCAGACTATCCCTTTACCTGTCACCTATTCTGTAACCATTTTCTAGAGTCACAGTGCATTCTTTTGGCTTCAAAACACATTTCTGGGTAATAAAGAAAGGTACAGGTTTGCTTGTACTACCACTCTCCATATCTTATATCCTCAGTTGCTTTACTCATTTTCTTTGCTAGTTCCTCTTGAAGCACTGTTTTAACAAACTGTAAATGGACTAATGAGTTAATATGCTGTGAATAAGTACTCTCTCTTGGGTGATTGTGATAGAAATCAGCTGGCTGTTCACCAATATCTGTGTTTTCTCTTCTTTGACACTCTCTAGTCTACATTTCCAGGACCCTTTTGTGGTTGGGTAAGACCAGTGATTGAGTCCTCACTTGTGGTGTACAAAAGGAAATGAGGAACACCACCTTAGGCTTGGCCTCTAATGTCTCCCCGGCCTCTTTCAAGCTCTATTTCTTTATCTGAATACAATCAGCTAAGTGGAGGATTCTGGGACCCTAATTATGGCAGAACCACAAAATGGAAAGGCCCCAGTCCCTGAATGGCAGTGTGGGAAAGCAGCTACTGCTTACTTGTGTTGCAATATAACATGAGAAGACATGAAAGCCTCTACTGTGTTTACCCTTGGAGAGATCTGTAGGGTATTTGTAAGAGAAGTTAGATTATCCTAGTTAGTATGACTGCACTATACAGAAATTCTTATTTATAGCAATTGTTATAGTGTCACATATGTGAGTTTTTTCTCAAATTACTGTTTTGCTTTATCATGAATTAATAGCAGGACTATTTTTAAGAGTTTTCTTTAAGGTCTCTCGGAAACCATATTCTTCCTGATTTCTCTTGTTTCTTTATCTTCAGTTCAAGGAACAGTATTTTGATATGTTCATATGACATTTGTTAAATTAAAATTAAAGAGATCTATCTGTATCACTCATAAGTTGACCATATAATGTATTGTCTCAGCTAGGACTCTTTTGAAAGTAAAAGATTTTGCTAAAAATAAGTGAAATTATACAATATTTAAATATTTTCAGTAAGAAATGATTTATTAAATTCATATTTGTTACAACATTTTGAAATAAATTGTACTAGCTTTTTATTTCAAGCTTTGCTTTAAAAGGGTATTTCAGTTCTCTACTCACTGAATATTTTGATTGAAATATCTAACTCATATCAAACAAATTTCAACTAAAATATAGTGTTTAAAAAAAAGTCTAATACCACACTGGGTTTTTAGGATGATTTATAAAATATTTTTTGCAAGGGTTAGACATTTCTAAAATACAACTGATAATGGGCACTAGAAGAAAAATAAAATTTGTAGACATTATTTTTGTTTTGCTCAAGGACTACATAATTAAAATTTTATAATTCAGCTACATTCAGTTTGTGTGAGTTTGTGTGTGTGTATATATATATATATATATATATATATATATATATATATATATACATGTATACAGAGGTGGGCAAAAGCAGGTTTACAGTCATGAGTACATGAACACAGTGTTCATGATTGTATTATTATTTACTAATTGTTGTATTATTTATTTGAATTACAACTATAAACTGCTTTTGCCCACCTCACATATGCATATAAGTAAATTTTGATAGGTATAACTTCTATTTCAATTGCTGGAATATGACAGTTTTTCAAATATAGTTGTAAATTAAGTCCACACCTTGAAACCAGTTTCACATATACTTCTTCACATATTTTAACATTCATTAAGGACCTTCCTTTTTATTGTATTATGCCCTACTAAAATTTACCTTCAATATTGACTTTATAGTAACATTCAAAATAATGTTCTATGTTTAACTTTGACAGAGTGGACTTCTAACAGCTTCCCTTCCCTCTTACAAATTGGATGAAACAACGCAATGCATATCAGCCTTTAACTAACTTATTCTTAGAAGTATCTGATGGCATTGATATAAAGCTGGAGTAATTTGATTATCTACGGAGATCTTCTGATAACATAGATAGTATATTGACTATTATTTTATTTTAAATAATGCATAATAAAAGTTAGAAATTAAAACAAAAATGATTAAAAAACTCTTTGATTAAAATAATTTGTTCTTCACAGAGTGATCTGTAAAAACACTTTCTGCAGCTTCACTTGCTAAATTGTTATATTTTGGCACATACTTCTTCACATTATCAACCAGTTTTGTATTAATTCTTCAGCAGATTTGATCTCTTACTCTTCTTGTGCTCAGTGGTGTCACTGTGGTAGTAGTAAATGGGGACCTGTAGAGTGTGAAATTACGTTACTAACATCAGCTTTCTTGAATAATAGACATTTAGAACTTAAATGTATACTTCGTTGAGTTTACTGCACTGAATGGTATTTTGCAATACAAAACGACAGCAAAAGTATGGCTAAACAATGAAGACGGAGTTATATCTTTGAACCATAAACGACAGACAATCACTATGACAAAAGCGTTTGTACCATGGCGTTCTACTTCAGGGCTACTCAGTCTCCATGTAATACATGCAGTTCGTGTAAAGAACTTATAAAACTCAACACACACAAAAACAATCCAATTAAAAAAATGGTCAAAGGGCCTGATTAGACACTTCTCCAAAGAAGACATACAAATGGCCTATGATAAAATGCCCAATGTCACTAATAATCAGGAAGATGCAAATTAAAACCACAGTGAGATGTCACCTCACACCTATCAGAATGGCTACCACCAATAATGTAACACACAACAAGTGTTGGCAAGGATGTGAAGTAAAGGGAACCCTTGTGCACCGTTGGTGGGACTATGGATTGGTGCAGCCACTGTGGAATGCAGTATGTGGTTTCCTCAAAAAATTAAAAATGGAACAGCCTTAATTTTACCATAGGTAGTTAGCTAGTTATTAATTAAAAGTAGAGCGAAGGGAATTAGACATTGAGTTTAATAAACTGGGGAGCATAAGCCACGTATGAGCACAGGAAATCTCCCCAGGAGCACTGTCTGTACTCTGGTACCAGGTTGTTATGGGTGCAGGGGAAGGTGCTTGACCATGGAGGCCTGTCGCTCTAACTTGGACGTGGACCCATCAAAGGCCCACAAAAGCTTGGGAAGTTGATTGGTTATTTTGAAAAGGTTCCTAACTAAAATCCCAAGGGAACAAAGAAGCTCTCTCCCTCGCTTGGTGACCTGCACTCACTCCACGCATTTGCACATCCTCAATCATCTGGGAGCGCACGGCCACATAGGTCTAGCAGCTCCTGGGGGCCCACAGCAGACTGCATGGACTCCAGTGGACTAGATTTTAATACAAAACGGAAACCCTAGACACTGGCCTTTGTTTTGGTCTTGCTGAAGACATGGTTGGACTTTTTCCATGGCAAGACAGATGGATATGGGACAAGGAGGCATCCTTCCACCTGAATAAATCTTACTGTATGACCACACCTCACATAAGGATCTCTGGAACGCTTTCCTTGGGACCCCATCAAAGAACCAGGTTTCTACTGGCAACATAATGACATAGTGATTCCACTTCTAGGAACTTGTCTGAAGAAATTGGAAACAGACTTGAAAGAAAATAATCACCCCCTAGGTTCCTTGCAGTGTCATTTACAACAGCCAAGATTAGGAGGCAGCCCATCAGTAGATGAGTGGATAAAAAAGCTGTAATACATTTACACAATGGAATACTACTCAGCCATAAGAAGAAGGAAATCTTATTCTTTGGATGGACCAGGAAAACCTTATACTAAGTGAAATAAGCCAGTCAGAGAAAGACAAGTACCATACAATTTCATTCATATGTGGAATCTAATGAATAAAATAAACTAACAGACAAAATAGATACAGACTAATAGATAGAGAACAGACTACAGTTGTCAGAGGGGAGGGGGCTTGTAGGGCAGGGTGAAAAAAGAGAATGTATTAAGAAATAAAAGCTCCTATAGATAGACAACAGTGTGGTGATTAGCAGAGGGAAAAGGGGGTGGTGGGGGCAGGTGGAAGAGGGTATTGGGGGAATAAATGGTGATGGAAGGAGACTTGACTTGGGGTGGTGAACACACAGTATACAGATGATGTATTATAGAACTGCACACCTGAAGCCTAAATAATTTTCTTAACCAATGTCACCCCAATAAATTCAATAAAAATGTTAAAAGATAAAAAAATTAAAGGGATTTTAAATCTTAAATTAAAAAAATGAATGTTATCCTTAAAGATGTTTATTTCATTGGTTCTGGAAAAGATCGGGAAATGGGGATTGGATTTTTAATTGTCTTTCAGATTTTAATATGTTAGAACTCAATTCACTACCCATGAGTAGATACTACTCACACACAACTATGGGGACCATGGCAGATGAAAGTGTAAAGTGGAGATATGCCAAATCCATCCCGGGTTAATGCAACTATTGATAGTCATTGTTAACGACAACAAATTGGGAACAGATGCTAAATAACCAGGTGGGTCTCAGGGACAATAACTGCAGGAACTCGGGTATCTGCCTGGGAAACCAAAATTTGGTCACCCTGACATTCAAACTGTTTTATCATAAAACCACATTTGAAATTGTCACCTGGTTAGAGTTCTATTGTTTATCCCTATTACTTTGGGCAAATTCCACTATAATCTTCACAGGTTTAAAAACAGATATGAAGATTAAAGTTCTAGGAAGGAAACAAACTCAGAGTCTGCTATTTACAAACACTGAGCTGAAGTATCTGGATGCATGGCCGGCCATGACAAAATGTTAAATAACCTCATGGTTAATCCACTTATGCCTGTGGGGTCTATTTAATACATTTAATTATGGGTATGTAATATTCTTATCATCTAGAAATAGAAAAATTAACACATTTTTAATCTATTTAAAAGAAAAAAAACATGGGATTAAAGAATGCTCGAGTATTCGGTTACTTACTTAGTGAAGGAGGTGTGAAAATGAAAAACTGTGAAGAGTAACACAAAGGTCCCTTTACTATTAATGTCTGTTACTGGCATGGCTATTAATATTATAACCATTTGCCACAGCAGGAATGGTTTCAACTCCCATTTTATATTACCACAAATAATTTTGGAAATGATTAATGAGATTTTTAATTATAGATTGTGTTTATCTTAAAACAATCTGTGCCACTACAGCTGTAAAGGATCAGGCTTTAATTACATCCAGGAAAACTCCACAGTGAAGCAAAACGCATCCATTTTAGGGTGCCCGGACCTTCTCCACGCCTGGTTCACCTTCACACTTGGCTGCTTAGCTCCATTATTTAGCACAAGGTGCTAATGAGGCCATGGTCATATTTTCACTCCCCACATGTGCCAGTTGGACTCACTTTGTCCCAGTGCTACAGATTGTTTCCTAAACTTGAGCTGCCAACTCAAAGATTCCTCCATTCATTCACTAGGGGACCTGCAAAAAAAAAAAAAAAGAGAGAGAGAGAGATTCACCATAAAATTAACGCTGCAGCTGATTGCTTGGGGATGGTGGTGAAACTGCTTATTTGGAAAAAATCAGTGTCATCATATTCTTCAAAAAGGCATGTTAATTCAGAAGTTACCTCTGACTTTATTGCTTTTAGTTTTACTTTTAAATATAATGACTTGAGGAAGGCAGAACAGAAAAAAAAAAACAGTAGAGTAGGATTTGGATACCTAGATTTCATTCAAATTGCTTATCCCAAGTAGCTGTATGACCTTTAACTGTTAGCTAATTAACCTACACTCATTAGCCTATTCTGGAAAGTCTGAATATTGCCTCATATAATTGCCCACCAGGTGAGCTCTCAGGGTTTATAACTCCATGACTCAAGGTGTCAGGCATTGGAAGCACTATTAAGCATGAGGCTGGAGGCGGAGAAGGAGATCCGATGCATCTTAAGACTCAAACTGTGTCTCAGGCAGATGGTTGTTAGTTGTCAGAATCTCTTGTTGAGCCAAAATATGCTCCCATTGACTTACAGGTGCTTCTGTTTGTAGCCCTTGTTTTATAGTTTTGTTGCTTGCAGGCAGTGTGCCACATCAACCATCAGGCCACGGGGAGAAATACATGATATTGGTCTTGATGAATTTGCTCACTAACAATCTTTTTTCTGTTGGTCTCAGCAGACTTCTGCCCCAGGCTTGGAATGAATACATTCTTTCCTGTCAAGCCCTGGGAATTATTTCTCACCATAAGCAAAGAGTCCTTTTCAGCTATGCATCACTGAATAACTGTCAGAAGACAAGTGTCGTGACAAGAGATGTCCCTCCTTAAAATGATTTATTCATTTCCACCCCAAAACATCTTCCCGAGGGCAGAGGTTGACATAAAGTTTTTCTGCTTCATACAAAAAAACAAACAAAAAACAAGAAATGTTCTTATTGCCTAATGTAAAGATGAATAAAAGTATTTAGCATAAGTATCTATTATAAGGATTTAGCATTTGTTTTAACAAATATAAGCTGAATAAAAATTGTAACTAAATTGACTCATTGAAGAGTATAAATTATCATACCTAATATCTAATACACAATACCTGGAAGCAGTGCCCATTTTTAGTTTATTCATATAAACTATGAGGACGAGGGATAGACTGAGAATGTTTTTATTTATGAACCAGTGAATTCCTGTGGCATGGTATTTATGGACTTAGCTTTGAGTATTGTTTATAAACACTTGTATGTGTGTATGGAATGCAGGTACTTCAATTGCTTTCATTCACTCACACACATAGGCACCCCCCCACACAGGACGTTAGTGGCCATTTATTCCATTTATTCTATTCTTATATTCCATTCCATTAAATATTTTATTTACTTATTTTTAGAGAGAGGGGAAGGAGAGAGAGAGGGAGAGAAACCCCAATGTGCCAATGTGTGGTTGTGTCTCACATGCCCTCCACCAGGGACCCTGTCTGCAACCCCAGGCATATGCCCTGACTAGGAATCGAACCAGCGACCCTCTGGTTCTCAGGCTGCCACTCAATCCACAGAGACGCACCAGCCAGAGCCCCATTCTATTCATTCTTGCTCCTGGTTATACATATGGAAGAGAACAATAAGCAGCTTCATCCTTCTGATCCTTTTTTTAAACTTTTTATTTATTGGTTTCAGAGAGAGAGAGATTTATTGTTCCACTTAGTTATATATTTATTGGTTGATTCTGTATGTGCCCTGATCAGGGGGAACATGCACAGTCTTAGCCTATCAGGACTGTGCTCTAACCAGCCTCGCTACCCAGCCAAGACCATCCTTCTAACTCTGAACTTTCTGTTATTCTCTATATTTCAACCTGGTTCTGGGTGTGGAAGGGAAATAATTAGCATTATATTCTGCTGCCAGAAATTTTACAGGGATTCAGTATATTCATTTTGGATAAATTTGTGGATAATGTGGTAAAATAATTAGAGGGGAAACACTATTCTTAATGAGGAAGAGTGTTCATGTCCAATTCGGGTCCACCCCGCCATTGAAATTCACTGTATACAGACTCATGCTGGGACAATAATTTCATGTTCATAGGAAACAAATGCCTTAGTTAATTTTAATTGAGGATAATTGCTTTACATTTTCATGTCGATATGGGGAATGGAGGTCATTGAGATCTGTTTATACCCTTCATATAGAGTAGCTGAAGGAGAGCTAATGCCTTATGTAATCGTATTACTGGTGGTTAATTAGAAATATGATGACACTCAGATTTTGGAAAAAAATAAGTTTTGGAGAAACTAAATTCTAAGTTGCCAGAATAATCACTTTAAAAGAATGTAAAGGGGCTAAATGGTAATAGAAAAATACAATAAAAATTTTTAAAAAGAATGTTAAGATTTCCCCTCTCACATCCCAACTGCACCCCAGTTCTCTTTTCATGGGGTTACATAGTGAATATTTATGGGAGATATCTCAAGTGAGATTCAAAAGTTGTTTTCCTGTGAAAACACTGAAAACGCTCTAAGATTAGGAGACACACAGTCACCTTACTATTATCATTGTTCTGGAACCCAGAGAACATGTTGTTAGAGCCACGAAAAAAAGCCAGAGATAGAAATACAAAGAAGGGAAAGCTGAATTTATTCATCTTAGTTGACCTTTTTATGCACACCAAAAACTAAAAGAATCAAATACATGTTCTTGACTCAATAATCAAATTAAATAAGTTGGTAGGTTATAAGTTATAGTCAAGAATAAAAAGCTTTTAATCTGTAAACAATCTGAATATAAATAATATTTTGGAAGAAAATATCTATTCTGATAGCAAATAAAACTACTATAAAGACTGAAGTTCTTCCTTAATCTGTCTGTTCAAAAACAATCACAATCACTGAGGATTTTTTAGAAATTGGCAAAATACGCTGTTTCCTGTGAAAAATAAATGAGTTTGCCATGAAATTCTGAAAAATAAGAGTGGCAAGGAAACTAAAATCTTAGGTGGCAAAATATATTTCGAATCAATTACATATAAAATAAATTTTAAATAATTTGTGGACTTTTACTCTTGTATTTATTTTAAAAATAATCTCATTGACAGTAAAACATGTTTAGATTATGACATCTTTATGTTTGGGGTATTAAACATGTGAATATTAAACATAAAAAGTTAGTTTAAAATCTTTATATTAACAGTATGTTAAAGTCGGCATAAAATTGCTTGAGATCATGTTTAGGAACTGTGTACATGCTTTTGCTTTAGGTTGTAACCAGTCATGAAATTAAGCACCAGGTTCAAATAACTACAAAAGACAATTCTGAAATTCTATCATTAGCTATATTGTGAAACTTGAGCATATAATTTGTTGTAAAGTTTGTGGAGATTTAATTTACTTGCCACATTGCTTTTTAAAAGCAGATGCTGGCTAACTGTCTTATGTTGTGTTTTCTTCTGTAAAACAGTAACTGTGCGGAAGAAATGAGAACGTACTTGAAAAGCCCTCTGTGCCGCCAAGAGTGTCTCCTCTTCTTCCCCTCCAGCCTCCGTAGTCGTCGGACTGCAGGTGGCCCCAGCGGCAGAGGATGAACCTAAAGGGCTAACCATCCTCAGGAATACCTGGTGCAGTTCACCTTGTCCTTGATGTTTAGAGAAGTAACTCAAGCTTAATCTTAAATATCAGTGTAAACAAGCATATGTACTTTAAAAAGGCTGCTAAAAGTAATCTATTTCAAAATTAACTCGGTTAACCAGCAGTTCGATGAGTTTAAAACCAAAATTAGAGAAATGGAAGAAGAGTGAAACTCCGGGACAGACACAGTAGGGAATGTAGGTGGAGTGTGCAAACTGCTGCGGAACAGATTGCTGTTACAATTAGAGACAACACTTCACTGTCCTTTAAATACGAGTCCCTGAAAAGTGCTGAGTGGAACAGGGGGAGGCGCAGCTGTGTCAGTGAACAACTGGTGGGAACCACGAGGACCATCGACACAACCTGGTTAAAAAATAAGCCAACTAACTAAGTAACAGTAACACCTGTCTTGAGCCTTACATGCAAATATACATTGTTCTTAAGGAAATAAAATATAGTAAGCTCACCTGAGAGTTCTGATGGTAAGGAAAGGCTCACTTGGTACAAAGCAACATATTACATGTATTTAATGGTTTCTCCAAGTTTTCATTATATGAAAACGTGAAAAGCCTAAGCCGAACAAAAGTTTTTAAAGATTATGATTAATATGGATAATTATAGCTTTCACATTAAATTATGATTTTTTGTTTTATATAAATCTTGAGGAGAAGTAACCAAATACTTGGTAACTATTCAAGATCTCGTCCCTGTACAGTGAGAAGAAAGTTGAAAGAGTGTCCAGGGAGGACATGTCACACACCCAGGTACTGGGCTCTCCAGACCTCCGTGCGTTCTCTGCAGAATTGCACAGCTTTGGCTTCCTTCTCTTATTTTGTCTTGCTACCAAAATGCTAGACACATAAACATAAAGAATCCATACTCTTTTGGCCTAGAGTTGACCCGAATCTGAGAAATGGCAGGATTGCTTATTTTGTTCAATCATCCTTTAATGTTATCAAAACATGACATACAACAGAATTTTCTTTCTTTCTTTCTTATTTTTCTACAGCATATAGAGAAGAGTTTATGCCAATGCTTTAGCTGCAAAATTGTATTGTATTCACAGACATATCCTTTAGATTTTCTTAGGGGGGGCGTTATGATATTTGTCAAAAATGAATTATCCTGTGAGTGACGGGTTGTCAGAGGTGGTAAGTGACTCTGGGAGGTGGTCTACAAGAACTCACAGGCTGCCGGTGTTTCACCTTCCGCGATCGTATTCAAATGCAATGCAGGAAGCCTGGTGGTGCTTCCTGCTACAACACAATTTTCACTTTTCCATGAGCTCTTTGTACTTTAGCATCATGAGCAAATGGCCAGAACGTTTTCTTAAAAGAATTTCTTTACTGCCCTTCTATGCTATATTCTACTGAATAATTTTGCTGAATCAGTAGCTGTTGATAAATTTATTAGAGAAGAAAAAGATGTAGTATTTCTAGTCTCATCTTCCCCTCCTTGCATATAACATAAACATTTGCCATATCTGAACTTCATGTTTTAACAGTCACTCACTTGTAATTGTGTCTTGACTACCTCTTCTAAGCCATAAAATGATTTCCCTTTTATTTTGAAGAATATGGAACACACAAGAAAGAATGAGGCCGAGATTGTGATAAAAAAAAAAGGATGTGGACTATAGTGTAAAACCATATTAGGTCAACAAAAAAGGTGACCACATGGAGGGTTATCAACAGGGGAGTGGGAGGGGGAGAGAGGGGGGAAAGGTACAGAGAATAAATGGCATAAATGGTAGGTAGAAAATAGACAGGGGGAGAGTAAGAATGATATAGGAAATGTAGAAGCCAAAGAACTTATATGTATGACCCATGGACATGAACTATATAAGGGAAGGAATGTGGGAGTGAGGGGGTGGGCAGGATGGAGTGGAGTGAAGGGGGGGGAAATGGGACAACTGTAATAGCATAATCAATACATATATTTTAAAAAAAGGTGACTCAACCAAATTTTGAAAACAAAAAGCTTTGCTTAAGTTTCTTAGAAATGTTCACTCACCCGTCAGAATAGAACGTTAACTCAATTCCTTAGATGAACTTCTCTGAAACAGATGATGTGTGATAGTCTTTAACAAGCCCCCATCATGCTTCATAATTTTTATCACATTCATAATAATTTATCTACTAGCTATAGTTCCCATTAGAAATATTCCTGCTTGAAGGCAGAGAAAATATCTACCCCTAATGCTCTGAACAGAACCTGGAACGTACTAAATGCTAATGACTGAATTATTAATTATTTATTCATAGTGAGTCTACTGACATTTATTGAACAATTGCCTTTGTGGACTATATTCTACAAGAAGAGATTAGACAATAAAAACATGGAAGTATATCACTCCTTTTGTTAGAAGGACAGAAATGTTATAGGAAAAAGGAAAAATATTTGAGACAGTGCAAGAAAGATTAAGGTGCTGGCATTGGGGGTGGGGTAAAATGGGCTTCATAAAGAAAATGTGATTAGAACAAATCTAAAAGAGGTGAGCTAGTGTTCATCTAATTTTGAATGGAAAACTGCTCCAGGCAGAGAGAAAGCATAAAAATATCTAACGTGTTCAAGGAACAGAAATTACTGCTGTTGAAATATTGTCAAAAACCCAGATATGTTTTTACTTTGTCTCTTCTTCCTAAAGGTTCTTCGTATTTTATTAGGATTGCTTTACAGATTACTGGTGATTTATTGTCACAGTTAGGATGACGGGAATTTAAATACCCCGCAGATCTGTTTTCCAACAGACATTTGCTCCTTCTACCTGAAACAACCATGGAGAAATAGAAGCTGAGGTGTAATAGAGCTTAAAATCAACTTTATTAAATTGAATTTCTCCGGAATGGGGAAGACATCTCACTTTTTCTACAGCCCTCAGGTAAACACTTCCGAAGAGGAATTTTAATAACATTTAAGCACCCAAGGACAGCTGTTCTACTGGTCTCCGAGAGGATGAAAAATTGCGTATGTCATCCGCCAGAGAAGATACTAAATTACCTTGGCCTACAGAAACTTTTTATTTGCCTAGAAGGTATTTATTTTCCCACTTGAGGTGTTGGAAAAACAATGGTCTAAACTTCCAATGACAGAAAATATATCAGTGGAAACTCAGCATTACTTTAATCTTTTATAATATACTGTTACTAGTGGCCTAAACTTTCTATGACAGAACATCGATAGAAACTTCACATCATTTTCAACTCTTATTACATCCTCTGTTACTATATTTCTGTGCTTGTCAATAACATAGACGAAGGACTTGATCATTTTCTTAATATGCATTTCTTCAGTATCTCACATAACATATTCAGTCAAAAAACACATAGTTCACATAGATTTAAATTATTTTGTTTCTGAGGTTTGCTAAATTGGTATATTGCATGCTGCCTTCCTGAAAAATTTTATTTTTGGAGACATTTCAATATAGTCAAGATCACTGCGAATGTACTGAAAAGTGTTTTATTAACTGAAAGAATTTTTTCACTGCAACCTCTTACATTGACTATATATTTTTACTTTGGAAAATTTGTGGTAATATATGCCACAAATAGAAAAAATGAATCACTTATTACTTATTATGAATTACTTATTAAAATAATTTTCAGCGTTAATTCTTATGTATAATTCTTTATATAAAGCAAACTTCCTCCTTACATAACAACAGTAACTCACACAGTGACTTTTTGAATTAAGGATGAGGACCAAACACTCACACCCATTAGGATGACTATTGTCAAGATGCCCAGGGTTGGTGAAGATGTGGAGAAACTAGCACACCTGTGCACAGGTGGCGAAGATATAAAATAGTACAACTGTTGTGGAGAGCATTATGAAAGCTCTTGAAAAATTAAAAATAAAATTATCATATGACTCAGCAATTCCACTTGTAGGTATATACCTAAAATAAGTAAAAATGGCTTATTCGAGATATTTGTACACCGTTTTCATAACAGCAGTATTCACAATTGCTAAAATGTAGAAGTAGCCCAACATCAATGGATGAATGGATAAGCAGATGCATAAATACAAAATTTATATAGACACAATGCAATGTTATTCAGATTTAAAAAGTAAAAGCATTCTGACCAATGCTATAGCATGGACTAAATTTAAGATGGATGTGCTCAGTGAATTAAGGCAGTTACAAAAAGACAAATGCAACATGATTCCACTTGTATGAGAGACACCGCAGAGTCAAAATCATTGACGGAAAGTAGAATAGTGGTTTCCTGAGTGCTGAGGAAAGGAAGAATAAGGCGGTACTGTTTACTGGGTATAGGGTTTCGATGGTACCAGACGAAAAGTGTTATGAAGATAGGTGGTGGTGATGGGAGCATTACAAATGTTTTTAATGCCACTACACTGGACACTTAAACATAGTACAGATGGTAAATGTTACATGTATTTTGTTACAGTAAAAACAATTGAAAAATAAACCAGTACACAAGATTTAACATAGTTCTAAGACATAAATTTTGACTGGGTTGTAAACGCATTGAGCAATGTTACCATATTATCATGTTGGCAAGTTAGGATACACACAGAGACACACACACACAAAGAATCTTTATAGTGTGACTACAGTTGTGTGTAACTTTAACCAAACTCATTGTAAGTTATGATTAAATATGATAAGCAATCTGATAAAAATAGTGCAGTCATAAGCACCCACGTAATTTCAAGTAATTTGCTAAATTTTTCATTTTTAATGGTTAAGAAAGAGGTCTTATATAAAATGTATGCTGCTAAATTGCATCTGATAAATCGAAGCCTACATGGGAGGAAAAGCAGGCATGGCCAAGGTCTCGTTTAGGATTTATAGGATACCTGTTCAGGGTTCTGGATATTTTTTCTTGTGGTAACTTTTATTTAATAGGAACGTTGGAGGAGGCCAGTGAGAGGACATGGCCATCTGCTGGTCCTTAAGCTGGACCCAGGCACTTAAAGGTTGCTCACCATCTTCCCTGTTCTTGGAATATATATTCTGCCCTGTGTTTCAACAGGAGTCGTTATAAGGACTCAGCCTTGAGTGAAAGGTGGATAGGTGTAGAGATCTGTGTGGCTTGTGGCCACCCAGACAAACCTCATAAGTTCCCTTGTTTGTTAAGTCTGCCACCTACCTATCTGAGGTGATCTGCCTCTTACGTAGTTCTCTCCTTGCCCACCATACATGGGGCCAATTTGGGGTTCACACTGGGAACCCGAAGGGCTGCTAACCAACAGAACATGAGCAACATCTCATTCTATACGGCTTATGAATGCAAATTTTCGCCGGAGGACTATAACATTTTAACTCTTTACGCTGTTTTAAAATAAATGATCATACTGCTCCACTTATGGCATAAAATCAAAGAGCTGACAAATTGTATGACTTAACTGTACAGATTCTGCTTGGCTTCTTTTTTCAGCAGGAAGTATGTGACTGCTTTGCGTTTCCTCTTGTTGGGGCTTCACTTCAAGAATTAAAGGACGTTGTGCAAATCTGATTCAAACTCCACATGCGGAAGCTTTCTTCCACAAGCACACACATAAATTTCAAAATTTCCAGAGTAAGTCAGGTGATATTTGTAAAATAAATGCTACAAAAAAGTCCATCTAAATATTTATGATTCAAAATATATTGATGTTCTTTATCCAGAAGGGATGAATAGACAAGTTGAATCATGACCAATAAGCTAAGTGAGCCTCTGTGAGTGAGTACAGACTAAATGAACATGGGAATGTGATTTTCCATATTCTGGACTCATTAAATGAATGATATTGCTGCTTTTGTCTTGGAAAAATATATGTATGTGCCACTCTAATGTATATAATTGGAAAAAGCAACTAATTTTGGACACATGTCTAAATATTTTATTAAGTAAAATATTTTTTATTAATACATCTAAAATTGAAAATAGTTCTTAATTTAGGAAATTGGTAGTGAATTTGTGAGCAACATCAGAAAAAGTAGAAACTGATACTTCATTTCACATAGCTTGCTCTTCATCTTGATTTCTGACCTCTATAATAAATCAGCAAATATCCGCAGTTGCCATACCAATTAGAAACACATTAGGCTGTGTGAACAGGCAATGTGACTTCATCAAAAAATGATTTATTTCTGTGACATAAACAGCATGAAGAAGGGCTCTTCAGACCAGTGATGGCAGCTCTGTGTGTCCTCGGTGACCTAAGTCCTGTTCATCTTTTATTCCTCTCTCCTTAGCATATAACATTCATCTCTCTCCTGCAAAGCAGCTTCTGCACCACTAGGCATCGTCATACCTGTGCCACAAAGTTGAAGACAGAGGAAGGATAAAAGGTGATAGTCAAAGAGGACAGATGTATTCTATAGGCAGGCCAACTCTCACAAGCTAAAAGCAAGAGATAAAGCAGATTTTATTAGGTGAGAAAATATACACAATACATACTTTAAAGGTATTGTCTTTAAGCATAGGCATTGGAATTAGGAGTCAGATGGGTCACGAACAGCAACATGGAAAGTTAAAACCCTTTTAAACGTGAGCAATGCTAAAAAACACCAAAGATGAAATAGTAGGCAGTGTACTTCTTAGTATCCGGAATCAGAACTGAGCCAAAAAATGAGAAGCAAAGAATAAACCAAGAAGAATTGATGCCAGAGGTTAAATTACACAGAAATGTAGACCTTGGGGAATCAAATCCATCAAGATTGTGGCTTGGTACAGTGATGGAAACAAAGAAAACATACAATAGGCATTTCTTTACCTTCTGTATAGAAAGCCATTTCTTTACCTTCTATATATCTTTTAATTGTCTTTTGTTGGTTGGAGACAAGAGACTCAACAGGAGTGATTCACAGCTGTTCAGAGAAAGTGATAGCAATCTGTTGCCAATAACAGGATTGCTGTAAAAAAAATTATTTTCATCTTGGCTGGAGTGAATGTGGGAACGTTAGAATTACAGTATTTATATGGCTACTACATAACATCCAATGCCCTTTTTCAGAATTCATGGACTTGCTGTCAGGGTTCCCTGGTGAAGAGATTTCACCAGTCTAAAGACAGTACAGAGATAGGGTATTGATTCCACCTGTCTGTTGCGCCTCCTGCTGTTTCAAGCCAACTGTACCAAGGCTTGTTTGGATTAGCATAGACAGGAATATTTGACTGAATGAAGGTGGAGTGGAAAAACCAACCATTCCAGAAGGTTTTAAACACATAAAACTGAATTTTGAAATGCCTATACATATATACTTTTAATTTTTAAAAACAGTAAAGTCTAGTTTCAATTAAATAGCTTACAAAAAAGTGCTAGCAAAGTATCTGTTTATTTCACAGTAAGCACTTGAAAAAAGGAGCTCATACGAAAAAAAATAAAGGATCATATTCTTACATAGGAAAATTTATACACAGAAATTTTTCTTAATAGTTAATTAGAAGCTGCCATTTTACTTATCACTGATATTCAAAATTTGGAGATGCAAAACCCTTTTGTAAAAATAATTTTAAGGAGACTTCCAGTGTCAAAAATGTAAAAGAACTGCTTTAATTAAAATGGAAGTCTCGGGATTTCTGCCCCCTCTGCATCTCAGCCCAATCCCTCTTGATGTTGAAGCTACTCCAGGTTACTATAGGAATCCTCAAAGATATTAAATCCATTAAAACAGGGCATGAAGATGATTATATTTCTAGTTTAAAATAGTGCTTCAAATTTGGAATGTTTTCATCTATCTATATGTTTGTCCAATGATCATGAGTTATAAACAGTACGTATTTTTTGTTCGAATTTGAAGAGTAATATTACTGATTTCTCTGGTTGCCATGCATTTAAGAAGACCGTAAGACTTTAAGGTGAGGGCCAAGCTATTCAATAAGGCTATTGGCCTATCCTCTGACTTCCAATTTACTGTTACCTGCCACCTCCAGTACTTGAGTCTTCTGTACGGTTGCCTCCAGTCACCTTGTACACTAATCTGCAGATTTAAATGCCATCTTTAGTTATTTTAATTTTAACTCTTGCTCAGCATTTTAAGTCTAGAACAAAGGGCACACACACATAAAACTGGATTTTGGGGGAATTATGTCAGTGGGAATGTCAGGTACCAGGGGGCCAAAGTAGCAGTAGTGACCTCTTTAGATCCCAATTCCTGTGGGATCTGACCCTAGTTTTTATGTATTTCCCAAGCTTGGCTTAATGTTCTTCCTGTTGACTTTATAAACAAAGACAAATAACATATGATTTCATTTATATGTAGAAACAAACAAAATGGAAAAAGACGCATAAATACTGAAAACAGAATGACAGCTATCAGAGAAGGGGGATTTAGGAGACTGGGTGAAAAAGGTGAAGGGATAAGCAAAAAACAAAACAAAATAAACAAAGAAAACACTTCCTTGACAAAACTCTCACTTTCTTCCATTTGCACTTGGAACAAAGTCCAGGGTCATCCTCGCTGGGGTCAATGCTGCTAACTCTCTCTTGCTGTGTCTTTGTAAGTCCCCTCACACAGAGGCTCACCGCTGCTGACATTTTCCAAATGTTCTCAAACACAGATATCAGGGTTTCCAATACAGGGCCTGGGATCGCCTTCCTCCAGAGAACTTCACTTCTCATTCATCACTTAGTGTTCCCTGGGAACATTACCAACTCAGACTTTGCCTGTTTGTTCTAACAAAGGTTTGTCTTTCCAGCTACTCAGTACAAGGTGGCCTTCGTTGATTTTTACATATCACTTTTCTCATCCTGAATATGTATTGTACTCTATTTTTCTACTGCATTATTTTCAACCTTTATCTCCCACCATCCACACAAAGTATGACCCATGGGAGCATTTTCTAAATTTCATCATGTTGACAAGCAATTATTTTGAAAGTAAATTTTAAATGAATGAAAGAAGGAATGAATGAATAATAATCATGATAATGATAAATAAATGAAAATGACTTTTAGACTCTCTTTCCTCCCCTCACTCACTTTAGGTAATGTGTGGGTCTACTCAACAAGTTGGTTCTCCTGTTCACTTCTCTCCCGATACTGCCCATTATCTACATGTTTTTCATTTCATCTCATTATTCTACTGTGTTTAAGTATCTTCTTCCATCCATGACCTTGACATTGAAACATCTTATCATCCAAAAAGCCTGTTTTATTATTTCCAAAACAAATACAATCTTTTCCCTAGAAACACCTGGTATCAGCTGTTAAATTAACATTTTTCTGCTACACATGATCAGATAACCAGTATCTTTCTGGTAACCCTTGCCATAAAACAAAGAACTTTATTTTTATTCATTGAATTAAATTATGATTGACCTATTTTTGTAACATTCTGAAAATTAAAAAGTTAAGTTTAGATATTCCATAATCTAGCATTAATTATCATATTTCTTATATTCCTAATAAATATGTTATAATTTGATTGACCTTTTTTCTGGAAAAGTCTACAAATTATTTTTTAATACTCATTAAATGAACAAATAGAATTAGTTTATAAGTTTCAATATTTCAGAAAGTTTGCAAATATTATTGAGCATAAGTAAATTAAGGAAATATAAAAATACCAAAATAACATTACAAAAACCTGGGGTCACACTTTATTGACTAGAAAAAAAGTATGGTGAAACATTTTTTATGTTTACATATTTTCTGGTCTACATAAATCTAATATAGACATGAATATACACACTCACTACGTTATGCACTCATTCAGCATAATTCTACATGGCTCTTTTCCCCTAATATTGTTTGTGTTCTAAATGTTCAAACATTTAGGAACTTATCTGAAATGATTGTACACTTAATTGTCCTATAGGGGTATTAGATTTATTTATATTCAAATGTAAATTCTGTGAAATATTAAATCTGATTTTAGAAAGAAATGAATTTCATAGAACTACAAATTAAGAAACATATATAATGTCTAATTTTGGGATGTTATAGAGATGAAATGAAATGAATATATATTATTTACACAGATAATTGCTATATAATCTGTATATGTATAGATATATATTTATATATTAGTACATGACTGTTATCATTTTCAAAATTATTCATATTTCTTGTTACATAGCAGCTACCCAAAATATATTTGTGACTGAATTTTATATTACTCATTAACTTTAAATTATTAAACTATTCACAAATTTTGAGATACTGATCTTTCTTCTGACTATATTTTATAACAAATGTTTTAGAAACTTTTTATTTACACATAGGTATATTATTAAAATGGATTTATACATACATTTGGATTGTGAG
The DNA here is from genome assembly GCF_022682495.2 of Desmodus rotundus. Taxonomy (NCBI): domain Eukaryota; kingdom Metazoa; phylum Chordata; class Mammalia; order Chiroptera; family Phyllostomidae; genus Desmodus; species Desmodus rotundus. The sequence continues at coordinate 83,009,603 of NC_071399.1, read as the reverse complement.
AGAAACTTTCTTATTGTCCAATATCAGCCCTATTTCTATTAAGGCACATGTACATGATTCTCTCTTCCTAGACAGAAAATAGCTTTAGAATGCATATACTTGAGAGCTATTTTTTTGGAGCCATTGACAATTTTCTGAGAATATAAGATCTAAATTACATAATAATTAAAAGATCAATATCATAAAGAGATACACTTCCTCTAGATCAGTGTTTATGAACAGAGCCTGATATCTATCATTCCTCTTGCCCTCACGTCTCCATCCCATGCTGCACGGGTGGTTTGAAAATACACAAGGCTTTCTGGAAAGACCCTGAGATTGAGGTAGGCATGGGCACTGAGTGTTGAACAGGCAGAACTGGTAAGTATCCTGAGAACTTGTAAGCATTCCACACAAAATTAGTCTCTTTTTCTAAAATGTCTGAACCAATTCTGTTTGAAATACTAGGAGGCTGATACATAAACATAGTATCTATATGGGATTAAATTTAAGATATCCAAATCTGGAACATCAAATGGTACTAAACAATCATAACAGAATCCTCTTCCTTTAGTTAAAAGAAAATTTCTCTAAAAATATATTAAATTTGTTGTCATGGGCTCTTGTTATGCCATCTTGTCCAATGTAGCTACATATCAGTCTTAAGAAATGATAAATTTACTTAACACTTTCCAATACTGTTCACATCTTTTTATGTTTTATACATTTTTGTTTTATCCAGAAATTCAAATAAAAACACCCAATTAAAAAGTATACAGTGTTCATTTTTTTCTGGAAATAGTCAAAAAATTAAAAATTCTTAATAATGTTTTCTGCTATTTTAATGTTTTATTGTCACTTTTGATTGTTTAAAACATTTAAAAATTATCAGCAATCATGCTGACATATTTCATAGGTTTTAAATTGTTTCTTCTCTATAATAACTAAAATGGTATACCTCCACTCTTAAATTTCTTAGTTTGATAAAATTCAAATGATTGATATGACTACAGAGATAGTTTTGGCTTTGAAAAAGGAATCATGCTTCTTTTTAAAGTTTAACAGGGAATATAAACTCATTCCTTCAAATTGTGATGTATATTATTTTATAGTCTTCTATTTCCCAGTTTTATAAACCTTCAATTCATAAGTTTGGCTGGGAGATTTTTCAGTCATCGAATCCTTTATGAAGAGAAATCACGGCTGCCCTCCAGAGACGTTTCCTCCTTTTATTTTGTTGCATCTGCTTTTATGTTCTCCTGTGGTTTGTTGGTCACGTACGCAAACCCATATTGTCTTCTTTTGCAAACTATTTCAAGTTGTTCTTCCAGTTCCATCTGGTAAATCTAATCAAGCTGACCACTCACCATCTGCTTGATCTGCTTATTCTCTACTTAATACAATTGAAGGGAGAAAAAGACTCCCGCTAGGAATCCCCAACTTTTGACCTCAGCTACCCTTCAAGCTACACTAGACCCTTCAAATTGCATATTCGAGAGGCATTTTCTGTCATCGGGCTCAAGTTTGCAATCAGCTTCAAGATACTGATCTTACTCCATAAAACTCAATTTTTTTAGACATTGTTCTCTTTGTAGAAATATTTGTAAACATTATTAAATGTTTATTAAACACTTCTCTAAATATATTACAGAAGTTATCACATCCTTTCTGAGGCCTTTTTTTCAAAGTGTTCTGCATGTAAAACTCTGATTAAAATATTTTTGACATATTAACATGGAGTAAACTTAAAGGGTACGTGTTGATTTGATACATTTATATATTATGATTGACATTGTAGCAATAGTTAACACCTTTATCAAATTACATAATTATTTTTGGTGGTGGGAACAATTGAGATCTAATAATGTACTATTATCTGTATTTACCATACTGTGCATAAACCTCAATTCTTCATATTCATATTTATCATTGTTGTCTAAGTTTGGATGGCCTGTTTCCAGGCCTTAGAGCTGTATTATATAAACTCAATACATCAGATCATATGAAAAACAACTACAGAAGTTTACTGATATAATTAGAGGGGATATTAAATAATTAAATAAAATTCTTACCACTGTGCCTAGTAAATTAAGAGTGCTCAGTAAATGTTAACAATTGTTATTATTTTATTATCATAATCACCAAATCTTCTGGAAATGATTTTACTATGATATCAATAACTACTAGTGGTCATATAAAAATTTTATTATAAAAACATTATGAAAATATTAAAATTACAAATTACAGGAACTGTATTATGTTATAAACTCTAGTTACTTAAAATTAAATTTGTAAATAAAATATTCTAGTTAATATACATTAAAATCAGAACCATAGAAGTTAAGAGATGGAAAAGACTTAAGATTTTCTCCATTTAAAGTTCTTCATTTGATGGGGAAGCCAGAAACAGTCTGATGGGCTTCCCATCAAAGCCTCATTGAAACAATCAATGTTAGGGGGAAGTAAATTTGGTACATAAGAATCAATTTCTGTGTTGAATCATTTCTTATGAGATTATCAGAAACTACAGAGTATCTAACAGTCCCTTATATCAGTTATCATTTCTAATATTATTTCAGTGTATGCTTTTAAACTGTAATGCTTACTCAGGATTCAACATCATTGGTTTATTTATTTTATTCATATAAAAAAACAGAGTTCTTAATATGTGCTACCACTATGCTAATATTTTATAAACAATACCAAACTAAGTCCTCATATAACCTTATCAAGTGGTGCTATTATTTTCATTTTATAGAGGGGAGATAGACAACATGAATTAGCTCTTTCAAATACAGATTCCACTTCTTGCAGGGAGAATTTATTTATATGTTGTATTTTCCCAATAAGACTTTATTTAGCTTATCAAACCCTCTACTTCCAAGAGTAATCTGGGACTATGAGATAAAATCAGGTGCATGAGCTTACAACTACTTTCCTATTATTTATCTTCTACATTTTCCAAAATGGCATATATATATATATATATATATATATATATATATATATATATATGCAAGATGCTTGTCAAATGATTTTTTGCCAAGTCCCACATTTCTTTAATCATCAGGTGATATGTTAAAAAAACCCTCAAAAATATCCGAATTTCACAAATTCAATAATTACTGGGCTTCAGTGTTTTAAAGAGTGATTTCATGAATGCTCTCATTTCTTGACATAATACCATGTATTACAGTACCTGAAAAAACACATTACAATCCTTTCATCCAATTTTTGTGCTAAACTTTAAATATTTAAAGCTGCCAAATTAGCACAATTGAGGCATAACTCACATATCTTTCTCAAACTTTAGTTTCTCATTTTAAATTTTTTAGTATCCTTTTTTCTGTTGATTTTCTTGTTTGCCAAGTTTTGGAAATCTACAAAAGATTAAGGTTGCTGAGTAACTGATTATCATTTTATTGCAGGATTTTTGTAAAATGAATATTCTTGATACATACATCCCAAATCATAGCTTCTGTGAAATACCTCAGCTTTCAAATTACATTTCAAAAAAAGAACTGTAAGCTTCCTATAAGAGTAAAAATACCTACTTGATGCTTTCATGGAAAATAATGTTTAAGTTGTATTTAGTCTGCAAAGTCAACTCTGAATCTAGCATTTTTATCACACGCATTTAGGATTCAGGGGATTTATATTTAGAAGCCTTTGTTTAGCTATTGAGTTCATGCTTATCTTATTCTATTCATAGAGACCAATATGGAAGTAGATAAAAACAGCAACATTTTCAGAGATGTGCGTGATGGAAAAGCACGGTTACCATCTAGACGCATGGGTCACGCTAGAGTGAGGGACCCACCGAGATTCTCAGGCTGGGTTACTAGCAGCCACAGGATCACCACCTTCTTCATTGAATTCAGATCATTTAGATCTCTTGGTGTCCCCTGCTCTGTGATAAAATCTGCTTTCCTAATGTACCCTGCTTGTTTCAGGGTTAGCCTGGAACAATGGTCTTTTCAAGTTGATTTTCTACTAATGCAAACACCGGCAACTCCAAGGCCCAGCGCTGAATGTTGGGAATTTAAATATCAAAGGTGTGTTTTGGGGTCCTGTTTAGGGGGTTAATAGACTACATGCATATTTGTCTTCAATTTAAGGATCATAGTAGAGACTCCTTACCTAACAGATACATACAAAGTTGGCGGGGGGAGTTCAGCTCTAACTAGAAAAATAAGAAATGACCTTTCAGAGGAAGCCGTGAGCGAGCTGAGGGGTGAGTATGAGTTTTAGTTTCTCGCTGGGCCTGGTGATGGGGAAGAAGGCTTTCCATTCTATGGATCTGCCCCAGCGTGTTTACCTATTCGCTTGCTGATGGATGCCTGAGTTATTTCTAGTTTCTGGTAATAAGCAAACCTTTACCATTAGTCAGGTACAAGCCATTGTATATACACAGGCTTTCATTTCTTTTGGGTAAATACAGAGGAGTGCACCTGCTGAATCATTTAGCCCAAATATGTTTAAATTTTTAAGAAACTGCCCAACCATGGTCCAAAATGGCTGTACAATATCACTCTGTCACCATTAGTGCAGGAGAATTGAAGTTGCTCCAGAAGCTCATCGACACGTGGTACGGTCAATCCTTTTGCTTTGAGCCCTTCGAATAGGTGTGTAGTAGTACCATGTTGTGGTTTAAATTTGCATTTCTCTAGTGATTAATTATGTTGAGCATCTTTTACTCTGCTTATTTCACGTGCCTGTTTGGTATTTGTATGTATTCTTGATAAAGAATCTGTTAAAAAATGTGTCCATTGTTTAAATTGGGCAGTTGTTCTTTTATTATTAAATCTTAATGTTTTTAATATTCTAGATACAAGTATTTTATCAGGTATACTATTTTAAATATATTTTCATACAACCGATTTCTTGTGTTTTTCCTCTTAGCAGTATGTTTTGAGGAGAAGATGTTCTTAATTCTGATTAAACAAATTTATCATTGTTTGCTTTGATAGATTGTGGTTTCGGTTTTGTATCTAAAAAAATTGTTGCCTAACCTAAGATCCCACTGATTTTTTCTTCTGGGAGTGCTATAGTTTCAGATTTTGCATTTATGTCTATGATGCATTTTGTGTTAACTTTTTAATATTTTGTGACACATACATATTTACATATATCCATGATATTTGCAAATACATGCAGTTACATTTATTCCTTTTATTCTATTGTTTTAGTTAAACATTTACATAAAAGGATGAGAAGAACTGTGATTAATCTCACCCCATTTGAAGTGATCCCATGTTTCTATTGCCCTGAAAACTTCTGAAGGAAGTTTCCACCAGGCAATTTCCAGAAGAACGGACACTCTACAGTGCTATTCTTGTTTTCTCGTTGACACATTTAGTCTTGAACCTCAAACTACCCAATGGCCTATTGGCATCCTTTCGTCAGTGAGTGCATACTCTTGGAATAATAACCGTCTGGATCTTCTCTCACCCCCTGGCACTCTTCCATTAGCAATTTGGATGCATTGCTGTAGTGCGCTCAGCTCAATTTGATGGCAAGCCTTCAAGTGAGGCTGCTGATTAGTGCACCACAGTTCAGCAACTCTGGGGGATGGTGCACAAAAACATAACCTTTCCATTCTGCCCATGGCACTTGGCAGGGCACGCGGATGCGGATAGGCCACTAGCTGACTGAACCATTATTATTCATAGTTGATCCTGAGCACTCGGAGTCCAGGAGGTGGTGCAAACCCTTGCTTTCCTCTTTACGCCTGCCTCCTTCCAGTGTGCACACAACCGGCTTTAAAAGCTTTAAGTGGGCTCCTGGAATCTTTATTTCTTGGATTCTCCCACTTCTCTTTTTTTCTTTCTGAGTTCTGTACAGAATCCCAGCTTCATCCTGCTTATGGCTAGTTAAGTTGACTTCATTGAACTAGGTTTGCTCCTACGTCTGAAACCAGGGATATCAGGTAATCCCTCCCAGCCCAGATTAGAGACACATTTTACTTTTTGTCATGTGAACACTAAAAGGACCTTTCTAGTTGAAAAATTATAAGGAAATAAACTTCTCTTCAGCTAATATTGAATATCACTTCATTTTCATGGCAAAAATTTGATGTATTTTTATGTTGAAAGAATCTCGGAGACCGTAATATTAAAGCAGAATGAGAATACAGTTCTGTTCTATATATTTTTATTGGAATGTGTCTTTCCTCTATTTGGCAGCACAAAACATGCTGGTGTTTATACGCACAGTTACACATGGTATATGTTGTATAGGCAATGCACATATGGCAAGAGAGATTTTATAGCATATACTGCACATTTCATTCCCATATTCTTCACAGCTCAGAACGTTCTTCTTGCAATGTATAACCTACTGTCTTACATTTGTGAATAGGGGATGTAAGCATCTTCTTTATATCATCTCTGTATGGGTAGGATATATGGGTACATGCGCTGTCTAAAAAAGACTCACTTCATATCAAAAGACACATGCAAACTGAAGGTAACAGGCTGAAAAAGGATATTTCAAACAAGCAAACAAACAAAAAGCTGGGGTAGCCATACTTATACCAGACAAAATGGACTTTAAAACAAAGCCTCTAAGAAGAGACAAAGACAGACCCAGATCTTCCACTTCTGGGTATTTATCCAAAGAAACCCAAACCACGAAAGTGAAAAGATATATGTATTTCCATCCATATGTCCACTGCAGCATTATCTACAATAGCCAAGTTATGAAAGTAACCTAAGTGTCTACCATTCGGTGAATAGATAAGAAGACTTGACACATTTATGCAAATGGGATATGAGCCAGCCTTAAAAAACAATGAAATCTCGCCATCTGTAACAACATGGATGAAAATAGAGGGTATTATGTTGAGTGAAATAAATCAGACAGAAAAAGACAAATGCCAAATGATTTCACTTATATGTGAATTCTAGTAAGTAAAATAAACTAGTTGCACAGAAACAGATTCATAGATATAGAGAACAATTTAATAAAAAGTGGATGTGTTATGCACAATTCCCTATTATCAGAGCAATTAATAAATCCATCCCTTTCAATAGGTCATAAGAGTGGGCAGATATGTGTGTATTATTTTGGGTTCATTAGAAAATTTCAGAGGGCTATTGGACAAACAATTTGCATATCTAATGCTAACTTTTTATCTCAAGTGCAAGGAAAACTACTAAAATGTTTCATAAAGTTATTCTACTATACTAAATCAGATGCTCTGAATTGACTGACATGAAAAATCATTGACTGAAAACTATTTCAGGAAAATCCAGCTGTTGAAGTCAGCTGTTCTTTTGTAAATAAAAGAAGTTAAACATAACAGTAGAATCTTAGAAAGTTGTAAAATTAATTATGCCATCTGGAAATATATGGAATAATTAGAGGTTGCAAATATAGAGAAAGTAAAATTGTAAATAACTTGAAATACAATAACAAATATATTATTTTTATCCTAAGTCTCATTGCTTACCACTTAAAGGATTATTGTATCTCTTTATTGTACTATAGCTACTGTATTTCTATTATTATTAACAATTAATTGTTTTACAGTAGACATATGATAATGTTTAGGCTGTGTTTTCATGAATACATTGTTACATTTCATTATGGGATCAAGGCTAATTGTTGGTAAATCAATTCACATAAATTATCCTTAGATATTTTTAATATGGAGATCAGAATGCTGGGGCAGGGTGTGTGTGGGGGAGGTGGCGGAGAGAGAAAGGGTTACCATTGTTACGTGGGAAAATGCCCAAGAAATGATGACGACAATTGTCCCTACTGCCACAAGCAAACATCAAATAAAAATAAGACTGTGTCTTTGAACTAGTTATATATCTCTGTGTGTATGTAATGCAGCCCACTCAGAATGGATTGTCCTAATTACCCCACCTGTACCAGCCACTAATACACTGTCCAAAGTCCCCAAGTCTGATCATACTCTGTACCTGGGGCAGAATCGAGTGTTGTGAAATAAGTCATCAGAGAATCACAAAAGAAGCTGTATAATCGCCTGTTCCATGAACTTAACTTTGTGCACCATTCACTAAAATGTGACCTATTAGTTTCTATGTAGCGATCAGAACACTCACTGGTGAAAATATAGAAAGCATTTGGCTGAATCTTTTAAATTCCCTGTGTAGGAAAATGAAATTTTCCTCAGTCATCACCATTTCTCTTCTATTAGTAGTGACAGAAGTACTCATAATATACCATATAGTGTATGGCTAGAGTAAGCATGAGTTCAGTCAATCGGGGACAATTAAAAATGCATGAAATTTGACATTGTTATAAATATTGATCACATACCTTTATGACTAGAAATACACATGCATTTCTAATTATATAAAAACTGAAATTTGAAATTACATTATGTGCATACATGATGAATGAAGTTTGCTACTTGTAAGGCAGAGCCAGATAAAGAAAGAAGAAAGAGATATAGAGAAGAGAGATGGTTTGGTTTAAGTACCTAACATTTCTTTTAGAAACAAGACTGTCATAAATGTATAAAGAGATTTTCTACTCTGATTTAAACCAATAATGACAGTTCTCTCTAGTTATTTTGTCTCCAAACAAATCCCTTTCCATGAGTTCTCATAATTCAACTTGGGTAATATTAAAATAAATACAGACCTAATATTTGTTCAAAGAGTATTGTCTCTATTTTCTAATAATATTTTAAGTCACGGTGAAAAGCTATTGTTTTCATTTGAGGAATGTAGCAAATGAGGCTTATACCTGTGAGATCTTCCAGGTATACCTTTCAGATCTCCTGATGCACAGTCTGGTATTACCAATATTGCTTCACATCTAATTCTAATATTTTAATCTCATTTGAAAGCAAGAGGAATAAAATAACATTTTCCCCCAGAAAGTACCTATACCTGAAAAAATTTACCCATATTTTAACATTGAAATATTGGTTAAATTTAATTCAAGTAAATGTTGCCGTAGTAGGGACCAGTGGTTTTTCTCTGCCTTCTAGCCTAGGCAGATCATACATATTTAAGCAAAATCATTCAAAGTAATTTGAGTAGGAAAAATCCTTGATCAAGATGATCAAAGCATTGTTTGTTCCCTGGGAAAGTGATCCAAGGTGAGCCTACAATTTTATAAAGTGTGGACCTTCTTCTCTGAATATTTTGCTCCTGTTATTGTTCTGGGCTGGTTTAGGTTCAGCTGTTGGACCGGACACCTGGAAATGTCCTCTCAACAGTTATGGGCAGATATCGTATGCTCTATATTAGCTATTTTATTATATAGTTCAGGAGGGAAAACATGATATTATAAATAACAACATAATGGTATAGCCAATATAAGTGGTGAAGTACTCCAACACAAAGGTAAAAGCTGAATAAATAAAAGAAACCAGGTTTGTGAAGGAGGTTACTTAACCAATAATGAAAAAAATTGTAGGATTTTGTGTATAAAATTGAGCTACCTGGAAAATTTGACTTCAAGTGAATTATTTATTGAACATTTACCTGGTATCATGATTGTGTATCACGATTGGGTTTGTGAGCTTCCCTGAGTTTTATCCTCACGACGACTCAGAGTGTGGGCAGAACATCAGACGAAAGGAAGTCGAGGGACAATAGGACTGGAGCCAGACACATTCCCCAAGCTAGACTTTGGCTCTGGGGTTCAAGGTTTGAAACCCGAGATGTTACCCAGGACCCTCAAATCCATGCTAGGAAAGCAGCTTAGCATCATTCTGAATAGTTGATATTTTTTATTCTTTTTAAGAAAATAGATTTCAGTTTTCAGAGACTTAGTTGGCTCTTCAGATCACAACAAATACTAGTGGGATAACTGTCAATTACTTCTCAAGAGGCACACGGAGAATTCACTTTTACCACAGTGGTTTTCAGATCAAAGGAGTGCCTGGGGCCACAGCCGCATTTCGCCCAGGAGGTCACGGTAAATGCTCTCCCCCCACCAGAAGGGCTTTAAGGAGGAAGGGTCCTCATGCTGGCACTTTCGGTACAGTGACTACTTGAGATTTTACTTCTGATTCTACAGAACTTCTCATGAAATACTTATCCACAGACAGCTGCTTCAGGATAAATAAAGCCTGTATCAATCACTTCAAAGACCATAAGAAAACTAACAAAGTCATTGTTAGATTTTGAAGAGAGTGGCCATGCATGATGATTCGGTATTGTTCCTTAGATTAAGATCAATAAAATACTTTAATTAAAAAAATTATAAGACTAACAGTAGGTTCAGAAGTCTAAATTATTTGTAGATCAAAAGGTGGGATTTAAAATTGGTATTTAGTTTTTTAGTTATTTTATGTTACACATTCAAGGACATGAAATGTGTAGGAAAATTATGCCAGGAAACAATTTTCTAATAAATTAGACCACAGTGATCACTTGCATTCTTGTGTAAATTTTGTTATGTGTAATTCTCACATAGCTGCAGGTACAGACTGGAATAAATATATATTTTTAAATAATGAATGCTTTCTTCAAAGGACTTCCAAAACAATGTAGCAAAAAAGCATGAAATTAAAGTTGCTTTCCAAGTAAGAGCACATAGTTTACAGTTTGCATCTGTTTCAGATTCTTTGGCATTTTGATTTTGAAGCTATACATATATAATAGTTAATTACAAATGGAAAAACTCAGTAAGACAGCTGTTTTCATTGTACTGTTCCAGGTAGCTGCTTCACTGATTTATGCTCCACTTAATTTAAAAGACTTGCATCACCAGATAGAAATGTGATTTTCTGTGAGTGCTGATGGGTGTGTGTGTTAGCCTAACAGGTGACTAAGACTATTGTCACAATCAGAGACTAAACAATTTGTCTCAAAAAAAAGTAGACATATTTCTTAAGTTGTGTATTTAAAAACAACCACTCTGATTGATTAATTATAATTCTCTCAGTACTATTAATTAGTTGACAATTATTTTTTGGAACTGTTGTTAAACACAGTTCAGGTGACTGGTGTTGAGATTATGTTGCTTATATATTTTAAGAAAAGAGAGAGGGTAACTTGTTTATTTATATTCCCATTTCATTTCTCAAAGTGAAAAATGCAAACAATTTGCTATATGTGAAAGATACATTAACTGAGACAGTAAAGTATAACTACATGTATAAAACTACATATATTTCTATGCAAATACAAAATATATTTAACACACTTTTAAAATATATTAAAATAATGAATAAGCTAAAAAAGGTCAAGGCAATTTTAGAGTTTTAACAGGGGGTGCATATGTATGTATTCTATCACACTGGCTTCTAAACTTCATCACAGTTAAAGCCGGCTACCATTTTATGGCTTTATTTTTAAATTAAAGCTATGTTGTTATATGCATCTTATAAGAACCATTTTTGGCTCTAAATTCTGAAGGGAATTGCTCTCATAAGGCTTTATACAGCAAGGTTGAACAATGGATTTCATGGGACTCTTTATAAATAAATGACCTGACAAAACCTGATTGGACAATGTTGGAATTGATGCGTTTAATTTTCTTGATATTCTTCAAAATAAAAACAAATACTGCAAACATTTCAGGGAAGAAGTGGAGGTCTATACCTGTTCAGTGGCTTTCTTGAACACACCATGTTGTAAGGGCTGAGTAACACATATTACCCAGATTTGGAAATCCTAAATTCTGTACTTTTACCCTATTTTATGTGTGAGACAGTTTAGAATCTCCACACAACTGCGGCCTCTGGACAGACAGACGAGGGAGGAAACCCCAGTCTCACCACTCGATTGTCTGTAACACTGGCCTACTTTTTGAATCTGCTTTCTCGTCAAAATAATTTAGTAACTTCTGTCTGAGAGGGGTTTTTGTAATGATTAAATGACATAGTTTGCAGTAACACCTTGCATGTGCCTGATGAGAAGAGCTGTTATTATAAACTAAAGAAAGCAAACAATTAATACATTGAGAAAGATGGATCGAGTTAGAACTGATAGTTATTAAAAAGTACTTAATAATATATGTGTGAGATTCCAAGTTGTATATGGATGTTGCAGATGTTTTCCGTCATGGAAACACGGTCCTTTCATTGAGAGTTGTCACTTCAACCACTTGCTTGGTTTTCATTCCTGTTCAACTGTAAGCGGCCTATTTTCATCACAGAGATATAACAGACGTCTGTTGTGCAAGATGATGCGGGAGTCATTTCCCTTTTGAACAGGCCATTACCTCCTTGAAATAAGGAAAGACAGACAAGAAAGAGGGAAAGAGACAGACAGAGGGAGAGAGAAGGGGAGGGAAGGGAGGAAGGAAGGAAAGAAGGAATACATAAATTGAACACATAACTCAAGGTTTGTATGATAATTCGAATGAAAGAAATGATAAAGAATCATTTGGAAGAAGTTATAGTTTTCCTTTTGGATGCCTAAACAATTATTTTAACTTTGGTCACATTCATAAATATACTCAATATACACAAAGGAAAAAAAATACTAGAGCAAACTATTTGCCTTCCTGGCACCAGCCCTATAATTATTCTCCTGCTTAAAATTTGATTAGCCTTCTGTGTCTGGCAAATCATTAAAACCTTTTATAATTCAAAAGCCTGTCTAAATTGCCTAGACTCAAATCAGGTAAATAGTTTCTTGGCTTAATATGAAAATAAAGAACACTTGATCATTATCCGTGAATATAGTTCTTCCTCATTCTCATAGGTATGGGCTATGGAAATTATATAAATACGAATGTATATTTAGTACTCATTTGAACCCAATTATATTTTGGTATAAGTTACCTTTTCCTGAATAACCAGTTACCTTATTAAATCAGTGGCTTATAAGAGAAAATTGTTATTTTCTCACATTTTCAACGAATTAGTAATTCAAGAGCAGCTTAGCGGTGAAGTTCTTGCTCACGGTCCCCCATGGGCTTGCTAGTAAGCTGTCGGCCACATCCACAGTCTTTTCATGGCTGGACCGGAAAGGACCTGCTTCCATCCTGACAAGCCTCAGTTTCTTGTGACGTGCGTGTACTTCTGCAGTAGCTCCTAGAGGAGTCTCTATTTCCTTCAAAGCAAATAATTCACGAGAGAGGTTTTATATGTGTGTGTGTGTGTGTGTGTGAGAGAGAGAGAGAGAGAGAGAGAGAGAAATTAGGAGAATTTAAAATGGGAAGCTGCATTGTTTTCAGAAGTGGCACCCTATGCCTTCTGCTATGTTTGATTCTCTAGAAGTGCATCATTGACACCAGCCTACACTCAGGTGAAGGGAAAATTAAGTGCTTCCTCCTGCGGGGAGCAGTATCTAAGACTTAACTAGATATAGCCTTAAAACTATCACACTGTATTTATCTAAAGTAGTTATTCTTCTGCAAATTCTCGATATTTAGGCAAATCAAATAAAAATTGTGTAACTGCTGTTATGAAAACCTAGAACATTTTAAAAGTGCATTGCTTTCGCCTATAGTATTTCAAGGAATTAAATTAACCTGAATTCAACAGGTGCAATTATGTAATGGTCTTCGTGCTGACCTATCTGTCAGCACTTATCCATCCAGATAGCTAAAACTGGGCATTCTGAGTTATACACGTAATTCGGATTTGAGATATTATGTTTGCTATCTGCATATATGTGGTGTCCAAAAATGTCTGACCCACAGCTTCCCCCATCCCACCTCAATTTCTGGGAACATTGTTCTTTAGAGCAGTAAGTAATTTCCCCTGGTTTTGTGGTATGAAAATTTTCAAAAACTGTCCATATAATTGGAAAATTCATTTATCATCCATCTCTGCCTCAAGTACCTGATACACTCATTTTAGGAGTGCAAATAGTGGAGGTGTGAGAGACCACTTCTTTTCTTGGAGAAAATATTCAGGGCTAATAGGCATACAGACACAAATTAGCCAAATGTTCTCTAAGGAGCTTCTGGCTTTTGTTCATAACTTTTTTGCATTCTTCACGAGCAACATGATGTTTACATTTTTTGCTATCTTCAGATGTTTAGGAAAAAGAGAAAAACTTTAATATTCTTGGATCTGTTCAATTTGCAACTTCTTAAGACTTACTTTCTGGGAGTAGCTGCACTCTCTTTGACACAAAAGCTTGGTTAATGCTCCTTTTAATGGTTGAGCAAGGCTAGAAGTGTTCTCATCAATTTCCTACTGCCACAAAATTATCGGGGGCATGACAATCCACAAGCCAAGTTACTAGACCATCACTAAACTACCGTTGCATAAGGATAAGGTAGCAAGTTTGACCTTTTAAACCCAACTGCAAAATGTTCTTTTGATTAAAGCCTACAATAGTCCCCTGAGATCTCCAGTGCTGAAAGTAAGGGATTTAACACAACACTGAGATCTTGGCAGATAAATGTACCTTTATTCGTAAGCTTTTCAGCTCACACACAGTTTTAAATTCCCTTGCTCTATAGAATTGCTATTCAGTGCTTCGTTTCTTCTGAAGGCAGTTGTATTCATTTCCAAGGTGAGAACCCATGGTCAGGAAGCCAATTTAACCCAAGCAAATAAAAGCTTTATTCTTTCTGAGAAAATTGGGTATTTAGGGATAAATACTCTAATTTGTTCTTTTAGACTAAGCTTACTGGTAATTGCTGGCCACTTTCGAGTACTTTTCTAATTTCTCCTTTCAATATCCCTCTTGCCTTTTCAGTATTTTATTTTTAATTCTTAATTCACCTATATAGAATAATAGCGGAGTAATCCTTTCATTGTTTTAATTTTTGCACACAGCTGTACCTAATATTTATTCCTGATTTGGCCAATGCATTCCTGTTCATATTTTCTGTATACTGGTTTAAACGTAAGTCTACACTATCCATTGTAAATAGCAGCCTTATATTTCCTGTACATAAACATTTTTGTTTTTACAGTTTTATGTTTCCTGGCTTACAAAATATATTGCAGAACTAGAAAGTACATATATGTAATCTTTTAATTATATTGTCTTCCACAAAAACACATCAAAGTATGAATAAATATCATACCCTCATTTCAGTTTGAGTCAGTCTTTTAAGTATCTCTTTAGCCATTAATATTATTATATTACTAGTTCTTCAATGTTAATGGAAAAACTTTTAGGGGTGTTGCTCAGTGTGTGGAAAGAATAGATTATACTTTATTATCCTGTGTTGTGTTCTTTTTCTTTTTTTAGTGTTGACAGTAATACAGATGGTCCAAATTTCCCCCTTTGCCTCCCTTTACCTAGCATCCCCTGCCCTTCACCTCATGTTTGTTTGTTTCCATGGACTAGGCAGATATGCATACATGTTCTTTGGCTAATCTCTTCCAGTCCTCCCCACACCCTTCCACTCTGAGATCTGTCAGTCTGTTTGATGAATCCAGACCTCTGGCCTCATCTTGTTCATCAGCTTATTTTGTTCATTAGATTCCACATATGAGTGAGATCATATGGTACTTCTCTTTCTCTGACTGGCTTGTTTCACTCAGTATAACAGCCTCCAGGTCCATCCATGTTCTCACAAAGGGTAAGAGTTCTTTCTTTTCTAAAGCCACATTGTGTAAATGCACCACATCTTGTTTACCCACTCATCTACTAATGGGCACTTGGCCTCTTTCAAGATCTTGGCTATTGTAAATTACTGCTGTGAACATAGGAGGGCACATATTATTTCTGATTGGTGTTTTGGGATTCTTGATATATATTCTCAGAAGTGGCATCGCTGGGTCAAATAGCAGTTCCATTTTCAATTTTTTGAGGAAGCCCATACTGTTTTCCACAGGGGCTGTACCAGTCTGCATTCACACCCACAGTGCACGAGGGTCCCCCTTTCCCACGTCCTCGCTAGCACTTATTGATTGTTCATGGATTGATGGCGGCCATTCTGACAGTTGAAAGGTGACACCTCATTGTGGTTTTAATTTGCATCTCTCTAATGATTAGTGATGTTGAGCATCTTTTCATATGTCTATTGACCATTTGTATGTGCTCCTTGGGGAACTGTCTATTCAGGTCCTTTGCCCATTTTTAATTTAGTTGTTTGTCTTCTTGGTGTTGAATTGTACAAGATCCTTATATATTTAGAAAATTAACCCCTCATCAGATATGATCACCTTGGTGGATATGGATATAGTTCCCAGCTAAAACCAAATTGGAATAGTCTTAATAATTTCTAAATTGTGAAAGAAGGGGTAAAAATCTGTGCATCTTTCCAAGATATGGCCTTAGAAGATCAGCTAAAGGGATCATTATTACTGAGACAATTCTGTTTTGGCTGCTGTCTTGAAAATACACCTACAAAAGTTGATGTTAATTGTTTTAAAATGAATTGAATAAGTTGTATATATAATTTCTAACCGTTTTTTGACAAATCTTACAATATACAGTGGTGTTAAGTGATTGTTGAGTACATTTTATAGTACTTATTATGTGAATAAATATTTCCTATTGTCCAATTGTTTGGTATTTTCACATTTAAAATCCCTTGGGAAATAAACTGTTTCTTTAGAATACATGTGAATTTTGAACAGTTCTTTTTTATTCAGGTATCCACTTTTTTCCACTGGTTGAAGCTTTAGCTAAAATTTTACAGAGAAATAGAAAAAAATAATATTATTTTAAAAACAAAATAAATATAACACTTCTTATTTCAATCAATGCACTATGTATTGAGTGGAGTACTATCTTAGGTTTAAAAAGATGTAGTAAGAAAAATCAGGTATTCTTGTTATCAGAGAGCTTAACATTCACTTTTAGAGATAATACACATGTACTATCTCTAAGTTATAACTAGGTGCTATATTGTAAGTTTCATAGGAATAGTGCCGATTATTCCTTTTTCAGATTTTTGAGGGAACTTGAGGTCTTCATCTCAAATACAAAAAGTTTTCATGAAGTGATGTGCATTTGTTTCAGATGTAATTTTGACTAATAGAAAGGAGAGTGAGATTTTGTTGGTGGCCAATTCAACATCTATTTCCCTCCACCCTTTGTCCTCTTAACAGTTCTCCAATTCTGTCCCAGTGTCCACCCTTATTTAAGGGAGATTAGCTCATTCCAAAACCTATGATGTGAGTCCTCATTATTTTAATCAATAAGGGCTTTTTTTCCCTTTCCTTTTTTTTTCCTATGGATTGACTTAACCATGACTATGTGATTAGCTCTGGCCAATAAGATGCCAGGGGGATTCAGGGAATCTTCTAGAGGCTTCCTCACATCTAATTTTTAAAAAATAGATAAAAAAGAATAGGAAATCTTTTTTTTCATGTTTATCTCCAAGAACTGATATAACTATCTTGTCAAAATAAGAATTTGTAGGTAAAGAAAAAAGCTCATAGCTACAACAAAGGGAAAAGAAGAAAAACCTTGAATGATTGCAAATATTTTAAGCAACTGAATATTCCAAGTCCAAAGAGCCTCTAGATTTGGACTAGTGATTAAGACAGTCAGTGATTATCTTCGCTGGCACTACACTGAGCCAGGCATTTCCACTGCTTACATTCAACAATATAAAATACATCGGATGGGATGGAGAATGAAAAGCATAGACCATGCTGGAGAGGTGGAGAGGGTCCTGCCAGCACATTCATAATCAATAGGTTTATTTCCTTTTTATTGGATTTATTGGGGTGACAGTGGTTGACAAAATTATACAGGTTTCAGGTGCACAAGTTCACAACACATCATCTCTACAATAGATTTTAAATGGGGTTTGGAAAGGTACTTGACATTCAAGAAGTATAGGTTAGTATCAGTTATAAAATCATCCAGTAGGTAAATAACTTTTAAATTAGGGAGAACTGATAGACATGGATGGAGCTTACATATTTGAGCTTACATAGTCGTTATTTGCAAAGTGTTGTGTTAGAAATGCTTGAGATGTTTTTAGAGCTGAAATAGCAGAAAGTCCAGGTGTTGGGAGAAGGGAAGCCTAAGATTAAATGAGTGACATGACCAAGTGCCTTACGGGCAGTTCTCAAAGAGGCCCATGGCCAAACCATATTCAATATTGAATTGAAGAAAGTGTCAGAAGGGGGAAAGCATGATGAATGTGGTATGTTGGGAATTTAATTCTGGCTTGGGCTTTGTTCTTGGTCTTTTTAATGCAGACTTATGTGTTGGTCAAAAACGAGATTTGCAAATGTCAGAAAGTTTCATGACCTGATTTCATTATCTACTCGACAATCACTATATTTAAGGGTGAATCTTTTCTTTTATAATTACTGCTCATATCCTGCTATTCTGAATAAATTTCAAAAACATATAAACACACACAGTCACGCATATTAATATATCCAGGATCCATTTCAACAAGGTCGTCTTCCATCTCCAGTTAATATTCTCCTTACCTCCTAAGTAGAGGCAAGGGTGGAAGGGGTCTGCAACATCTCTTATCTTATTGCAAATCAGCAGAATTTTTCTGTTCCAAGGGAGTGAAGCATAAGTCAGCCATCAATGCTGAGGTTTAACTGAGATTCACATATCATATCATCAGTTGAAATACTTCCATTTTGAGAAAATAGTTGACAATCAAACTTAGTTTTCAAGGTATTGTATTTTTGTATTCTGTAAAAGAGGATGGATTTAGAACTTATTTGCATACCAGAGGGGAGGGGGGAAGGGAAGGGACAAGTCAAGGAACATGTATAAAGGATCCACAGACAAAGACAATGGGGGGAGATTGAGTGTGGGAGGTGGGGGTGGTTAGGGCAGGGAGAGTAATGAGGGAAAATGGGGACAACTGTAATTGAACAATAATTTTAAAAGATTTTTAAAATAAAATTAAAAAAATTATGAAAACAAAAAAGAAAGAACTTACTTGGATACTGCTTTAAGCTAAAAGCTCTAGGTTGTTTTCCTTAAATAAAGGTAAGGCAAACCTAACTTTACATAACATAAAAGAGTTGAGGGAGAAGGAGAAACTGAAGATGTTGGAAATAGGGTGACTGAAGGGATGAGGTGAAAAGGAAAAATATTAGGCTTACAAAGAAACCAGAGTACTTCATATGAGACTCAGTAAAACAAAAGTTGATGAGGATAAAAAGATTTAATAGTAGAAAAGATGACAAATTGGAAAGTTTTTTTCTGGATGTTCTTTCTCTCCATAAAGTGGAAGTCAAGGTACTTTATCTTGGTCAAAAAAGAAAGGTGGAAAGTTGAGCTGATAATAAAAAGTAAAAATTTGTTCTGTACCAAGTAAACTATGAAATCAACCGGACAAAATGCACAAAAGTTACAAAAGATGAGAGAAGAGACAAATGAAGTGAGTCAGGAACGAACTGTCTTGGGTCAGATACAAATATGCTCTTAATCTCCTCCAGTAAATTAGAATATATAACGGAGATACGGGGCGACCCGCTGTTGTGTACTGACAGAAATGGGAGGGTAGGGAGGATGACGCATATTTGGAGAAAACACAACTTCGGTTATTGTCTGGATGTATCATTCTATTTTTATGCTGTTTATTTTAATAATGCAGAGACCGGAATTTGTCTCTTTACTTTTTGAAGGGTGTGAGAAAGATAAAAACAACAGTAAATTTGAGTAGACATCACAGTTAAGGGGATGACAGAAAAGCAAATAGGCTTCCATTCTTGTAGCTTTTCATCACATTCCACTAACGCCCTTTTTTCTTATGACCCTGATGACCATTTTTAGGGTATCACTACTTTTATTTATTTAGTTTCTCGTGAATCACAGTCTTTAACAGAATTGGTTATTTCTATTATACTTTCAGAACATAAATTTTTCAGTTCCTCAGTTTTCTATAATTTCTAAATTTAAATAGCAACTCCAGCCTTGATTGTGTGGCTCAGTGGATTAAATGCCAGCCTGCAAACCGAAGGGTCACCAGTTCGATTCCCAGTGAGGTCACTTGCATGGGTTGCAGGCCAGGTCCCCAGTACGGGGTGTGTGAGAGGCAATCTCACATTGATGTTTCTCTCCCTCTCTTTCTCCCTCCCTTCCCCACTCTCTAAAAATAAATAAATAAGTAAATCTTTAAAAAATCACAGAAAAATAAATAACGACTCCATATACTTAATTATCCCCTAAGTATCTTTAGGTGACAGAGTAAATGGTAGTTTTGTGAACTTTAAGATTGTAATATAACAAATTTCCAGAGGGGACTTTATTTGTAAAATGCTCTAAAAATCTACCAAAAGCAAAAACCTATAATTCCAGTTCCAATGAAAGGAAGTGATTTTTATATTTCTGAATCTATTAGGAGGAAGAAAACACTAGGCTAAATGGCTAATTTGATATCCATTACTTGTTGCATTTAAATAGTGTTTTATATTGGTATTTAAAATGTTTTAAGTTTCACAATCTTATTTGAACTTCTCTAAATTTATAAGAGGTAGGAAAAACAGCTAATCTAAACCCAATTTGGGCATTATTTTATCTAGGCACATTTTTGACTAAAGAAAACCAAGACCAAGACTACGTATTTCTTTGCATCCATTTAGTAACGATGCTGTTGACTCGACTCGGTTCCTTCTGTGACGATTTCCACAGGACGAATCACAATGTGTTCAGGTTATATTACTCTCTCATAACACACCCGCTGTTCTTGTTTCTTATTTAGGAGTTATGTGACTTGAATAATGAGTTGCAAGCTCTAATAACTGATGAAAAGTAAACTGCATTCAATTTTCTATCTTACATAATGCTTACATGCCTTTCATCTCTTTAAGGATAGAGCTATGTGGGAATACAGCGAGAGCTATTAATCACAGCAGCGTGGTTAGGGCACAGACCTTTTCTCAGAGAACGGAGCTGGGTCATCCCGATTGATCCCTTCTTATCAGTAGAAATAGTGATGTTACTCGTGATAACGAATGGAATTTCTGCTGTGCTGTGTTCTAAGCAGTGTCCCAGTTCTTCACCGTTCTTAGCAATTCTGTCTCCCTGAAAGGCACACTGCCAGCTCAAACACAAACATCCTGCGTGATAAACTACACCTGCAACATTATTTGTCTTATTCTGTCCTCAGAATGTTTAGATCAGTAACATTTGGCTATGATGAGTTTATTTTCTTTCCATCTAAAAACAGCTAGAACTTTTCCTACCAAATGCGCAATGACATTAAAATACAAAAACAGAAGAAAAAGCAAAACAGATACCTTTATGCCAGATTTTCCTTAAGAGTGTATGTAATTAATTCTATCTGCAGATGTTGTAGCAATGTATCGCCAAATAAGTAAATCATTGAGTGAATATCACAGAAGGATAATAGGTGAAATATAGGCTCTAAAATAAGACAGTCCTGATTTCTAAACAAGTATCAGCCACTGTCTCTGGAGCTATGTGTCTGAACTCAGAAGATATCATTTTTCTCATATAAGAAAGCAAAGAGCAAAAATACTAAAATACCTACAAGGTTATTGCAAAGGTTAAATGTATGGAATGTATCCAGAACACCTTTATAATATTTTTGGAATACAAATATTAGCATAGCTTTCACAATATTTATGATTGAGGTCCAGAAAGTATCCAACCAAGTAATATGAAAAATAGAGACAGTTTTGAAAAAGATACAAGATACAAGAAACATTGTACATAGAACAATGTCATCTCAGCCCCCTTCAAAGTAGGTGCTTTGGGACCTTACGCAGTTGTCCCAATGTCTCGTCCACTGTTCAAAATACTCTGCAAAGTCCTTTGTTGGAATAGCCACCAGCAACCCTGTCATATTTCCTGAAT
This sequence comes from Desmodus rotundus, assembly GCF_022682495.2. Classification (NCBI taxonomy): domain Eukaryota; kingdom Metazoa; phylum Chordata; class Mammalia; order Chiroptera; family Phyllostomidae; genus Desmodus; species Desmodus rotundus. Next base: position 82,988,016 of record NC_071399.1, on the reverse strand, counting down.
CTCATCTATGGTCTGAAGTCTCTTCCCTTTCAAAGGTGATTTTAATTTTGGGAAAAGCCAGAAATTGCAGGTGCCAAATCTGGGCTGAAGGAGGGCTGAATCACCCAGATGACTTGATGTTTCACCAAAAAACTCTGCAGGAGACGTCATTCATGAGCGAGCACTTTGTCATAATGAAGCTGCCAATCACCAGTTGCCCATAGCTGTGGCCGTGGTCGTTTTGCTGCATCTCTCAACTGACAAGGTGCACTGAGGCAGTACTCCATAGTAATTGGCCTTGAGGGGTATACTCATGATGGACAACACCTTCTCAATTAAAAAACACAGTTAACATGTTCTTGATCTTGCTGCAACTTTGCCACACCTTCTATGGACATGGAGAAGCAGGCGACTTCCACTGGAAAGACTGGGCCTTTGTCTCCAGACCATATGAGTAGTCATAGACCCACGATTCATCACTAGTTATGACCTTCTTGGGGAAATCTGATTCACTAGCAGCAGTTTGAATCAAGTCATTAACAACTGCAGCACGATGTTCTTTCTGGTCTAGTAGCAGAAGCCATGGGATGAATTTTGCCATGACACATTTCATGTCAAGATCCTGCATCAATGTCTTGTAAACAGAAGTTTTTGGAATCCCCAGATCAGCTTCTAGTTCTCCCACTGGCAGTCGCCAATCTTTGTTGATTGCAGCCCATACATGTTCTCAGGTGTTCTGCTTGTTGTAGGCCTTCCAGAACATGCATCACTTTCAACAGATTCTTGACCATCTCTGAAGCATTTGTGCCACACTTTTACTTGTGCTGCACCCATTGCATCATCCACAAAAGCCTTCTGAATCATCCAAATAGTTTCCATGGACGAATGTTCAAGCTTAATGCAAAATTCGATGCAGATTCATTGCTCTACTTGCTCAGTCATTTTGAATGTGATGGCCACACAGTACATGTGTTCACTCAATGGCACCTACATCCCCCACTGACTAGTACAGTGAAGGTACCATTGTTCATGCATGCACATTCCAGTCCTCTCTCCTTGGTTGCCAGGTTACATAGATGTTACTCAAATGGTTCTTGTTATATTAACATTGACAGACCTCGTATATATAATTAAGTAATTCTTATGGTAATTTTCTGTGCTGTGCAACAAATCACCAAACATTGTGGGTTGAAACAAGGAACATATATTACCTCATACTTTCTACAGGCCAAAAGTCAGAACTGGCTAAGCTGACTTCTCAGCTCAGGATCTCACAAGGCTGAAATCAAAGTGTTAGCTAGGCTGCATTCCCACGTAGAGGCTTGTCTGGGTAAGGACTTGCTTCTAAGCCCCCTTGGGTGGTTAGAAGAATTTATTTCTATGTAGCTACAGCATTCAAAGCAGCTGACTTTTTAAATGGGAATAATAAACAGACAAAGCTCCTGTTACTTTGATTCTCTAACTAGAAGCAAGAACAGAGCTCTCTTTTAAAAGGTTGGCCCAATAGGTCAAGCCATCCAGGGCAATCTTTCTTTTGATTAATCCAAAGTCAACTGATTAGAGACTTTAATTACATCTGCAAATCTCTTCATTTTTTGCCATATCACATTAGTTAGAAGCAATTCATAGATTCAGCCCATATGCAAGGAAAGGGAGTTATATAAAGGTATACCTTATTGGGGATCACCTTAGGGTGTATACACTGATATCTTTTAGTAAATAATGTGTATATTGTAAATAGGAGAAGCAAAGCTAGACCAGGAAAAGTAAGAATGGAAGGAAGGGGAGGAAATACAAGGAATTTCTCTTACAGGAAATTCGTTTACATTCCTGCAATCATCTTAACTTCTTCATGCATAAGTTTATATCATTCAGAAGATAATAAATGAAAGCAACCTTATATCAAAATAATTTTATGATATTTCTCAAAATTAATTATGGCAAATAATTACAACATTTTGATTACTCATATGTAAAACTAAGGAATATATAAATATAAGCATACATTTTTTCTTTACTTGGAAAGTTTTTCTTTCTTCTTCTAGAACTCAAATTCTGAATTAAGTTTTCAGATTGTTGAAATATATTTTCTGTGACTCACACTGGTTCTTAAACCTTCCCTTTGTTGCTTGGCAGTTTTTTACTGTGATATATTTATTTGAGTTAAAGTGTTTATACTTTAAATAATCTTTTTAAAATGGAGACATATTTATTCCTTCAACTAGTGATTGAAATCCTGTTGCGTGATGAGAATCATTCTGATATACTATTTTCCTATGGTGCTGTTCTCAAGAATATGACAATAAGGTGTAAAACATGAGAGCTATGAGATGTACATGAGGTTACGCATGGTAATGAGGATCCGGGAAATGTTCAATGGGAACACAAAGAAAGAGAAACACAATTTTGAATGCCTATTTAAAAAAAGTTGAATTTTGCTGAATCTTTGTTCAAGATTCAGTGAAGAGACCTAAGATATTGATATTACTCAGTGAAAAACTTTTTTGTATTCCAGGAAGGAGATTAAGAGGGGCAAAATTAAGCAAGTAACAATTTAAGGGAAGACAAGTAAGAAATTTAAAATATATTTAATGTGTAGGATGAAAATAAAATAATTAACTAAAGGCTTGCTGTATACCAATATACAAAAGGTGGAAAAAGAGCAGTATCAAAAACAACATAATTATTACTTTTTGTGGCAGTTTTAACTAGAGCTGCTTGTGAATAAATAAGAGAAAGCTTAATTTCAAACTCATGGCACATGAGTTTGCCCAATCAGGTGAATCTTAAGAGTTCTGCAGAAAATGTAAAGAAATGTTCTGTACCTTATTTGATCCTGGGACGGTATACAGCTGCATTAAGGCACAGGTGATTTAAAATGAATCAAATTTCAAGGTAAATGATTTCCTTTTGGGTGAAATACCTAAGTGTACAAATAAAGCAAAGCCTTAATCCAGCTTTATTCCTTGGGGGTACTTGGGGGTTGTGAGTTAATATATTCTTCTGTATCTTGAACTTATTTTAAGTGAGCCTTTTTTTCACTAAGCAAAGTTCATAACCAATATAAATGGCTCAAGGTTGTGCTAGCATTATTGTTTATCTTGCTTTTGTTGGTATACCCAAGGTACACTATCCTTTAAATATTTTCTATCTGGGAAGAGAGTGGCCATTTTCAATGACGCCGAGCCTCTAAAACAAATGCTCTGAGATTACTGTGGAGCTGGAGTATGATTCTCATCCTCTGTGGATGAAAGATTAGTTAGAATATTCACTTGCACTGTTGGTGAGCTTAAGTGTTCAGGTTTAAATTTAAAGTATAAGTTGTAAATTTAAAATCTAAGTTATTCATGAGGCATTGGATTTAATCTTAGAGGATCAGGCCATATAACTCCTTATTTCCCCCTGCTCTACCCTTATCACAGATGGATGTAAGTACAGCCACTCCATGTGATATTAAACATTACTCATCAGATGGTGCACTAAAAACTTGGAATATGGATTTAGTAATAATAAAAGACAGAAAAATATATACTGAAACTTTTAGAGTCTGACAGTTGCAAATTTTCAGGCCGCGCTTTTGGCAAGAGGTGAACTACATACTGCTTTAATTAAAAGTCCTCAACTACCCTTTCTTTGTACCAAATAGAAGAATCAGAAAAATATTCCTTTTACTTTCTGCTGAATCATATAATATAACTAGTGCTGGATACCTCAGAAAGCTAATTTGGGGCTGCTGATGTTAATTTGCATTCCAACTTAAGAGTGAAAAGAAAGATTCAAGGAGAAACTGGGTCATCAGAGAAGAGGACATTGAGAATTTAGGCCAGCACTGGATCTGGATATAGCATTTTTTCTGCTGAAAATAATTAAAAAGAAAAAAAGGCAAATATATTATTGCGGATCTTACGGTAGATAGCAATATTGCTCACCAGTTCATCTCAAATTGAGAGGACATTAATGTTTTGGGAAGATCACAGGCATGAAATGTACTTTTCTTTTAAACACATACCAGGAATTATTAACAAGTTAAGTGAGAGTATAAGACATAACATTTCTGCAAGTAAAAAAAGGAAATAATCAGATACTTAAGACTTTAAAATTATAATCAAATGCTTGTATTTTCTAAAAAGTTATTCAAGGCCATCTTCAAGTCATCTGATATCAGCATCAAATAAAATCAAAATTCACAGCAGCGCCTTTATAGATCTGTCATCCTCAGTAAAAATTAAGCATAAGAGTAATTACTTTAAATTTTTAAAAAATTGTTTTATTTTATCTTTTTAAAAATTATTTTATCATTATTCCATTATAGTTGTCTGCATTTACTCCCCACCACCCCAGCCAAACCCACCCCCCTTCCTTGTTTCAACCTCCCCCACTTCGTTTTGTCCACCTGTCCTTTATAGTTGCTCCTGAAAACATTTTCCCCCATTATCCCCTTCCACCTTCCCTCTGGTTACTGTCAGATTGTTCTTAATTTCAATGTCTCTGGTTATCTTTTGCTTTTTTTTCTTTTGTTGATTAGGTTCCAGTTAAAGGTGAGATTATATGGTATTTGTCCCTCACTGACCGGCTTATTTCACTTAGCATAATGAAATCTTAAAATGTCAATCCAACACAATGTATATACTTTGTATTTTAATTATTTCCTGGTCTTTCACCACAGTGATCTTTACTATCCCATTTTCACTCTCATATGATGTCTTTCTTTATGATTTATGAGGTACATTTTGATTTCCCCAGGAAAGTAAAAGTAACTTTTCTAAATTTATGGATATTGTAATTGCAATAACAACACTGGGATCAGTTAACGCATTATTTGTTATTGAAATACAAATCAATTGTTAATTTGCCTAGGGATTGCCTAATGAAATTGAAAGTTAACATAGAAGTCATTAGCAAGTGGATAGATGGTTGCAAAAATTACATTGTTAAAATTTATCAAAAATTTAGTAAAGTAAGTAGCTGATGTAAGGGTTTTGTTCTCATCAGTAGAGTTGAGATCAGTAATTTCAGATTAGTTAATTAATCCATTAATCTATTTTATCATCCGCGGTGCAGTTAACTCTCTCTATTCATTTTACTATGGTGTCTACCAGGTGACCTGATTGCGATGATCTATTCACTAACTGCAAGTTAACACTATGGATTGCTTTCTATTCCTTATCTTTTGTCTTCAGTATTATCTGCATAAGTGGTGTATGGTGATTTTTCTTGCATAACTAACTACTGTATTTTGCTGTGTATAATGCACACCCAGAGTTTCGTGTGCATTATATGCAGGATTACCCATTATTGCATCCATGGTATGTTATCAACATACCCATGTGTAATGCATGCTCTTATTTTTCCCTAAAAACCTTGGGCAAAAACTACACATTATACATGACAAAATGATGAACTAAGAGTTCTGATTAATTGAAGTGGACTAAGGATTCCATGTAGAAAGAGTGTTGCAGGAAAAGCCTTCATAATTACAAGACTTATAATCCCGAGCCAGTCACTTAACTTTTTAGACAAATTTCCTTTAAAAATATTAAAAAGATTTATGGAAATAGCTGTGCTTAATTTATGAATTTTGTTAATAATATATGTTAGACTACATATGAACCTGCTTTATGAACTTAATACATATTTATTGTTATTGTTACTGCACTGATATAAAATTTCTTGCTATCCTTTCATAAATTTCAAAATGATATTATAGAGCAAAGGCTAATTCTGTGATTATTGAAAAATTACTTGGCAAAACTGTCCTATTATTTTTGAGTAAGAAGAGATTGCAGTTAGAGATGTTGACTTAATGACTGGGTTAGTAATGTACAGACCGATGTAGCGCAAAGATGGACAAAACATGTCTGTAAAAGAGCAAAATAGCAACATTATAGACTTTCTATGCCAAGAGGCAAATTTAGGATATTACATAAGTACTTACTAACCATTTAAATATTTTAATAATGTATTTTTAGTTGGCAGCTTATCCAAACTAAGTGGGAGTGGATTTGAGGTTGGGCAGATTTGGTCCAACTTCTGACATATAGCAAAATTTTCTACATTTTTAGAAGTTAGCTCTTTAAACATCCTTTTGATAATCATACCATTGAATCTTATATTTTCTTGGCAATAATACTTCTGTATTTAATTGATTGGCATGTGTGAAAAATAATAGTGGATTTGTATAAAGAGTGCATGTAAAAAATAAGGGAGATTGTAATTTGTCTTCATTTTGTAATCAAAAATTTTAATAAAGAAAAAAAATGTGTCACAGAAACTAAATATCCCTTTGTGGAAACATTTCATTTCAGAAGCTTTTAATTTAGTAGTTGTATATGAGAAAGATTTCCACCTCAAGAACTTTTCTGAAAAGTTATTAAATAAAGGAGGCATTTAATTCAACTGGAAAATAAATCTTATTCTGATAAGAGGATATTTACTTATAAATAGTAATATTTTATCTTTCTCTCAGGCCAAAATGAGTCTGCCACTATACATCCAATACCCATGCACTTTTGTCGCCTTCCATCACTCACTAGAGTCATTAAGTCCATCAGATGCAATGACTGCTGCTGACATTTTCAAAAGAAAACTTAAAATATAGTTTTCTAATGATCAGGTGTGTTCAGTATAAGATTTTTGAAGAGATTTTGACCTCATCTTTAAATCTGAGTTTTATCTTGAAGGTACTTTAAAAATGGACTCGAGCAATATTATTTAGTTGGGAGATATTTTTGCATAAAATTTTTATGCAAATGGGAGATATTTTTGCATAAAATTTCCATTTTTTGCATAAAACTTCTAACTCAGGGCACCATGCTTAGGAAGGTAGTTTGGAACCATTCCACTTTATACAGATGGCAACTGCAAGGGATGAGAAATCTGACTCAAAGAATTACTCCTATTAGTTGGACAGTGAGGTGGCCTGAATTGAAAAACTCTGAAACGTGAGGGCAGTAATAGCTACCTAATTCAACACAACCTGTTTTTTAAGTCCTTTATGCTATAAATATGAAAGAAATTGATCTTCTGTGGTCAAGGTACGATGTAAGACACTGTAAATTGCAAAGATGAGGCATAACCCCTACTTCAATAATTAAAACATTGTGCCCTGACTGGCACGGCTCAGCTGGTTGGGCGTTGTCCTGCAAAGTGAAAGGCCTGTGGTTTGGTTCCCGGTCAGGGCGCACGCCTGGGTTTTGGGCCAGTTCCTGGTTGGGGCATATGTGAGAGGTAACCAATCGATGTTTATCTCATGCATTGATGCTTCCTTCTCTTTCTCCCTCCCTTTCCCTATGTGTACAATAAATAAATAAAATCGTTCCTAAAAAAGAATTGTTATCAGGTTTCTCCTGTGTTTCAGATACTGTGCTGAAGGTGTAGGGTATTTCTGTGAATCAAACACACACTCACCCCTGAGGAAAAGCTGACATTCTAATAATGGCTGTGGCTCTTAATCTCAGCATGTGTAGCTCGATTACGTTACAAATAACCGTGGAGATTAAGAAAATTTGGCATTTTGTCTCTGCCTTTGATTATCTCAATCTCTGTTTTCTGATTGGCTTATGGCTTTGTTCTTTCTTAGGTTTTCCTTGATTGCTAACATCCCTCACTACATGAAGACCTTAAAGCATAATATCCTTCCACTCTAATTGCACTGGTCACAATAGTTTCTTGATGCTGGTAAAAAGATATTAATTCCATGGTACAAACAGAATTTTCTAAACAGTATTGCTGTTATTATCTTCCTTTTAGAACTAAGCAAAGGAAAACAGATGGAAAATGTATCTTTGAATAACAAATAGTATACAACACAAATATAACAATTAGGAAAACAGAACAAAGAAACGTGAACACAGAAAATTTCTATTTTATTTCTAAATAAATCATCTCAAGGAAAGAAATTGAGCAAAGGAAATCAACTTCTCTGTTACTTATAAATTGGATCAGGAAGCAAATAAGCCAGAGAGAACTATTTCCTCTATTAATAATATTGACCCTGATGAAATAATGGGGATGCATTTCTGATGGCAGTCTAAGGGATGGATTCCTATATGATGAGACTGTGTTGAGGCACATTTTGCTTTTTTGGATAAAGTGTAAAGAACAAATTTTCTACATGAAATATTATGTATGTGGTTCAGAAGCATTTATATTATGGTACAGGATATTTCATTCTTTCACTTTTACTTATTTATTTTTTGGTCAACCACAAATACACCAAGGAAGAATGTTTGGATTATAAATGTTTTCTCATATGGGACCAGGCATAGAGTGATAATAAAAGTAAAAAGAAAATAAAATTAAAGTTAAAAAGACCATTTTTCTTTTCTTTTAGATTGTGGGGAAATTAGACTGGTTGGCTGATGGCTGGAGGTAGGATATACTGCTCAGAAAAATCTGGGCATTGTTACTGCTTTTTTCAGTCTTGGTGAAGAGAGAAAAATTGAATTTGATAAAAAAAAAAGACAAACTATAATCACTATCGGTCAAAATGCCTTAATAGGAAGTTCAGTTTTTTAATGTAATTTAATTTAGAATTAAGATAAAAACCTTAAGTATAAATAGGGTATGATGTAATTGTTTTAAGGTTTCTTTTTGTTTTTCTTTGTTCAGATCTAGAACATCCCCAACTTCGCAGTCACATTTATCTTTAGTGAATTAAAACTGATGTGCCTTCTTTGTCACTGCTCTCATTGAAGGATATCTGTTTCCTCTTCACTGGATCTGGCATTGCCCTGAGATTTTTTGAACAAGCAAATTTACACTCTAACTTCTGAAACTGCATGGTAAGAGATTTACAGCTTAAGTTTTCAGAGCAAAAATAACTTATTCTTGAAACCTAGCCACCATGCTGTGTAGAAGCTTACACAGCTGCATGGAGAAGACTGAGACACCCTCACAACAACCCCAGCATTTTAGACTTTTTAGAAAGGGCCTTTTTAGTTTGGACTTTCCAGCCACCCTTGTACTCCAATTAATACCAAGTAAAGTAGAAAAATACCTGTGCTTCCCAGTGAATTATAAAAAAATGAGAAATTATTGTTGATTTAAGGAAATAAGTTGGATAGAGGAAGTTATTCTTATCAATAGCTAGACTAGAAACTGGCATGTCACCTGGTTATAAGATGATACTATAACCAAAAAAAAAATTACTTTGTGTTCGGATTGCAGTTGGAGACCTAAAGAGTGAGGAGAAGTCTGAACAGGTAGTAATGGAACTGTTATTAGAGGTTTGTTAAAGTAGGAACTGAGTTGTATACTGGCAGGAAAAGGAAAGAAGCTTAAGTAATGGATCTAAACATACAACTAAGTTGAAAAAGAAAGACATAAACAAGGAACTGTTAAGTTTCAGGAGGAATGTACAGGGAATTTTTCCATCTCAAGATTTGCATCGTTGAAAAACAAAACTTTCTTATTATCAGACATTCCATCTGACAACAGATACTCAAAGTAAGAAATTGGCACAGGGAAAATATCAAACACAGAGTGCTGCCAGTTTAAAAAATATTCAAGGTCCAAATGAATTCCAGTGTGGCTACATGATCCTTCGAGGTGGTACATCCTAGAATTTCTATACTATACTGATGAACTTCTGAGTTTCTTAACGGTATGTGTGTTTCGCAGCCTCACTCATATAGACCAAAATCATCTATGACTCTAAATGGCATTGTGTCACAGCTGTTAAATCTCAGGCTAAAGTACAGAAAGACTTAATTCACAGAGATTTATACATGCATATTTTTTCTACTTGAGTGGATATAAAATTTGATATAGGAAGCCCACACAGTTCTTAGAGAAACTGTAAAATCTTCCATTGAAAATGACAGCAGTTAAAAGCAAAAACCACCAGGTAAAACACAAGAGCCATCAGGTCACCTCCATGGATCACCAACAATAATTAGTGTTAGTTCAAACCTCTACATTTTGAGGTGATTGTTTACATAGTAATAGAAAAGTGAAATAAGATCCAAGGTAATTTGCGTTAAAAAGCAATAACGTTTAAAATCGTTTTCTTTAAATAATTTACACTTAAATAATAACCTCCTCCCAATTATTTTCCTTCTCCTCTTGCTCTCAGAGACTGTGATTTGTTCTGATAATTTGACTAAATAAAGTCAGTAGGTTAATATAACATTTCATGTGTGTGTGTTTATGCACAGGTATATGTATCTCCTTGCTGATTTATAGGCTTCATTACAGATGTAGTATGTGTTCATACCAGGGTGTCTACACGTGAGTGTTGTGAAAGTAAATTACAAGTTATTCTCCAGGGATAGTATTCCTTCCCTAATCTGTTATATCCTTTCCCAGCTATATCCTCCATGAAAAAAAAGTCTGTCCCTTTTTCCCAATAATCATTCTCTTAACTTGTTCCAACATAGAAGAGAAGATAATGTGTCCTTTTTTATGAGAATACATGATATTACTTTCTATGTATTTAAGCTTAGGCATATTATATTAAATTCTTTGATAATTGCTTTTTGCTTAATATTATATTTATTAGATTCATCTACAAATACTGATGGCTATTTCATTCACTTTCAAAGCCCTGAAAATGATATGCATTATTTATCAATTCTTCACCTGAAAGAATAAGGAGTGTTTCCAAATGGTTCTATTTGAAACAGTGCTGTGAAGATATTCACTGTTCGTTTCTCCTGTTGCTCGTATGGAAACACTTTCCTGGTGTCTATACACAGCACTAGAATCATATAGATTAATTTATGTACATCTTTAATTAACCAATAGTGCCAAATTTTTCTTTGGAGTATTTTTACTTATTTATATACTGCAACAGAAACATATGGGTGTTTCTGTTTCTACACATCTTCATCAACCATTGTATTGTCAAATTTTGTAGTTTTTGCCCATATGGTGTCTAGGAAAGCTGTTTTATTATATCCCCTTGCTATATGAATATCCATGTGTTTGTATTTCAACGTGTACACATATGTGTGTATGTGTTTGTATGTGTAGTGTATGTAGTTAAAATAAAACCAAATGAATTGCACTAATAAACATCGGATTCAAATGAGTGTTTTTCCTGTGATGGAGATAGAGGAGTGTAACTCTGGAGACAGGATACTTGGAAGATGTATGGGTAATATTTTGTTTTTTATTCAATTATATATCTAAAAGCATACAATAGCAGTGCATTTTAATGCAATCTGGTACATTAATTTTATATGCATTAATATTCTGAGGTACTTTAAATTTTAATTTTATAAAAATAATTCATGCATGATCGTTAGGACAGCCATGCTTGGCCAGCCTTGTCAAAGCCAGACACTTCCTTTCCAGCCTCTTTTGTTGCCACAAAGGGTCTCATAGCCACATTGTAAGTGTCAGTTAAGGAAAACTGCTGGAAGATTCTGGGGCACAAGTTCATTGCTAATGAAAGGAATGAGCCATGGGGACAGAGTTTGTGTCATCTGTACTGGCTTTTCCTACTTCTGGACTGTGAATGGAGTTGTGATACTTAGAGACATAAAAGACAAAAAAAAACCCCAATATTATGAGAGATCTAGAGATGAAGAGTTTGTGGTAGTATATTTAAACTCCTGAACAACTCCTGGATCACCAGCCCATGATTTTTTATACATTTCTTATTATGTCAGATTTTTGAATTTCTGTTATTTTAGTTAACTGCTTTTTAGTTTCATGAACATGTTTAAAATTTTAGATATAGAGATTATCATAAAGAAATAAATATCAAACATAATCTTACACACAGTTTTAAATACAGCTTACCAATTTAAATGTTTTAAATTTAATTCAGTTGTTCTTACATCTCTCTCACATTCTCTTTTTTAAGAAAGTCTTCTTATGTGGAGTTTGATATCTATAGAAAATTCAAATCACTTGGATCATAAGCAACATTGATACATTGTGATGTTTACATGGTGAGTGACTTAGACTCACCTAGGAAGTCTAAGAGGTTTACTAACTTTCCATATGTGGGCACATAAGTTACACATAAATATTAAAGGCCAGTAATGCTGAGCATTTCTAAGATAGCTTGGGCTGGACTTCATCTCTGATGAGCTTCTCGCCACGTACCTATGTTGCTGTTTTCAAGTTAGTAGATTCCTTCATTAGTTGACCTGCTTTCTCTCCTCCCATAGCAACCACATTTACCCTTCTAACCATTTATACTTACACTTGTTAATTCTTCAGTGTTTCTTAACTGAGGTCTACTAAGACATTGAATTTTTAGTATCAGCCTAATTCTTAAGTGGTGTGGAGAATGCTTGTGATTCCTTTTTTCCTTTTACTTGCTCTGCGTGTCGTCAACCATAACACAGACTCTGACAGCTAAAAGGAAGTGTCAACATACTACCATGAAGACCAGTTACAACCCAGCCATTGGTATAAGGCTACTCAGTCAGACTTATTGACCTCTTAGTGAGCAGTCACAATCTGCACATACTGTAATTCATGTAGCAGCACTTCCCTGACACTTTCTACAAAAGGATCAGTAGAGCTAGAGGCTGATGGATGGACAGCATCCTGATGGAAGATGTGACATAGATCCCTCTGTGCTACAGTCTATGGCTTGACCAACTGAACAAAAAAACCTACACTCCTTCAAAGTGATGTAGTTGTCACCCCAGGGGACTTCCATTCTTGTTGATCTCCTCTGTATTAAACTTTTGCTTATTGTTGTGCTCACTGAGACTTTGTTTTAAACTACCACTGCCAACTCTGGGTTATGTGGTACAGGGTTGCTATCAAATGACTGCCCACCTTTGAATGCCTGTGAACATGTTAATTCTTCCTGTCTGTCAATTGCAGGGAAGCATGGCCCCTCTTTCATCAAAACAGAGTTTTGAATATGGGTTAGTGTCTGGCTTGAGTGGTGATTTATAGGTTTGGCTATAGGTATTCAATAACATGCATCTTCTCCTTGAATCTTATTACTTCAGCAGAATTTATTCTAGATTCAACTTCCTGCACCCATTTACTTTATTACTTTCTGTCCACTATGTAGACTTTATACTCCCAATTTTAATCATCATCATTATTATTTTATGATGCTGATTGCTGTGTCCTACACAGTAACTTAAAGAGACATCATATATTTTTTTAACTTCAGGAATCCCTTTCCTAGACATTTTTAAACATAATTGTAATAAATTAGCACTCATTGTTTCCCCTTTTAAGCTTTTGAAAGCTCAGCCTGGACTGAACCGATTCCTTTATTCACTCAATTGGATAGGATGTAATTTGTTAGCCATTCATAGCTGGGTCATTCTCACATTTTCATCATTTGACTTTAGAATTCAGGAAAAGAATCAGAAGCCATTCCAGCTCTTTTAGTAGAGGGACTTAGGTACTTAGGAATTACTTGAAGGACTAGAAGATCAGGTTCTAGTCTGGGACTCTAAGTGGTCACTTCACAACTTATCCTCTCGGAGAACAACTTGTTTTCAGGCTGTCACTGGAGATGAGTGAGCATCCAGAGGCCAGAGTGCAATGGCCTCTCATACTCAGAACATGTGCCAAAGAATGAACATCCAAAGCCAATGGCCAGAGGTTAGATAGTCACATTGGAATTCTGGAACAATTGCGAATATCTCTTGATACCAGGACTAAAGAATGGACATGACGTCAGACTGTTGCCATATCAAACTTACATCTTTCCAAGAATGGATAGCTACAAAATGTGAAAATAATATTCAGCAATTATTTAAAATTATAGAATAGTTAAATCACACTAGAGACACCTAATTATAAGTATCTACTACAGATATGGGTGCCCTCAATTGTTTTTTAATACAATAAATAATATATACCGGCTGTAAAAATATCATCTGTTTCATGAGATCATTCCAAGAAATTTTGTTGTTTACATCAGACTTCCCTGAATTTATGCTCTTTTTTCAGGCAGGAGTACACTGGCTGTCAGAGTCACTGTAAGTTCAAACTGGGATGGAAAAAATGTAAGTAATATCTGTGTCTTCAGAGTGTGTAGAGTATTTACTGAATAAAATAAAATTAAAATGGATTGTGAAATTTGAAGATATTAACCAGTTTTTTTATATTTCTATTACTATATTATTTTTTAATTGTCAGTGGAATTCATCATTTCAAAAGACATTTATATACTCAATGGTAAGGATGCATACAAACACTTTTTTTTGTAGGTATCAGTGGATACAATTGAGTTTCTAAATAGATTTTGAGTCTTGTAGAAGAGATAATCAATTTGAATTTCAAGGTATTATTGATTTTCAGGATAGTGTTCATTTCATTGTACAGGTTTTGTCTTATTTTCATAAATATTTAGGTGGCTCTCTGAAAAGAATACTAGAATAACTTATACACAATGGCCTTAGATGATTTCAAACTTACTGTCTGTGAGTTTTAAATCATTGAGCAAAATGATTGTCATTAAAAAAAATTTTATTGTTATTCAATTATAGTTGTCTGAATTTTCTCCCCACCCCAACCCAACCCCCCTCCCCCACCTCCACCCTTCCCCTTGATTTTGTCCATGTGTCCTTTATAGTAGCTCCTGTAAACACCTCTCCCCACTATCCCCTCCCCACTCCCCTCTGGCTATTGTTAGATTGTTCTTAACTTCAATGTCTCTGGTTATATTTTGTTTGCTTTTTTCTTTTGTTGATTATGTTCCAGTTAAAGGTGAGATCATATGATATTTGTCCCTCACCGCCTGGCTTATTTCACTTAGCAATTCCGCTGCTGGGATTATATCCTAAGAACCCTGAAACACCAATCCAAAAGAACCTTTTCACCCCAATGTTCATAACAGCACAATTTACAATAGCCAAGTACTGGAAGCAATCTAAGGGCCCATTAGCAAGTGAGTGGATCAAAAAACAATGGTACATTTACACAATGGAGTTCTACACAGCAGAGAGAAAGAAGGAGCTTATACCCTTTGCAACAGCATGATTGTCATTTTAATTACTGTAAAATTATAGCAAGTTATTGAAATAATGAAAATATCTTCAAGCATATTTCAATAAAATGTTTTCATTCTTAATCACATGTTATATTGCTTAAAATAGTAGTTCTGTGTGTTATTTGGAAAATAAGCAAATTATCTATTTTGCATTTAATTACAATTTGTGGTATATATAGTCTTCTTTTTGTTTAAAGATTTTATTTATTTTTAGAGGGGAAGGGAGGGAGAGAAACACAATGTGTGGTTGCCTCTCACGTGCTCCCCACTGGGGATCTAACCCCCAACCCAGGCATGTGCCCTGACTGAGAGTCAAACCAGCAACTCTTTGCTTCACAGGCCAGTGCTCAATCCACTGAGCCACACCAGCCAGGGCTATATCGTCTTACTTCTTATCTTGCTATGGCTAGTACATTTATATACACATCCCTAAAACTGCAACCAGTGCAAAAAAATTTTTTTAAAAGCTAGCAACTACATATCTGTACAAATGATTGCACATGTAATAATTCATAATGATCTGACAAATTCATGAGCAGTGATTTAATCAAAAAGTTATTGCTGACATAATTGTGCGCTCAGTTAACTTCCATAATACACATAAAATCTGTTTGTGTTGGGCATTCCTGATTTGTTATCAACCAGCACCTGATTCTGACTCAACTCTTCTGCAACAATAAACGGTAATGTGATCCCCAAAGCCTCAGTGTATTGTCTTCATGTTACTGTACATTCATTGTGTATGTTGCTCTCTTTTCACAAACTGGAGACATTCACTGTTAGCTTGCTAAATTTTTTACCCCCCACTGTCTACATTATTCCTGTAAATCACCGCTTAAAGATTTGCTTCTTATTTGTGCACTCGGTCATGTACGTGTGCTATTAGTCAATTCTTCACTCACAGGCTTGAGGGTATAATCAGAAGAGTACGCTCATCTTTCTAATCTGGGACTCAGTTTTAAGCGTTTATGTCAAATGACACTAGATTCCCATTATTACATTTCTTAAGGACCGATTCAGTTTTCTCAGTCCATAACAATTTTCACTAGGCGTATCAGTAGTGCCAGGCTGGCTAGTTTAGAGAACATGCACCCGCTACACACTGTTCCCCAAATTACCGTCCCCAGCCTAGCCACTTGCTGGCGTGAATTCAGAGAACACATTACACCTCTGAACTCAAAAAGTAATTTGTCAGTGATAAAATTCACATCAAGGTCCACGTGCCCTTTGTTGCACTTTCGCCTCATTGAAGTAATGAAGTTATTCACTTAAAACACATTACTATGTAGTTTAATAGTCATCAATGATTGCAAATAAAGGTGAAGGGACTAGCAATACACACCATCACTGACTAATAGTCGTTTTCTTTGGAAAGCTCTCTCTTCCCCCAAAATGATTTCAAGTATATCCTTCCCTATATAAGATGGATGCATATCAAAACGTTCCATGTTGATGGATTTGTCCATACAAACTACCATGATATCTATATTTTCTAATTCCAAACCAATTGAAGTTTAAAATGAAAAATGTGATGTGTAGATTTTCTACGTATGGTATAATATATATGGTGTAAGTTTTGCTTGTGTTTTTAATATTATAAATGTATGTATTTGTATGTCTCTATATATTTTTCTATATGTGTGTACCTATATCTATATTTATATAGATTATATATACTAAATGAGATAAATACCTATATCTATATTTATATAAATATAGATATAGGTATTTATCTCATTTAGTATACTGATTTTAACTTATGTTTAAATGAGCAAACATAAGTAACATATCTGAAATTTAGGTGGAGTCAGGAGACTTCCTTCTACTCAAAATAAAAGTAGGTTTTGTTTGCTTGAGAACATAACACAGAAAACTAAATGCAAACAGTTACTTGGTTACCAGAGGCGTCCAAAGTAGAGACAGCACAGTTTATTAGTGACAACTACAGCGATACGGAAGACTTCAGACATTGGTGGACAGAAAATATTTCTGTACAAATAGTGCCTAGAAACTCAAAAAATATTTTTTGCTCATTCCTTTTTAGCACTTCCCTCCCACATAAACCAAAAACTGTATGTTAATTAGAATAATATTAAATACAGTTTTTTGTATGGGGTGGAGGAAGACAAACTAAAAACTTGAAAGCAGATGTAGGAATATGCAACTTGAATAATGAGGAGTAAGAGGAGAAAAAGGCCTTATCATTTGTATGTTGTCAGCATGTCTGAATGAATTATTAATTTTATTTTTGATACTGTACTAGTTCCTATTGCTGCTCTAATAAATTGCCAGGCTTGATGGCTGAAAATATTATGTTACATACTATATTATAGTTCTAGGTGTCAGAAGTCCTAAGTGGACCTCACTGGTCTCTCAGCAAAAGGTTGGCAGGGCTGGGTTCCTTCAGGGTGCTCTAGGAGAGAATTCATATTCTTTTTTCCTTTTTTGCATTGTTTTTATTTTTTAAAATTTATTGTGTTGACATTGGTTAATAAACTTGTATTTGCTTTAGTTGTACAACTCTGTAATAAATCATCTGTATGTTGTATTGTATGTTCACCACCCCAGCACAGTCTCCTTTCATCACCTTCAATCCCCCTTTTTACCTTCTTCTACCTCCTCCCACTCCAGTTCGCCTGGTAATCATCATACTGTGGTCTGTGTCTACGAGGTTTTTCTTTTGCTTAACCCCTTCATGATTTTCACCTAGCCCTGTGACCTCTCTCCTTTCTGATAGTCTGTTCTCTGTGTCTATGAATTTGTTTCTATTGTGGTTGTTAGTTTATTTTGTTCATTAGATCGAACATATAAGTGAAATCAGAGGGTACTTGACTTACTTTGACTAAATTATGTTACATATCATAATATTATCCAGGTCCATCCATGCTGTCACAAAAGGTAAGATTTCCTTCTTTTTTCAGCCGGCTGTATTCCATTGTCAGTGCTCCCCAGCTTTTTTTTCCATCCAATCATCTACTCATGGGCACTTGGGCTGCTTCCACACCCTTCTCGCACCCCCTACCCTATTTATCAAAGGTTATGACTGCTTTCCCATATTCACACAGGTGTTCAAACACAGGAATGGGTTGACAGATCTTTTTTTTTAAGATCTTATTTATTTATTTTTAGAGAGGGGAAGGGAAGGAGAAAGAGAGGGAGAGAAACATCAATGTGTGGTTGCCTCTCACATGCTCCCTACTGGGGATCTGGCCTGCAACCCAGTCATGTGCCCGAGACTGGGAGTCAAACCAGTGACCCTTCGGTTCACAGGCCAGCACTCAATCCACTGAGCCACACCAGCCAGGGTTGATGGTCTTTTTCATGTGGCATGTCTAAACACTGTCACTACTGCCTTCCTCTTTGACTTCTAAGGACCATTGAATTAATATTGGACCCACCTAGATAATTGAGGATAACCTCCATATTTTAAGGTCTGCTGATTAGTAATCTCAATTCTATTTTCAACCTAATTCCCTTTGCCATGTAAGGTGATGCAGTAACAACGTCCAGGGCTTAAGACATGGATTAATTAGAGGGGTCTTGACAAGCTGTCTTAAAAAAAAAGACATATTGTATATAAAGGTACCATATTAAGTATAATATTTGATCATTATTTTAAAAACTTCTCACAGTGAAAATAATAGCTAGAGGAGGGAGATTAAAGGCTGACACAAGGGATGAAAATGGTAAGTGCTAGAATCCCTGAACCTGTCTAATAAACCTCATTTCGTTTGGGGAAAAAAGGCATCAGTTGACTAACTTAGAACAGATGCATTTAATAATTTCTTTATAGGTATAAATGAAGTTTTGTAGATACTTAAAAAAGCAGTTAAACATAAGTACATTACAGTCCTGTTTCTGAAAATACACTTAAGGCATGGCATCACCAATACATAAAATAACCTATCATAAAGAATGAGGCATTTCAAGCTCGTTGTATCTGTAAAACTTTGAAAACTTTTTGCAAAACCATTCTATAGAGTAAGTTCAAATAATTTCATGCTTTATAATTATAGGCACTTATTTCATGATACTTCATTGAACTACAGACATTAGAAAGTTAAAAAAGTGTCTATACTCATTAATCATTATTTATTTATTTTAATTTCTAGCTATACAAAGAACATGATTTCACAGACTAAGACGTACAACTCTGGGATGGGAAATGTATGTTGAATTTTTAATACTTTGTGTTTCATTGGCATCATCTAAACTCTAATTATGCGTGGAATCATATTCGATTTTGTACTAAATTCGGAGGAAGAAATATTTTCATGATTCATTCTCTCTTTGGTAAACATTTCTAAAACTGTACTGCTGATACAGCTCATCAACTAAACCTTGTGAGAAATGAAATGTATGGGAGGAAAACACTAATTAGAAAGGTTTTCTATCCCAAATACACACGTGAAACTCCCACTAATGTCAATCATAAAGAGATGACTTTCTGCAGAATACCCCTAGGTAAAAACACACATTTTCTTTTGCCTTTCCAATTAGAAACACATTTTTTTTCAAATTGTTAACAAGCTACATTACATTCAAAACCTAAACTTTGGTTTCCGTAAAAAGATTGTTTTATTTAAATATTCAGATTATGTTTATATTATACAATGTAAGTTTAAAATGATTTTAAGTTAATTTTATATAAAATTTATTTAATTTGTTTAATTTGTTAAGTCAGATTCACTAAACTGCATCATTCCTATAACTGAATTTTCCACTGAATAGCAACTGAGATTTACTCTTAGTTTTATGTAAAAGCAGCTTTCTTGGTTCTTTAAGTGCTATTTTTAAATGATTGTTTAAAGCTGCGTACACCTGTGTAGACTACACAGGTCCACCCCATAACCTGGAAACACTGCAGAGAAACAGACCTGTGGGAGAGAGAGAGATTGATTTGCTGTAGAAATTGGCTCACATGATTATGGACGCTAAGAAGTCCCACAGTCTGCCATCTGTGAAGTGGAGAAGCAGGATGGACAGTATAAAATTCAGTCCAAGTCCAAAGTCCCAAGAACCAGAAGCTGCCACTTCCAAGGGCAGAAGATAGATGGGCATGCGGGTTAATGAGAGATAGAATTTGCCTTTCTTTCACCACTTTGTTCTATTCAGGCCTCCAGTGCATTGGATGATGGTTGTCCACATTGGTGAGAGTGGATCTTCTTACTGAGTCTATTGATTCAAATTTGAGTTAATATTTATTTCCAGTTATGTTCCAAACACAAGCACTGTAATACCATTTTGCCTGGTTTTAGTAAACCATTGAGTTAGGTTACTCAACATAGTACATAAGAACACAGTCCACACTGTTTATGCTAATTCTCTGTAACTCATCAACATGTTCTTAACAAATTGGGTATCTTTACAGTAGGACACAGCAAGATCTTATGGTTGAAACCAAGAAAGATCCCCTCAGGACTTGCAAGGGGAGAGGAGGAGTAATCTTTGTGATATAGGACCAGAACTACTCTGCAATAAAGTCTCCAGGAGGAAAGACTTCGTCAGAACCTGGTCCCAGAGCTTGGGGGAAGGGCATTCTTCTCATTCGGTTAAAAGAAGAAGATTGGATAAAGAAGGTTGGAATAACACCTGTCAAAATAAAGTTGGAGTAGCTACATTAATTCAAGAAGAGAGCAGACCTTCAGAGCAAATATATGTGTATATATATATATATGTATGTATGTATGTATATATATGTATGTATGTATGTATACACACACACATATATATACACACACATATATATATATTATATATTAGAGGTAAAAAGGGCTACTGCATAGTGATAACACTTTCTGTCCTAAAAGTTATACCGACTCTATGTTTACTGATTGGAAGACTCAATATTCAAATGTCAGTTCTTCCTAGATGGTGCTGGAACTAATGAACATCCGAATGGGAAGGAAAAAAAAGAGAAACTTGAGCCAGACCTTACATCTTTCAGAAATTTTAACTCAAAATGAATCACAGACCTAAATGAAAATGCATGACTATGAAACTCATTAAAATAGGAAAAATCTACATTATTTTGAGTTTGATCTTAAGTTCATAAATGTAATACTAATATACATGAAAGAAAAATTGCTAGGCAGTATTTTATTAAAATTTTTAACTTCTGCTCTGTAAAGGCCACCATTAAAAAGAATGGAAAGGTCACAAACTGGGAGAAAATATTAAAATACTAACAAAGGACATGCATTTATAACATTAAAAAATACACAACCCCCCCAACAATACCAAAACAAACTTCTTAACTAAATGCACATGGTATTAATAGAGGATTAATACCTCTATTAGTAGAGGATAATGAACATGTGGTATATGAGGATTTTCTATACTATCTTCACAATAATTCTGTAAATCTATAACTGTTCTAAAACTTTCAAAGCTTATTACGAGAAAAGTCATTGAAGAGGCTGACGGAGAAATGAAGACTACCCACCTTACTCCTCCTAAGTTCTCACCCAATATCATGCAGAACCGAGCCTGCTGTATGGCATAGGTGGAGAAGATACTTGAAGGCGGCATTGCCCCCAAACACAAGAAAAGTGAAGCGAACAGCTTTGTTGTAATTGAACGGTAGTTGTACGTCAAACACTTACATGAATCTATGCGAGGGCAGGTAGCCTTAGACATACAGATTGCTGAATATTCTGAGTATCTCAAGTAAAGATTCTAAAATTTGGAGTGGGTAATCTAGACTAAATGAGATTCAAATCTGACCTCTAAATAAAGCATGTTTTGTTTTAAGAAGGCCACATACTAACCATAATGTGAAAACACAACAATAAACTATCAATTACATTTATAGAGCAAATTAGGTAGGAAAGGTAGTTAATAATATTGATTGGATAAATAAAAAAATAAATATCCTGACTTGTTTGAATCCAGTTTGACAATACTACCTACACATTATTGAGAAAATGTTAATAAAAATATATTTAAGTTGGGAAAGTTTTTTTATGTTTTAAATTATTTGCTCTAAATTAGCATATTATAACCAGATAAAGGAGGCCAAGGAATAAGAAGAACCATCTAGAAGGATTTTTGCACTCCACAGATGAGGGTATGAGCAATGATTTTAAAAGCAGAAACAAGGAAGATGGAAAAGGGGAGAACAATGGGCAACATTTGGTAACTTAGTAAATACATGGAGTGAGAATGAGAGAAGAGTAAAATGAAGGAATGAATTTTCTGCCCTTAACTATTTCCTGACAGCCCTTCTCTGTAGAAAGCAATGCTGATGAATCATAACTCAGATATATAAGTTATGTTGTGCATTGAACTTAATGAGACTGGGCCAGAGAGAAATTCAGGGGATCTTTATGTTGTGACAGAGTGTTCATTAGCCGTGGTAAGAGCTGATTTTAGAGATCATTTGTTTTTGTGAAAAGGAAAAAAACATATATTCACTGTGTTTAAGTGATTGTGTTATGTTCCATTTTGACAATATTGACTACACAGTCGTGACAGGGAATTGGTCATTTGCAAACAGTAATGACAATTCTTAATCCAGTAATAACTGTAAATGGACTCTATTACACGTGTAATTGGCAGTAATCTGCATGTAAGCAGTGGTCCAGAAAGACAACAGTTGAGGACAAAATTCTCATTTCCTAGATGTATAGTGTTCCTTGAAACAAATAGCCTAATAACTGTTGTTATTGAACCATACATTATTTCATAGCAACATTCATATGAATATTTAACAAAGTTCATATTTGTATTCAACTATCTGAAAAGACTAGGCAGTTGGCTTAATGAAATTCTTGTAATTTATCTCGAAGGTAAGGACATGCCCTGCTTTATATCTGACCTTAGCACCCTGTTTTACCGGAAATAAATACCGTTAAATCAGTGTAATATAATGAGGGCTTCATAAATATTAAACTCATTACCCAGAAAAATAGTGTAATAATAGGCAAACTGTTAGAGGTCAGTGTCATGACCAACTTATGAGCATTAAGGAAAGTTGCTACAGCTGTGAGATAAACCATCAGGAAGAGGGAAATTATTGGAGAGTATTTCTGGGGGCCACCATTTAGTCGTGATTAGTCAGTTCTCGTTCTCTTAGAGTTAAAAGGAAAATGGGTTATCCATACTGAAGTTGGATTACATGACAGGAAAACTGTAACCAGGGAAACATTAGCAAACCATTGCAATATGTGAGAGATGGGGAGGACTGGGTCCAGGCCCTGGCACAGTAACACTAAAATAGTGTATATTGGTCTGGTGAATGTCAAAACTGTTCTATCTATAACATGCATGATGATAATAGTAGAAATTAATATATAAGTGCAAGATGCCTGGCAGTTTACAAGTCAACTTCAAGTATACTTTACAAACTGAATATCTCATATTTATTGACTTTGAGATGGCAGGCAACTGATAAAATAAATTTATATTATCTAACATTTAACACAATTTTTGGACTAAGATTATTATTATTTCAACAATAACCTCATCAATTCTTCATATGATGCTGTTATGATTGGACATCCATGTAACTCTATTAGTTCAGAAGCTTATCCAATTATATACACATATGCATTATAACAATGGATTTTCAAATTATTTAGGATGATTTTTTATTTCACTTTTAAATTTTTGATAATTTTAAACTTAAATGGTAGAAAACCTTTTTTGCTGAACTTCTTTAAGTTTCTAAAATGTATGTTTAAATTCTTATCCTATGGCCCACATAATTTTATTTATGTGTAGTTACACAAATATATACTTATAGTTTTAAAAAATGGGTTTATATTGTACACACTTTCCTATAACTTTCTCTCAACCGTACATCAGAGACATCCTTCCACATTAGAATACATAATTATTTGACACTTCCTATTATGTATATGCTTATTTTGCTATTTTAATTAACAAACTATTTTATCAAAATAATATAGGAAAATATTATAAATATCTTTAATACTGTAGAGCTGCCCTCCTCACTTTCCTCTTTCCGTTTATCATTATTCAGAATGGGTTTTTACTTTTCATCACTGAGATAACTGTGAATAATCCATTTGTACCTTTCTTCATTGATTTTTCCAATTGTAGATAAGTGTTATGTTCTTCACATAACTTCCTTATGTCTCTATATTCAATTTGCCATCCATGCAGTTATTTGTTACATTGCTTTTAACGTGTCATTACTTTTATCTGACATATCACTTTGTAGGTATTCACATGTTAACCGTTTCTTCCGCCTCTCACGCTGTTTTGTGCCTCCTGACTTTGTCCACTGTACCAATAATCTTGTAGTATCAAGACTCATGCTGACAATCTCATTGGTCATTCTAATTACGTCTTCATTTTTAGTCACGGATGGATTTTAAAAATTGAAAAATCTTTAAACAGAATTTGGATATGCAATTTAATTAATTTTATTTATTTATTGATGCTATAGAAACTAATGATTATTTATGAATACATTTTCTTCTCTACTTTACCAGGCTACTACAACCAATCTCATGTAGGTTGTCTTTACCCTCAAAGTCACATGGATTCACTTGATCATTCAAATTGGGCCCCTAAATAATTTGGTTCATATATGAAAACTCTAATTAGTATATATAATTTTTATTTGAACTTTGTAATGTTCTTCTTTCTTCCTTATGTTTCTCTTGTCCTTTACATTTCTTTAGTTATATAAAATTGGCAAATTCAGTACAAATTAAAACTGTGGCAGCTTTGTTTAAAAACGAGTTTTAAAATGGTAGCAGCAGAGCATAAAAGGGAGAGTGGGGCTTTTCTACATGTGGGGCTCTGTATGGTTACCTGCAGGCCACACGCCCAGGAAGCCTACCCTGCCACAGGTCATATCCTGACAGCAGTCTCTAATCACTGGAAACAAATGTAGATAAAAATCTGCATTTTACTGTTGCTCAGAGAAACCAATCTGGAACAAGAACCCATCATCGATATTTCTCTATATTATTATTCCCTGCATATCAATCTTTTTTCCTCTCTACTGCATTAATCTCCTGAGCAAATAAATAAGTTGTTCTGTACCTCATCCTTAAAATGAATAAGTAGAACTAATCAAAGCAGGTAGTTTGCCTACCTCTGTAATTCTGCTATTCCTCATAATTAATTCAATTTGATTTTTCTCCCACCATGAAAAAAATGATTCATCTTACGGTTGCCATTGGTATCAACAGTCCCAAACCAGATTACAATCCTGTCTCCATTTTCTTGGACTTAGCAGTAACATACAGTATACTTGATCACTCTCTCTCCTTGATAATTTTTTCTTGTTTCCAGGACCATAGTTAAGCTGTTTTCTGTAACCTTTCTGGTTACTCATTTTTAGGTTCCTTTCATGGTTCTTTGTAATGTTCTCTATTTCTAAATGCTTAGGTGCCTCAGGGCTCAGTCTTGGATTCCTTTGATATTTGCTTGTTCTGTTGGTGAACACCAACTCCATACGTGAAGTGATTTTCATAATTAAAAAATTCCCTAATTTAAGTCTCCTTTGAATTCTTATTACTGCTATTTATCAGTCTACAGATTCTGCTGTTTTTACTAATTAGATGATCATGACATTAACACATAATGATTTTTTAAAATTTCTTTCAATATCTACTGGTATATTTTCCCCTCTGAGCATTGATCAAAACCACAATTACTATATTAAATGATTGTGGTGATAGCTGATATCCTTGTCTTGTTCCTGAGTTTAAAGTGAATACCTCTAAATTTTCTTCATTAACTATAATGAATTATCTTCTGTTTAATAAAGAATAGTCGTGATTCAAACAAAGAAAAAAATAAAACAAAGGTAAAATAAGTTATTAAGATAATGTGCATCAAATATCATAAATAAAGTTAAAATGTGAGAGACCAGTTGAATGTAGTCACAATAGTTGTGAAGAACTGATCATGTACCTGATGAACCAAATAACTAATGGGATTGGCTGTTGAGCAAATTGTTTTTGTGAAAGACAAAGGGAAGACAAAGATAGCTACTAAATGCTTTGCATTAGGAAATATATGAATTAAAAATGTCATTTACTAATATAAGGACTATTGGTTGACCATGCTTGGGATGGGGACTATTAGCAGCATGTTATTAAACTTGGGAGTTTCAAGAAGCTAAATATTTAGGCTTGTGGAAACAATGAGTAAGAAACTAGATACGTGAATCTGGCTACTGTCCCAATGGCTTCTTGGAATGGTTTGAAGCACCCATAGAGTTAGAATCTGATAGAAATGTTTTCCAAGAAGGAATTTAAAAGGAATCTAAATAACACTACTGGAAGGCAAAACAAAATGACAGGAAAGAATGCAGAGATAGTATTGGCACAAGAAAAACATTCAATGAAACTAAATGGTTTGTGCAGGGACAGACAGGATAGCAATCATAAGGAGAGACACAAACTCATTAGTAACTAATGATACACAAATGATCATTTCACAACTGTTACACTGGCATTAAATGTAGGAAACACGAGGTGTTTACAATTGCGTGACAGAGATATAAAACTTCTACACACTAATGTTGAACATGCAGCCATTCTACAGAACAATTTGATATAACTCAAATTAAGAACAAGCATTTCTTTGACTCTTCCCCAGAAGATTCTTGCACAACTATAAGAAGAGACATGAGCAAAGGTGTTAGGAGATGTATGTAAGCTTGGTATCTTGTCACTGGGGTGGTGTGTGGAAGGAGCTCTGTGGTGTCATTCTCTTTAACTTGCATGTCTCCGCCTGGGAGGTGTTGACAAGCTTAACCCCTGTATGACCTAAGCCTTAGCAGAATGACCTTGGCCTTTTCCAAGAACATGAAGAAATGGGTAGCGTTATGAGAAATTGCCACAAGACCCTTGTGTGCTACAGAAAAGCACCTTGTTTTGTGGAAGGCTCAGCTTCTTACACATCACCCTGGTTCCAGTGAGGCCTAGTACATATCACCTTGTCAATGTCCCTTAGGTACATCTGCAGTCTACAAAGTCACCTAACTGCAGTACAGTAGTTGATCCTCCATGACTGAGTGACGCACTGCTTGTGCCACCTGTTGTCTGGATGCTCCATTTCATGCACGACTCTGGGTCACAGGACACGGACACTCTGCTGAGCTTGCCTATGCTGTGTATATATTTGGGCTTATTGTGCCCTGCCCTGACTGGACAACTCTATGGCAGAATGGTAGGCCAACCTGTTAGTCACTGCTGCTTAGGGAATATCTGATTTCTTGACCGATGATGGATGGGTCAGCAGTGACAGATGCACATTAAAAAAACACCAAGCAGTTAGGGGTAACATGTTCTATATACACAGGACAATGCTAGTAGATCTCAAAATACAGAATCTCAGATGAAAATACGCAGAATATAGAATGAAATCTAACTAGAACAATATTTTGAACATATATGTGTATACATATATCCATAAACAGGAGTAAGAAATAGGGATATGAAGTAATGACTAGAGCAAATAGGAGAAGACTCAGTATGGATTTGCATGATAATGTGCATAACTTTAGAATTTGATTAACTTTATCTTCTGCATCTGAAATTCATGAAAAAAAATAAAGTACAAAGAACAACAGTAAGAATTGAACAATTGCTGCCCCAAAGGTCAGTGCTGAGAGCAAAAATAAATACTGCTACTAGAAGGAAAGAAAGTCTTTTGTAGTGCTTTCTTTAAAAAATAAAATGAATTAATTTCTAGGGCTATACTCTGCAGCCAGGTCTTTATGTCCCATATATCCACAACCTTAAACAATAAAGTTCTTAGAAATTAGGTATTTTAGTTTACAATTCTGGCTACCCTCTGGGTTAATAGACAGTTTAGTTGAGTACCGGGTTCTCTGCCAAACATTTATGCTTTAAGGGAAGGTTTCTTCTCTTTTTAAAACTTTGAACTTCATCATGCCGGTTCCATCTTCCTTTACTACTAGGTTATTTACCTAAAAGCCTTACAATAGACTCTACAAAGCAGATTCTAAAATGATTTATCTTTCTAAAGAAAGCTATCCTTAGCTCAGCCCAAGGATAGATGAATTTATGTCATGGACTGTGTGTACATTAGTTGACCCTTAACTGCTACAGGACACTAAAAAAAAAAAAAAAACACACACAAATTTAATCCATGGAAGCAGAACCCACCGATAGTACAGCAACTTACACATTCTGGGACCTGAAAAGATTTAATTACTGAATTAGGGAAATACTAAAGCCTCTAAAAGACTTTAAACAAGTTAAGCAGTTCTCTGTTTTATTGCAAGAGTTGAAATATTGGCTCTTAAAAGACTAGGTTAAAGTTCGGAGAAGAGCATTTACAAATTTTTTGGACTGATTAAAATTGGAGCAAGTAGATTTAACCTCTCAGGGTTTTAGTTTCCTCAACTTTAAGAAATGGCTAATAGTGTATGAATTGCAGGATTGTGCTGAGCCACAATGAGAAAATAAATGTTGATGGTTCTTTTTTATAAATTAGAATACATTTTACATATGTTACATATATGAATATATGATCTATTAAAATGTTTATTGTGTGTGTAGAATAACAATGAAACAATAATAAGCACTTTGAAAAACAACAACATATGTTTTATAAAACTAGTATGTGAAGTAGGCTGAATAAGGACAAATATATAACACTACGCAAGTAGCATTTTGCCTTG
Organism: Desmodus rotundus; assembly: GCF_022682495.2. Lineage (NCBI taxonomy): Eukaryota > Metazoa > Chordata > Mammalia > Chiroptera > Phyllostomidae > Desmodus > Desmodus rotundus. Next base: position 82,959,472 of record NC_071399.1, on the reverse strand, counting down.
TCACACAAAATAATTATGAACAAATAAGCAGGAGTTAGTTTTATATTGTGTCAAATTTTCAGTAACTCTCTTGAGTTTAGTTTTCTATATCCTCTCTTAAAAAAAAAAGCAAGGTTATCTTTTTTTAAAAAAGAGTTTCCAATCATTGACTTGCCCTATAAACTGCAAATGAATATTTAAGTTGGTAACTTTATCAATGTAATTCTTCTGGATTAAAAGCAGCACCCCTTGAATGCATCTCTAATAGAACAATGGTCTTCTCATCCACTGCCTAGCTACCAAGAGTATATATGTCTGTCCTAGTGTTTGCTTTGTTTCTATTCAATCCCTCTATTTTTCTCCATATAGACTCATAGAAAGCAATACTAACCACTTATCATTTAAAGAGATCATATTTATGCAGCATATATCGTGTATATCTTATTTATACAGCACAGCTATGCAATATAAAACATTTACAATGGCAAAAAACAAGCTTGCATGTAGTAAGGGTGGGTGTGAGTCTGGGCTGTTTTTCAAGTACACCTTGTCCTTTCCAAATCTCACTTGAACCACTTGAAAAACTCCTGGCTTATTGTTAAGGTCAGAAACGCCAGAAATGTATGAGGGCAGAAGCTTCTGCAACAAAAAACAATTTGATGGGCAACTGGATAAGATTCCAAATGAGAAAGAAGCAAGTTCCTTAGTAAAAACCACAGGAGGCCATAGCAAGATAAATAGTTTTAATACACATTAAATAATTGAGATCAACTATGTTGCTTATGGCATACTGGAGAGGCATCCCCAATTCAGACAACTCAAAATGCAAGTGTATTCATTTAACAAGAGTTTCAACTATATTTTTCTTTTATATTTTGTTTGTTCTTTTATCCCCTTGCTGTGCTACCACAGCTATTGGTACTTAAAAGCTTTACCAAACCCATACATTACTTAAAGACTGACTTATAGTAACAGAAAGATTCCAGTTTAGATGTGTTATCCCTCAGAAGAAGAAGGGCAGTGGGATGAAGTCTGCTTACACTTGACTTCTGGACTGTTTTTGATGCTTGTGGAGTGAAAGAGATCAGGCGAATGAGACAGAAGTACATTCATGAGGTGCTGGCAGTGACCCAGGGCCGACATGCATTTCCTTGGCATCTGGAACAACACACACCATTGCTGTGGAGGGGAACTCTCTGCCTCTCCACAGAACCTAGCTCTGGTACTCTGAACACTCAAGCCTGTTTGTCCAGGACGTAAGCATTCTTAGAAGACATTTTGCAGAGGTAAAGCTTCTCTAAGGAGCTTTGTTAACTACAAATAAGAAGGAGCCTGTAGGCAGCAACCTGGGTAGAATATGTGAACATTTCTTTGAGAACTCCAGAACTGATCTGAGGTGGCCGAATTTCAAATGTGTGGTCAGCTCCACAGACATACAGGTTGGAAATGTATGACTGTTTCCAGTTGCTCAAAAAGAGCAGCTTGTTAGTAATTTTAGGTACTTCTAAATGTTGTACTAGCATACATTTATTACAGTATACTCAATTTTGTTCTTTCTCCAAACTATACTCTTTTTAGTATTTGTGGAATAGAATGTGGTCAAAGAACAACACAATTCATAACTCAACGAAGGGTGTGAGATGCCAACTCTGCCCCCAGTTGCTATCATATCAAGCTTTTAGGGGTTTTTTTTCCTTGTGTCTTTTACTATGTCCAGGGTCCCTGAACACACCAGAAATTCTTTTGTCTGTTTCTACTTGCTTCTGCAGCAAACCTCCCTGGACCTCATGCTGTTGCATGCTCCTGGACAAGCCTGCAGTCCACACCACTGCCTCGCAGCCCAGGTGCTGCTCACAAATGACTCCCCGGTTCGGACTGAGAAGCTCTTACTTAGGTCCCCGTTAGATCTCTCCCTGCCCACCACCACACACCGTTACTCACGTCGTTGGGTTGCCAGACGGTGGCTTTCAGGACCCCTGCCATGTTTTTATTCAGATCTCAGTCATTTCTGGGATCACCTTTGCTGTGTTTGTGTCCTCGATTAAAGTCACATTAAATATTATTTACTAACAGCTCACCTCGGCCTTTATACCAAGTATATTGCAAGGAATTGGGAGTAAAAGCTTCATATAGTTTTGGGGTAACCGTAGGCTTCTCATCAAATAGTGGATAGTCCTGAAGTGGAGAGTGGAGAGGATACTGCGCTTTCAGCCTAGGATGGGCTGTGTTTGGCCTCATGGGTCTGGCTCTGGATGCTAAGGCCTCACTGTCTATTTCTGGCTCTCCTAACTGTGCAAATGAGAGGGACTACTTCCTGGTATCAGTATGTCGCTTACTGTCACGTACTGTCACTGTGGACTTAGAGAAATTACAGCTCCAACGAGGAAGAAAGGGTATATGCATTACACTGAAAAATGCAAAAGCTCTTCTCACATTTCTGTGAACTCGAGTTTCACTCAACTGATTCCTACTTCTCAAGTGATCCTGAGAGGACGTCAGTCTTTCCTCCAATCTCTGCCATCTCTTTCTTAGTTCTTCTTTCATCCACCTTCTTCCCTAGCTGTAAGCCCTCTGGATGAGATATTTGGGGGAGAGTCTCCCCATTCATTATCCACAAGAAAGTGCTTGTGCTTAGAAACAGTGTGTGTGCAGAAGGCAGGGAGTGAGGAAGGAGTGATGCGGCAGCTGTGGAATGAATGTAAGGAAGGTAGAGGCATGAAGACAAGCTTGTCTGTGATCAGGGATGGTGACTTCCAAGAGCAGTTGGAATTTATAGGCATACACAGGCAGAGGGGAAAGTAAGGACTACATACACATCAACTTTATCTTTTTTAGTATTCTCCTTCTTCAGTTACACTTTGTTCAGGTTTTGTGAACATCTCAACTCTTTATTGTATACAAAAAATTGAACACAAAAATATAGTTAATGCAGTGTATACATAAGTTTGGATATTAGAATTCTTTTTGTTTCCGCATTAATTCTTTTTTTTTTAGATTTTTATTTATTGATTTTAGAGGGAAAGAGAGGAAGGAAGGGGAGAGAGAGAGGTAGAGAGGGAGAAAGAGAAACAGAGAAACAGAGAGAGAAAGAGAGAGACATCAATCTGTTGATCCCCTTATTGAAGCATTCACTGGTTGATTCCTGTACGTGACTGACCAGGAATCAAACCTGCAACCTTGGTTTATCAAGACAATGCTCTAACCAACTGAGCTACCCGGCCAGGTGTTCCCACGTTAATTCTTAAAAACTACTAAATATTTTACGTTACACAATAAATTATTATGTAATGTTGAGAGTATTCATATTATATGTTTATTACATTTTATTCTTATTCTTTTGGGTAAGTTTCAAGTGTTCAATTATAAAGATTAGGGTAGAAATGTTAATTTTCATCTAAAAGGCTATAATCTAAATATGCATATTGATATGGCTTGTTTACTTTTTGCAAGATCTGATAAATTTATATTACTGATTTTTAAGGTATCTGTCAGCATGCATCTATTCTGATGAGCTTTATTAGGAAGTTATCATTTTTTAAGGGAGGATAGTCTTAGAGATTGTATATTCTAATATTAGCTATTCACTTAGGGGTTTGTATTTTGACCCTTTACTTTTAAAGTTTAATTTTCAAGTGTCCATCACTAGTATATAGAAATGAAATTGAATTATGTACTTGGATTTTTTTAATACAGGCCTTGCCTCCTATAGCTTTGTTAAATTCACTTATTAGTAATATTAGCTTTTCTTTGTGGGCACTTAGAAATTCTTTACATAGACAATCATGTCATGTTTAAATAGTTAGTTTTATTTCTTTATATCCAATTTTATGTTGTGTATTACTTTCCTGCAATATTGCATCAGCTCAGTTAGTTTTTTCACCTGCGTGTGCTGCTAATCTCTCTGCTGCAAAGGAACGTCTGAACGTCTCTGGAATTCTCTCCCAGTGCAAGTTTCTTAGAACTCTGCCTTGTGGATTGTCTTCACGTGGGCCTCCTTTAACCCTCAGCCCAAGCACACCACTGGCTCTGCCCATGCCACCCTTCCCTTCAGGCATTATGCTGGGGGCAGCCACAGGGCTTTTGTATTTGGGGCTCTCTCAGGAACCCTGCTGTGTACTACCTCTGCATGAGAGACCGGAGTGAGAGGGGAGAGAAAGGGGAGTCTAAAAGCAATTGTTTCATTTATTATTGCTTTTGTTTGTTTGTTTTTAAGGGATGAATGGTAAATATAACACCTTTGACTTCATCTGGGGTGGAAGCAGACTTTCCTACATCTTATATTCTTGATATGGAATGTGGGCAGATAAATTAAAAATGACAATGATAAAAATAATGCACCTCCGTATTTGTTTCATGCCAGAAACATCAATGGATTTTTGCTGGGTGTAGTACATTCAGTACTATATTGATGGGAATGATAAAATCCAATTTAAAATCCTCCTCTGAGGAAGTAAAAACTAGAAAGACCTAGTTTTACTTTGAGTTTACTTAAAGGCAGTTTCTGACATGTAAACCTCAGAGCCAGTAATTTATTTGAGAGTAAATCCTATAGAGTGAGGGAAGGAGAGGCATGTAGTAAGAAGCAGAATGAAGAAAACACAAAATGAAACCTTACAAAACGACTATCAAATCATCCCTGCAAGGGATTGGACGCTGAGGCATTTATTAACTTCCTTCCCCTATTTGTGGAGAATGGCCCCCAGGAGTGTTAACTGTGTGCTTTGAAGGGTTTACTGCCCTTCCTTAAACTTTAGAAAAAACCTTGGGGGCATGAAAGTAGACAGTTTGGAGGGCACTTCAGCTGGGATGTGAGGAAAAGTGTTCAAAGCTCTGCACTAAGGTTGTGCTGAAACTTTAGTGATTTGAGGGACTGTGGCATAGGACATAAGACGTGTTTGCTACAAATCTAAATCTTATCCTCAGCTGCAAAAAACCCAGGGTGAACGAAAGGTCAAACAGGAAGTAGGTCACTTGAAACTGCATTTGGCATTGCAGATTAATTACATTCACCTCTTGTTTGTGCTGGGAGATGAGAGGGCAAAGGTGGGCAAGCCGAGAGTAAACGGGTTCGTTGGACTTTACTAGCTGCTTTTCAATGACACGGGAAGTCAGAGCACCAGGCAGACCAGACGCAACCACACTTTCTGGAATGCATCCGAGGCCAGACACAAAGCAGGGAATAGAATGCTTCCCTAGTGCACGACATTTCACCAAAAAAAGAGAGCCGGAGCAACATCAAATAATCAATAACTGGGCAAAAATTAAGTTTCTTTTCCCCTTACCTTTTGCATAAATAAATAACAACAGGATATCATGCCAGGAATTAAAGATTTCAAGGAGTAATAGTTTTCATTCAGTGATTTTGTATTACCTAGTTATTTTTCATGTGCTGGGGCATACACACATGGCAAATTTGTGCTAAAAACACAATGACTAATGAGCCATACCTGCAATGCATATACAAATAGGTACTTTAATTTAATTATGAAACATAACTTTAAAATGTGTAACATAAAGCAATGGTATTGTAATTATGGGTCTCCATGTCCAGATTATATTAGAAAATGACAATCGAGGAGAAATACTGAGGAATAAAATACTGAATTCACAGCTGTGGACAGAGTTGAATTATTAATAAGAATACATAAATCATGAAAGTAAATATCCAAGTACAAAACCTAAAGAATTGGAAATTAAATGGATCATAAATGTATATCACACAATCCCTGCTTGGAAAACAATATAAAAATGTGAAGATTAACATACACAAGTAGAAGCAAATATGTGAAACATTATAGGAACATATAGGATCTTTTTACTAATGTATTAAGTTTCAGCATGAAAAATTGGCAATTATAACGCCTTCCGAATCGTAGAATTTATCCTTAAAACATATATATGATAACTTTCAAAAATGAAGAAGAAAATAAAAAAACCATATAATCATAGATTTTAGCACGCCAGTCTAAGACCACAACATATCAGACAATTAAAATTTAATTACATAATCATAAATAAAATTATACCTACGATCAAATGATAATATCAGGGAACTATTTCTAAGTACCTACCCTGTATATGACAAGTGAAGCTTTGAGGCAGAAAAAAATTATTTTTTAGTACAGATTATATTCCTCTCTTATTATTGTATTTTTATCAAGTTTAAATTTTCCTTTTTGATTCTATTCAACAAGATCAAAGTTGTTGAGAAGCATCCCTGAGCTTAACCATATTATTAACCAAAAAACAAACAAACAAACAAACTATATAAGACATTTATTGGAAGCTTGGAAAACAGGGAAGAAGATAAAAGTCCTGATGATGGAAGTCAGTATTTTGAGCTTAAGAGTCTTCCTCATGTGAAACGAAGGAAAATATTATTTTAAAAAGAGTGAATATGTTGATGCTTAGGAAGGGTAAACCTTTGGCTCTTACTTAGCACACATTACACATTTAGTTGTCTTAGCGACCATATAAGAGGAGTATAATATCCTTCCCACTTTGCAGGTGAAGAAACTGAGGCACAAGACATTAAGTAAACCATCAGCTTCATATAGCTAACAAGTGACAGCAGTAGACATGAAACCTGGGCTCAGCACCCTTACTACAGCCTCATAACAAACCCATGGGAATTAATACTTCTCATGCAAAATAGTACAATGCAATTGAAGAAAAATGTCAAAGTAAGTACATGTGTCAAGTCCATAAATTAGACAATCTAAATATCGAAAATAATGAATCTGTCCACAATATTTTTGGAGAAAGTTAGTGATTTTGGCTTCTAATTTTAAACAGTATGGTTGATTTTCAAAGTGCTTTTTCATCATTAAGTCCATAATAACATACATTGAGATATTCCTACTTTCAAAACAATTCTGGTCTTAGCAACAATTGACATTTTTTGTGTCTCGTTGTGTGGTTAATGCTCTGGTTTCCTAAATACTCTCTAATCTTCTTTAGGGACAAAAGTACATTTATATTAAACATATGTGACCACACTAACTTCTTACTAAAGTATTACTGAATACCAATAAATAGTGGTCTGGATTTATACTCTTCCATCTTTATAGAATAATTTGATTATTATAATTTTATTATACATTAGAGTTCTTGATGATTTTAAAGACAACAAACATACATATTTTTAATTAGATAGGAGATGAATGTTTAAATCCAATATTTTTCCAAAATGATGTCAATTCTATCTCTGCTTATGTTTTCTAGTTGGATAAGACAGGTAATTTCAATGAGTTTAATGCAATATGGCCTGTTTAAGACTATAAAAACTAGGATGTTCCTCCCCTCTGGTGATTTATTGGCCTTTGTATCCTTGTGTAACAAGATTTGCTGAACATATGGGCAACAGTTGTTTTTTGGTTATTCTAAAAGTTCGGGTTCATTTCATTAAGGAGGAATGATGTCAAGTGTTATAATTGCTGCTTAGTTGTGAGTCCATGAAAGATGACAATATCAAACTTCAGATGTTACAACATGGTAATTATGTTAATCTTATAATGTCTTCCCCAAAGAGACATTAGCTTATCCTTTTAGAATAATCTAAACAAAACTTCTTTGGTTTTCCATTACTAGCTCAACTCCATTTCCCCTTCACTTTTATACCGTAGCCCCATATTTAGTCTACATTTAGTCTTTTGGTTTGTTAGTCCAGATTCTAAGGTTGCTTTCTTCGTGAGCCAACTCTGCTTTCTTAGTCCTCATCCTGGTGTTTTTCTGATCCTGAAAATCAGAAAAACTGTGATGCCAGTGACTTCTTATGGACTGTCTGCTTCCCACAACTTCTGCAAAAGTGACATCCTGGGAAAAGTTTAGGCTGCTAGTCTCAGCAGACAACTGCTCTTCCAACTAAAATTATTGTCTAAAATGTTAATCGTTTTATGCATTTGTATTGGGCTAATTACTTGACATGTAATTTCTAATAAAGAAGACTTTTCCCCCTCAGACAGGCAATGCTTTACAAACTGAGGTTAACATTTCTGTTATTTTAAACTTTATTTTAGTATCATACACTAGCATGGGACCAGAAAAAGTACTTTTGTCACATTCAAAACTTTAGAAAGATTTCTCTCTGCATAAAGTGTGGAATTCATTTTCTTATGTTAACTGCTGACAGTTTTGCAACTGATGAGCAAGCCTTGACACCCTTTCCTTCGGCATAAGCAAGAAGTTTAAACTATGCAAGCAATAGACTGTGAGAAGAAATTCTTGCTCTGACCATACCCAAGAATAAAACCCAATTTCATTCCTCTCTTCTTGCTCTTGCAAGCCATGTCCAGACCTACTGAGAGATTCCTTCTTGCTTCCTCCAGAAAACCTTACTGGATGAATAATGACACTTGGCATTATCATTCATGACATGAAAATCAAGTTTTCAGTGAGTTTTATTCCATCTCTCCATCCCGCATCCTTCTCCGTCAGAAAAGAAAGGCATTTTGGCAAAGAGACGGTCATACCACTCCAATATTTGTCTCAGGACTGTCCGCCACCATACAGGGTGGGTCAAAAGTAGTTTACAGTTGTGAGTACATGAAACACAGAGTTTGTTCTTGTATTAGTATTTGTTACTCATGGTTACTCATGGTGTCATTTTCCATAGGAACAACTATAAGCTTACTTTTCCCCACCACATTTATCTGCTTATACAACAGAAAGAGGCTCTTACAAAATCTCATTAATTCATTAAAGAGTATCTTACTCCAACATGTTTGTCTTTCTCTTATCAAGGGATACACTATGGCATTCCTGGGCATATTTTGATACTTTTTAACTTTTTATTTGTATGTGACTCTAGAGACTTGAATGTCCAAATCACTAACCAGAACGAAGGGGCGATAATCATTTTCTATGATCTATTGCTTAATGCCAGTGGGTCCCTCTAGTCCTTGACACAACCGAACTCACGGAGCAGTAGTTTGCATTCAGTCTTCAAACCCTACTTCTTAATCCCTCAGCCTCGCCTTTGCCCACCCTGCTCCCTGATCTGAGCCTCACCGGTCCTACGTGACTGTGGTAAGGCTGTGCACGTGCATGCAGTTCCTTCTCCGTTAAGTACGGCTCTTCCTCTCCCAGCCTCCTGCTTTGCCCTGCTGACTCCTGATCATCCTGTGCCTCACCTTTCTACAGCCTTGTTGCCAAAGCTGCACCAGAAGCCCTTCTTACTGCTTCTAGAGCACCTTTTACTTCATCTATTAAAGAACTTACCACATTTTGTTGCAATGACCTGTTTACTTTTCTGATTCCTACCAGAGGTGAGTACTATGAAGCCTGGGCTTAGTGCAATTTCTTCAGTGATAAGGTTTGTAGAACGAGAAAAACTCTAGTCAATAACTATATGTTGAACTAATGATGCATCAAACTTAATGAAACATTAGCCATACAATTAATTGTTAAAACAACTGGATCTAAAAATGAACCAAAATTAATTAATATTTAAAATTTTCACTGTTTAATTCCCCTTCCTCAGCAGAAGTGGAAGTAGAGTTTTCAGGTAAAGTGGGAGGAAAACCTAGTTGATATTAGTGGCCTGTCCAGGAGAAGCTAGGGTTTGGCTTTCAGGATTGAATCGTCTCTATATTAAGCCCTTCTTTCTTCATCATAAGGAGAATAGCAGCCTGTCTGCCAGTTTCTCATCTAGATCCTAAAACTAAGGATATAATTTGTGTTCCTATCCCATTACAATATTAATACATGGCTAATTCTTTCATTCCTGGGAAAGTTGACAGAAACAGGGAATTCATTCCAGCAATGTTAATCAGTTAACTTAGTTTTTTATTCTTGAAAATGAACTATTATCCTAAAATCATCAGATATTCAAAGAACAATAGCAGCAATCAAACAAATAAACAAAACATAAATGAATGTTTAGAGAGACAGAAAAAGAAGAAAAATTTAGAAAAAAATAAATTATTTTAGAAAAATAAAATATCACTGATAGAGGAAAGGAGAATTTCATTTCAGGAACATATATTTCTGCTAGTACCAATTAAATGTTTAGAACAGACTAAAAAATATTAATTATTAAGAATAAACAACCTTTCAGTGTAAATAGGAGGGAGAGAGAGAAGTACATATGAGCAGAGGAAGCTACCATACCCAGAGACCCTTTGAAAATCCCACATCTTATAACAAAGATATTGGCTATTTTCCGTATGAGAGTCTTTCTATCAGCTGGAAGATGGAAAGCCTATAAACCCAGCATTAGTTTTCTCAAAATATGTTAGTACAGGATCTGAGCCATTCTGATTCCCTAAAATAATTTGTATTGCTTGTAACAAAGGAATTGACAAAACCTGAGATATTCTCTGCAGATGGTGTATATGTCTCAGAGAAATGCATCATGCTTCTTGTTTCTTAATATTTCTACTGGAGAATAAAAAACAAACAAAGTCTAAGTATCATTAACTCAAATGAAGGGAGAGGGAGTTATACTTCCTTTCTTTGGAACAATATCACTTTATGCAAACATACAAATTATGAAATAACTTAGCTCGCTTTAGATTATTGTAAGATAATTGCCATTATATCTATTGACAATGTTGAAGCTTACTTGATTTCTGGTCCTGGAAAAGTAAGATAGTGAAGAAATTCCCCCCAAATTATTTGTGTTCCAAGAAGTAACTAACCACAAAAACCACACTACTCCCTCAACTCTCTGCATATTCTAGATAATACCCATTTCCATCCCTCCACATGATTATCCCCAGATGCCTTGAAGACTCCCTTGTTTACCTCATAGTTCCTTGTTTTTCTTAGAGATGCTCCTCATTAATGAACATTCTCCCTATTGCAGTGGACTTAATAAAATCATCCCCTTAAATTGTCCTGTGCATTCTCTATATAAGATCAGACCAAGCTTGTTTCCCTGTAATAATAAGGCCAATAATTAGATGACTTCCTCCATATCTCTGATCAAGTCTTGTGTGAAATTAGCCAGTAAAAGATTTTCCAACTTCTAATAAAACAGACTTGTAACATGAATGGGTACTCGAGCAATACAAGAGGATTAAGTTCTAGTCAGAAGAACCCCTTGTTTGTTCAGGTGCTGTTCTAAAAGAGAATTCATCAATGCACAATTTCTCCTTTGAGTAGAACTTACCAGTCCATCGATGTGGGATCCAGAATGGTCGATTCAGGTTTCTAAAGGAGTTGTTAATACCACATTAGCCCATCGTTGGAAAAAAAAAGTAAAACCCAAGTATCTACATGTTGTTGACCTAAGGATTAGGGGTGGGACAACGGAGAGTTAAGAGTTTGGTTTCTCCTTAGGTCATATACTTAGCTGTGTTCATAGTGCTTGAATACACAGGGGCCCTTCCTTTCCTTAAGTGCCCAGCACGGAGACTTGTTATTTCATTTGGACCTTGTGAGTGGCTAAGATTTGGATAAGTATGTTTTTAAGTTTCATTCAGCTAACCAAAACTTATAACAAACATTATACACAAGTAAGTAAATTGTTAGAGAACAAGGAGATAAAAATATTAATTTTCAACTTAATATTTTAAGTGTACCTGACTACCATAATTATGAATTTAATAACTGGACAACTATCTGCCAGTTGGATGGTAGCCCTAGATTAAATAGAAATAGAGTGTTCAAAGTAAGAAAAAATATTACAAATAGTAACAGAAAACATAAAAGTTTAGAAAAATCTGAAAATTGTGAACCATGCTAATAATAGAAATTATGGACTATAATTGAACAAGTTATATTTCAGAGAAGCCTAAAAGAATGAAAATCAAAGAAAATAAAATTATTTCTATATAATTATTAGATGTTAAGAGAAATTCAAAATAATGAATCCAGCCTGTATATCTCTAAACAACTTGAACACTGATTTTTCTGTAGTATTGCCTCTTTCTATTTTTTCAAAGCAGATACAATAATTAAACCATTTAGAACTTTTGCTCTCTGCTATGCTTCATTTGCGAATTTGGAATTCTTGAAAAAGGAAAAGATCGATGGACATACATTTGCAAATTTACACACTTTCAGAGGATTTCTCATGACTTCACTGGTACTATTCCACTTTAGAATATTTAAACGGCATGGTTATGCTCTAATTAGAGCACACAATTCTCCCTGATAGAAACAGCATAGCATCAGTAGGCAGCATGGACGTACATTGACTTGTAATAAAGCAGTTAATCTCCAACTTCCTGGATAGATAATGCAGTATTTTTAAGAAGGAAGTTTTTGTTGTGTCTTGCAATATGGGTCCCTAGGATTTCTCTGACTATAAAGTTGTGCTCATAAAGAAATAAACATTACACATATATGTGGCTTGTGGAGGCAGCCTTATTAAATGTCAGTCACACCTGTTTACACAAGTTCTCAAATAGGTCTTCCAGGCATCCGGGAGAAGAGATGTTATGCAGATGAAACACATTGTTACTTAAGAATTGTTTATTCTAAGACAGATTTGCCTCCCAAAGGATAATGTGCCTCTTCTCTAGGTGACTGTCCCCAACACCAACTTATCACCCTTCTCTAAGAGCAAGTCAATTCTATGTTTCAAGCAGCCCTGTTTAGGGGGTCTCCCTGTATCTGATGAAAGTAAGCCAGGTCACCGGTAGTATAACTCTTCAGAAGAATGCAAGTAAGATCAGCAGTTATCGAAGTAAAAATTGCACTGGACAAAGCTAAACAGGCGGGAAACAATATTCGAAACTACTGCAGCAGCCCTGGCCAGGTGGCGCAGTCGGTTGGATCATCAGCCCAATATGCCAGGGTTGTGAGTTTGATCCCCTGTCAGGGCACAAGCAGAAACCAACCAATGCATAAATAAATAAATGGAACAACTAAAATTGGTGTTTTTTCCTCTGTCTCTAAAATCAATAAAATTTTTTTAAAAAAGAAATGAAAAATAAGACTGTTGCAACAGAGGACATAGTCTGAAATGAACTCCTTGAAACAAATGGCTGGAATGTGTTTAATAACTGAGCTAATAAAGGTGAGATCGTAGTCCACCCCTGGATGCTAATTGATTGTAACCAAGGGAAAAGTAAAGTTCCTTCCATCTTCACGACGGGAAGTAGTTTTACAACCTAAAGCCAGGCTTCACCTAAAGATAGGCTCCTGCTCTCCCACGGACACTGAGAGGGAGGGATGCATCCCCCTCAATGCCTGCATTTCAAAACGATGGTTCTCAAGTCTTTGAGAAAGGTATGCCTGCGTCTGAAAGCTGGCAAGAGACTTTAAATAGATTTATATACGTTTTAAGGAGGGCAATGAAAGAATTTGCAATTACAAGTTTCTGGAGTAAACACTCTAAGAAAAGGGAGTTCAAGGCTCTCTTATCAGGAAGAAACCTGTCTGAAGTTCCGTCAAACGCAGGGGGACATGAAGGCTGTGCTGGTCATGGTACATCTGAGTACAGTCCCATAGTTGCTTTGACTCATGTCATTTCTCCACAAAATTATCTTTCTTTCTGCCCTAATATTTCCACCATATGAATCAGATGTTACTTCATTTGCCTACATACAGCATCCTTCCTGATCTTCCTACACTTTTATAGTAGTTTCCTCTGGTTTCAGTGCTATATCTGTGTTTCCCCTCCCTCCCAAATTCACATTTTGAAATCCTAACCCCCAAAGACAATGGTGTGGGGCCTCTGGGAGGCAAACGGGTGGTGAGGGTGGAGCGCCAATGAATGGGACGAGGAGATCCACAGAGCCCTCTAGCCTCCTCCACCATGTGAGAATGCAAAGAGAGGTCTGTAACTTGGAAAACAGCGCACACCTGACCGTGACAGTAGGAAGACCTCACATTCTCAGCCTCCGAGACTGTGAGAAATACATTCTGTTGTTCCTAAACCACCCAGTCTGTGGTATTTTGCTTTAGCACACTAAAGGGACAAAGACAGTCAGTGATGTTAAAACCTACATGCCCTTACCAATGACCTGTCTACGATTTCATTCTCACTAATAAATATAAAACCAAGAAAGTACTGACGAGATGTGGAAGCTTAGAAAATCTGTCGAGACTTCAACTGTCCATAGCAATAACTATTGAGAAGTTGCTTTAATATGCCAATTCCATACTATTTAATCTGCATTGGAAGGGCCCACAGAGCCATCCACTGATGAATGAGACACACTGTGTCTCTCATACAGAGGAGGAAGCATATTGAACTGGGAGAGGAAATACTGGGATTTGAACGTATCTATCATACGTATTACAGCAAGTATGTTTTCTTTTTGATACTGAGTAAACTCTGAATCTAATCTGCCTGAACATTAATCTGGCAAACCAAGAGGAAGGCACTCTTTCTATCACAAATGATTTCTTTACCTTTATTTTTTATCAGCTTACACATGCTATACATATACGAGTTTGCTTTTTGTTTATACTGATTGTGTTTTTGAGCTTCCTGGTTCTCTTCAATATTTCCATCGAAATTGCAAATTGGCAGTCACTATTTATATTTTATCTGCTCTGCTCTCAATCTTACTTCCTTCTGATATTTTAATTAAACATATGCTATACTGTTTAATATAGAAAAGCATGTCACTAAAGGCTGTGCATTTATTTTTCAGGCTTTTAGGTAATTGCATTTCAGTTTAGTTTCGACTTAATTGTATTCATGCTCACTGACGGGTTTTCTTCAACATTCAATCATCTGATAAGGACATCTGGTGAACTGTTTCTTTTCCAATATTCCACTTTTAATTTCTAGAATTTTAATTTGGTTTGTTTTCGTTGTTGTTTTCCCCTCTATTTTTCTCTTTGTGCTTATCATTTTCTCTAAATTCTTGAGCACTTTTATACCTCCTTTTCAAAATCTACTTTCTTAGTAATGTCAACATCTGCTTTATCTTTGGGTGTTTTTCTATTGACAGGTTTCTCAGGGTTGTATTTCAGATTTTTGTAATTTTTGCACATCTGGTAGTTTTTTAAATGATGGACTGGTGCGTGCAATTTTATTGAGCCTGCTTGCTGTTACTTTTCTTTAAAGAGTATTAAATTCTGTGTGTCAGCAGTTAAACTATTGACCGATAGAAGGCTTCTTGTTGAGGTTTGACTTTAGGCTTTATTAGCTCAAGTCTTAGAATTGTGCTGTGAGTAGAGAGTGAGGCGTGATTTCTCTGGTGTTTCTCATGAATGTTCAAGATGTTCAGCAAGACGTGCTAGTGTGGCTGGCTGGAACTCACTGCACTGTCCTCCAGCACTGGGTGTTCTACCTGATCTCTGATAAAATCATGACTGCCAGTCATTCTTTGACAGTGGTTCACAGAATCTTATCCCATGCGTGGAGGCCTTATTATTTAGTCACAGTCTCAAGGCAACCCCCTCCAGCATTCTGGAATCCTTTATCTGCGGAGCTTTATCTTCTCTAGAAACTAGCCTGAACTCCAGCCACATCAACAGAACACTCTGTTCTCTGTTTCCTCCATCCAGCTAAAACACTCCTTTTGGTTGGGGCTCAGTACCTTCATGATATGGCTTAGAAAGTACCAGTTAGAATATGGGAAAGAATGTGGAGTTTGCTTTATTTATATTTCTTCTATAATACATGACATCCTCCAAGTGTTCAATACCTTCAAATTTGTTTCTATATATTTTCCTGTTCTATAATTACTTGTGTTACAAGGCTAAGTCAGATACATGTAGGTCATGACCCTATAGTTGGTATGGTATCTTTTATTTAATCTTCATACTGCATTCTCTTTTTAGAGCAGCTGAAGAAAGATTTAAAAAGTTAGGTGAAAAGGTTAACGGGTGAACCTGTCTCTCTGATTCCAAACTCACAGCTCCCCAGATTTTTGTGAGGGTGATCTTTATTTTACTTTTTTTTTTACCATTATGATTTGAGAAGCAGTTCTCATTTTTAAAAAAGATTCTCCTTAGAATGAATGAGGTACTATGTTAGGATTCAGCATAAAAAGGGTTACTTAAAGTGCAGTGTGTTATTAAGATATTTTCACAACCTTTATAAAATACTTTTCTGAATCAAGAACTAAATGGAGTTGTTCCATAAGCTTGTGTTGTGTTTACTTGCTTATGTAGCTGGTCTTGCTGTGGGATTATCCCTTAATTACAAGTTTAACCTTGGCAGCTAAGATGAATATGAAATCATGTTAAAACTTCAATCTGCCATTTCTCTTGCTCTTCTGCCAGTCGGGAAAATAAATTTACAGTGTCTTCATGCCGATGCCTTGTTGGAATAAATGCTGTAAGTGCAAAATTTTCAAAAAGATAAGTGATACCAAGCAGCTAAAAGAAAATTAAGTAATTCATGTTATAAGACTTTAGAATTAAAAATGAGATGGCATTTTTTTTTAGCATTCACTATGCTTTGGTTAAAACAACACACATGACGGTGGGCATTTTATAAATACCAATATTTTGAATAGTGATCAAAGGGGATATATAATGTTCATCCATTTATGAACAGAAGCAAAATGAACAATATTTGGTTCACTTTAAGCACAAAAGTATTTGATATCCTCACATCACGATTTTTTAGTGGAAGTCTGTAATTTCTATTAGCTTATTTCCCAGAAAAATTAAAAATATCTCAGCATGACACTGAAGATGCTGATGTTATCTATAATAGTCATTAAATGGTTCATTTAATTAGTGGAAATTTCCTTTTTGCCTAGTAAGCCTGGAAGCATGGAAATAGAAGTACTAAATTAATGTTAGATGTAATTCTATTGTTAGAATAATAAAATGATTTTAAGCAGAATCTTATATTCAAAACGTTTACCTCTACGTTGACCTTGAATGGGTGTTTCTTCAATGTGGTCACATTTTAGATTGTGGTATTTTTGTTTCTGAACTGGGAATTTTCATCTGAAAGAGCAGCTCTTGTGAATCACTGCAGGAAGACAGAGCAACAAGCTGACCAAATGCGAACGAAACACCAAGACTTTATGCCCCATCGCAGAAAGTCCAGTTTTGGCGAAGAGAAAACTGTTGCAAAAACGTGACATTTCAGAAAGACTTTGTAAGCTATCAAGATCAAAATTCATATTTTTCTATTAGCATCTCTTAAGACAGACTTTCAAAATCTCTATAAAAAGAAAATGAGGGTTCTTCTTTTTTCAGAATAAATTGGTTTTAATTCAACAGTAAAATATGACATTTGGTTATATTTTCAGTTATATTTTTTGCTACTTGTAGTCACATAAAATAGAAATACAAGCTTAAGAACAATGGGCTTTGTTCTTAAGGTTATTTGATACTGACCAGAGCCTCATTGTCCTGAAGGCTTAATGACTAAGGGAGTGGACATTCAGGGAAGGGAGCTTGGTGAGTCAGGGTGTAGGGTGAAGTCAGATTAAATCAGAAGGAAAGAAAAGAGTATACTAAAGAAATGATTTCTTTGCAGTTACAGGTCGGGCTGTCAGAAGTCCAACATGGGTGTCTCTGGACTAAAACCAAAATGGCCACAGGCCTGCACTCCTTGGCTTTTCCAGGTGTTAAAAGACACAAATACTTCTTGTCTGTTGCCCTTGTTCATCTGTCTTCAAAACCATCAAGATTACATATTTTTGACCCTTCTATTGTCAATTTTTCTTTCTGACCATAACAAGGAGGTTACATTCTCTGGTTTTAAAGATAAATACAATTATATTGGAATTTATAAAGAGCTGTTAATTTTGACTTTCCAAAAAATACATTTATTAAATGAGAAAAATACTAGCATCATGAATTTTTCAGAGTCCTTGACAAAAGATGTTCTAATTTCATATCCTACATCTTCAAATTTGTGAGATCGTTTTCAGTCCATGAGCTGTTAATATTTTTTTCAGATAAACCCTTTATGTAAAGTAAAACAAAACCCTCAAACAACTATATACTTTGTTCACGTACTAAACTGTTTCTAAGCAGACTCATATCTATCCATCTATCTAACGTATTTTACAGATGGTGTCTCCAAAAATGTTTTTAAAGTAATTCACCAGATATTTTTAATGTTCACCATGCTAAATTCAGGAAAACTTTTGAAATTATTTTTCTCACTCTGAATTCTATGCCAATGTAATTATCAGCACAACAAAGAAGAAATAATATTTTTGTCTTTGTGAAAGCTTATTAATTTTCCCTACTTGAAGGTATTCAGACTGGTGAGGTGTCTAGGAAATTGATTATCACCTGATCCACAGAATTCATACAGGAACGTTCTTCACTTAGTTGTTCTAGCTCCCAGCTAATGAAAAAAAAGCAGATTTAAATGATCCCACTGAAATATGTCTTCTATCCAATCATTTTATTACACACAGTTGAGTTATTATTTGCAAGTGCACCAGACCCACAGGTAGCCCTTAGCATACATTGCTACTTCCTTCTCAAAAGTGTTGTAACTTGTAGAAAAGAAAAAAAATCACCCAAAAGAAGGCCAGATTTGCCTTGTAAGAGAATCTACTATATTGTATATTCTTCTTTGGTGGCAAACCCTGATTCACACGAGAATTCACATCTGCACTCTTTTCTGTGTCACTGTTATCATTTACCTACTCAAGAAGCTAGTGTCTTTTTCAAAAATGATTACATTAAATTATTCATTTCACATGTTCTTCTCATAAGGTAACTTGGACATGCCTTTCAATAAGTTTCTTCACCTTTAATTGGGGGACAGGTGTTGAGACTATGGCAGAAAAGCCACACTACATGACTTGTCATAAAAAGCAATAAAGCTTTCACTTGATTCCTTTCCAACACTGTCCCCAGGCCATGAGGAAGCCCAAGCCACCTCAGGCAGAGGCTCTTGTGGAAAGAGAAAGAAAGCCAGTGCCAACTAGCCAATCCGGAAATTAGCCATCCCGGAAAAAGCTAGTCATGCCCGAATAGAAACATCTTGGTGATGCTAAATGGCTTAGAAATGAGCTGGCAACACCAAAGTCAGTCATAGTTATACATCCATAACCATGATACATAATCGTCATTATTTCATGTCCATATGGTTTGAGATGATCTGCAGCAGTAGATGAGAACAACGCATGCATGAAAGATACTTCTCTTTTGTGTTTGTGTCTGTAAGGATTTTCTTTGCAATGGGACAACAAACTTTTTTCACATTTTTCATATCAATTAGCCTTTAACATCATCTTTCTGTTTCTAAAGTTTGTGAATAGTACTCGTTTTGATTTAACATGAAAACATGTATCTCCTTTTTCAGCTTCAGGGTCTTATAAGAGGTCTAGAAACAATGACCTCTCTCCCAATGTTTATTTCTTAAAAATTTTTAAAAATATTTAAAACTACAGACAACCCCCTACTTATGATGTTTAGACTAATAATTTCAACTTAAAGATGGTGCGAAGATAATAAGAATTCAGCAGAAACTGCACTTGGAATTTTTATCGTTTCCCAGGCTGCTGATATCCAGTACAACACTCTTGTGATGCTGGCCAGCATCAGCAGTTGGTCTCAGCTCCCAGACAGCCACATGGCCACGGGGTTAAACAACTGACACTTGACAGAGAACAGTGTTGCCAGTGTATTCTAGTGTTCTGTTTTGGCGTCCCAATATGCCTACAAAAGCCCACCTGTGTCTCCAAATTCTGGTGAGAAGAAGAGGAAGGCAATCAAGCTAAGTGCCCAACTGTAGGCTAATGTAAGTGCTCTGAGCTTGTTTAAAACAGCCTAGGCTAAGCTATGGTGTTCATTAGTTTAGATGGATTAAAATGTATTTTCAACTTATGATACTTTCAATTTATAATGGGGTTATTGGAATGTAACCCTATCATAAGCTGAGGAACATTTATAGTTTTAGTGTTTTTGGTTTTCTTCATAGTTTTAATAAGTTTTTTTAGGTGCATTTTCTACATGAACTTAAGAATCATTTTACTGATAATACTAACGAATCAATAATCTCTGAGGGAATAAAGTATTGAAGGAAAAATTATTCTTATTTTTATCACTGAATGTTAGTTGAGTATTTAATATGACCCTAATACTATGCCAATTGCTAAGAAAAGAGCAGTGATTAAAATGAGAAAATTCCATACCCTCTTGAAATATGTTATAGTGAGAGTCATATAAAATAAATGAATGGCAAATAAATGTAATATGTCATGTTGTCATAAGTAATACGGAGAATTATAAAGAAGGGCAGGAGAGATATGGATTCATGTTAGGAAAAAGTAATTTCAAATGAGTATTTCAAACTGGGTATCATGGGTTCATAGAACTTATTTCCATTTCACAAGGGTGTTCCTTAAGGAAGTCAAGAGGGAAATGAGCAAGCAGTGACTCCAGACTTTTCCCTCTGCATCTCCACCACGCATTCTCACTTCAGGTCTCACATTAGATTTATTGTAACTGAATTGCCTAATGGCATTCAATGTTTAAACGGATAAAGAAAATCACAAATCATTAAATTTCACATTTCCCTTTATTATAGATGTGAGCAAAGAAGCTCAGAAAAATGGATACTCTTGCCTGAGGTCATGTATTGCATCTGCGTGAGTCATGCTTGAGCCAGATCTCTCAGACGACTGGACCTGTTCCTTGTGCCTTTCACACAAACACAGCGCTGCATTTTCACCGACAACTCTCAGGTGTATTTCTTTTCTTTTCATAAGTGAATCTGTTAACCCCCAGTGATTATGTATTCATAGGGGTTTCTAGGTTGACTTTCTACCTTTGAAGCTTATTATTTCAGAGAAGCAATATGGTTGATTGATTTTTTCCCACTATATTTATTTGACAATTCATTGAATTGTCTATACTGATATTTATTTCTGTATAAGTTAATAAAAATTATAATGTCCAAATTCATAATATGACCTGCTGTTTTCTGCAATTTAAATATAATAAAGACAATTGTAAAAACTTAGCCTATATATTTAAAATGTATGATTATTTCACTAAAAGGATTTCCATTCACTTAATCATTCTGGGATTATTAAAAGCAGAATACTAAGAAGAAAAATTACACAGATGCATTTAAATAGTCATTGGTAGTACTGAGATATTTAGAGTTTCCAATTTTTAATTTAATCTTGACTATTTTACATTGATTAATTTTACTATTTAATATGTTTTGTTTCACCATTTCATTGTATTCACTTGAATCTCAGATTTTCAAACATATCAATATCAATGCAGTCTAAATTATGTTTACTTAAGCAACTTTAGGGAACATTGCATGTAATTTCTCTCCATTCATTGCTCACAGTATATATCATCATATTAATAGTTCTCAAAGTGCTGTAGTAAACAATTCCACTTAACACATATCCCAACGCCTATGGGCTGAATGTAAAGTAAGTTTTGACAGGGCTTGGTGATGAAAATATTGCCCCAAGCACCTTCTCTAGACATTGATGTCCCTTCAGAAAATTTGGAAATACCTTCCAAATGTTTCCCATCTGCAGTCTTCATGTTGATGTACAGTGATTGATAAATTATTTTACCTCGCTGCACCCCTGTGAGGCCCATAGTTTTCAATATTTCCACTGTGAATTTTAAAAATATGAGCAAATTGCTATGTTTCATGCAACACAGACACTAGATGAACAAGAAAATGGTCCTTGTCCATCTCTGCCTGCCCTTCAGTACTTTTTATTTTCATGACCAGGCAAACTAGCCTTTCTGTTTACAGCTGCCAGGCAGTTCTGAGTGATTGTCTAGGGTTTCTCCTCTGGCTTGAGGAAGGGAGCCTGCCGCTACCTTCTTCCTTCATTACAGGAAAAGGTGGGAAGAAAGGCTGGCATCGATTGAAAAACATGCCCGCCCTCCAGAAAAGGGTTAGCTCTTCTCGCAGTGGTGAGATGGAGGTGCTTTGTTACCCAGGTTCTGTTTATACGGCATCTGTCAGTAAAATATTGGCAGTTGGATGCCCTCCACATATGGTGAGTTTCTTAATTTAGAATTCAGGATGTTTACTTTTCGTTTTTAGTTGTGGTTTTCAAATATCAGTTCTGGAAAATTAAGGGGTAGGGGAAACTGTTTAGTATCTAATGTCATCTGGTTTGTATCTCTGTTTTCATTCATCTTTTCTTGGAATTTCAATATTTTATAATTCTAATGGACTTCCCATACTCACAGGTCACCTCCTATATCTCAGTTACTGTTTTCCTTGACTAAATGTACACAGTAGCTATTTCTAATGCCCATTACTTCCTTGAATTTTGCAGATTAGTAAAATAATTAACCTACATTTGCAAGCAGAGTAATTGCCAAGAGATTTTGCAATTGTGAAACATAGGTTAAATCTAACAAATTTTAAGTAATTAGAACCAACATATGGGTTGAACTCTAAAACCTAGTTCTTACATGAATCCCAAGTAAACTACAGATAACTTTTTTCCATGATAAAAGAACGATCGCTAGAAAGCATTTATCTAAAATGTTAGACAGCTCATAAGGGAACAGTCAGATATAATATAAACCAGTTTTTCAATGTTCATTTTGATCAATCATTCAAAATGCCAATTTAAAATGTAAATGTGATCCAAGTTTACTTTCTTCTGTCAAACTAATAGTTTTTAAAAAATACATTCAGAATATTTAATCATTGTTTCAAATATTCTTAGATAGACACAGGGCAGAAGATTTCCTCTAAATAAAAAGTTAGACGATTTTCATTTTCATTCATCCACTAATCGAGGTTTATGTTTCCAATGCATTCTACATTTTGAAGTACAAAGGAAAGCGTTCTAACCATAACATTTGAAAACATTTTAGATTTAAGAAAATTAATGTTAGCGTATTTTTTCTGAATTCATTTTGCTGTTTAACTTTCACATAAGAAGTCTGGTCATGGATTTGCATCTAACATGTTTGAGTGGGAATATTGTGAACACGACCCACAGAGTTATGACTACGAGAGAGGCAGGCCGCCTAAGCATCTCCAAGCAAATCCGGCCTCAGCTGTTTCTGTACGTTTCTGCTGGAACACAGCCGTGCTTGTTCAGTACAAATTGTTCATGACCATTTTCATGCTCTGATAGCAGAGCCCAGTAGTCGTGACAGAGACTGTGTGGCTTGCAAAGCCTAAAATACTTACTAAATGTGGCTTTATAGGAAACGCTTGCTGACTTCTGCACTGTGAGAATATTGCAATGGACCCCATGCTACGCAGGAGGTGACTGAATCTCAGAGAGTTAAACACATGCTCTAGAAAACAAACCTGGTCAAAACTGAAAACTGTGCTTATTGTCCAGGTGAGCTTGACTTTAAACACACACACACACACACACACACACACGAGGTTTAACTACCCAGGAAAGGAGTTGGGCCTTCCCAGCAGAGAAGACATATCACCACGATGCAGTTGAGGAATTGAGGAGCACTGAGAACAGTGAAGCCCCTTTTTCAGTGGTGGTGATAAGTCTTGTAAGTTGGAGAGGCCCAAGATGCGGGACTAGAGCAGAGGCAGGAGCAGGTTACAAATGAATGGCTCTGTGACTTAGCTAATGTGTTTCATCTTGATGCTTTCATAGAAATGAATGACAGGGTCAGATGTGTTTTTTAGGGGTATCGGTGTAGTAGCATCATGGGAAATGAAGTGGAGTCAGGACACCCCAAAAGCAGTATGATTATTGAAGGAATATTAGCAAGGGATGGTTAGAGCATTACGTAATGGTTGTGGTGAGAAATGTCAAGGGACTCCGCATTGATTGGTAGTGAAAATGAGAAGCATAGAGCGACTACAGGCATCTGGTTTAAATGGCACGTTAATGGCCGTGCTTCATGCAATGATAGATATTGCAATTTGAAGACAGTGCAGGAGGAGTTCCAGTGGTGGGTAGGGGTAAATTCTCTTTTGGAAAAGTTAGGTTTAATTGTCCATTAGTTTTTAAATGAAGTTGCCTTGTAGTTACTTGGTAGGAGGTTGACTGTGCAGGTCCATAGTTCTGATGGATGTTTTAACTGTGCATGTAGACTGCAGATATCCACTGAGGTGTCTAAAGCACAGGCAGTGTGACACTACAGGTAGGTGGTGTCAGGTCACTAAGGAATGCTGGGTGGGTTCCATTCTGATGGATCAGGTGCATGTTCGAAATGTCAAGCTTTTATTTGCTGCGTGTATGATTCAATTTGTTAATATTAACATCTTATGCCTCATTTGTTGTTAATTTTTTAAAACAAGTGTTAAAGTAGTCTTACTACCTTACTTTAGAGTCTGGTAAGTATTTAACACTATTTTGAGTTGTCTTAACTGCTTCATGATGGGTTGTGGAGAGACACAGAGTGAGAGGGGCAGAGTGCTGAGAGGGGCATGCCCACCGTTAGAAGGCATGTGGAAATAAAAGAATCCATGATCATCACCAAGCAGGAGAAGCTAAAAAACCATGAAAAACAATGAAGTATATTGCTGGATAGCCTTGAAAAATTGTTTCAGAATTTTAAAAACATAAAGCCAACATTGCACCAGGCATTATATTGCAAAAATGTTGTAACGTATATCATTTCTTAGATGTTTGACTCCAGTGTAATGGTGATTCCAGCTCAGGGGTGGCTACAGAAGAAGTAAAGGGATGATCGGATTCACTTCCCATAAACATATCCCCTTCTTCTAACAGAGTGCAGCAATCTGTGCACGCGTGTGCACACACAACAGCAAGGAGACAAAGCTGTGCACTAAGGTGAGTTGGCACAACACAAACTGATGGTTCAAAGCTACCCTTAACTTTCCTCCCTCCTCTTCCTCCTCCTCCTTCTCTGCCTTCTCCTCTATCTTTTCTCTTTTTCTTCCTCATTTACCTCCTCTTTTTCTTTTGCTTAGCATTGGAAGGGACAAAAAACCAAATAAGTAATTCTAAGCCAAAGTTTGGATACCTAAGTATTAAAAGATAAAGCTCAAGTGACAGAGACTGCCTATAAAGAGACTCACTCTTCTCTAAAGTGTACTCAGAAGCTCTGCTGTGTTTTTGAATTAGTACTAAATTCCCTCCCTCTCCCCTTTCCCTCTGTCCTCAGAGATTCTGAAGCTCTTAGTGCCCCAATTAAGGCCATGCCTTTGTGCAAAGTGACTTCATGAACCAGAAAGGTCACGGCCCTCCTATCAACCCATCTGTTTGCATACACAAAAAGCCTGATTGTTGCACACAAAAACCTTGAAAAAATGTAATTGTTGGATCAGATTATGCATATCTATAAATATATAATAAACTTAAAGCATATGTATTATATTTCTTTTTATAGTATATTATAACATTATATTACATAAAAATTTGTTTTAAAAATACTGAGTATAAATAAAAATATTTATCAAGATTTTCATGTGATCTTCTAATCCTTACATTTTGGAAAAAACTATGCTGTCCAAAGTCCTTGTTTCAAAAATTCCATAGGTCAGCATTTCTAAACAGTAAAAAAATTAATATTGTAGCTCACTAATTCCATTATGGTAAAATTCTGCTTCCTATATTACCATACAAGTGATTCTAAAACTTTGATTAATGATAAAAAACATATTCCCTTTTTTGGCTTTGTGTTAATATATTTGTTAGCTTTCAATTTTCCATTTCTCAAGACACGGCCTCAAGCCTTAATACATTATTCAGTTTTATATCTGCAAGTATGAAATATTGCTACCACCCTTTTCCTAAATGTATAGTAAACTCTCAAATATTCACTCAAATATAAGAGCAATGATGTGTCCAGTGCAGTGTTGTAGATAATATTAAAACTTTGACTCTAATAACTTTTCCATTTATATTTATATATGCATATGCTTTTGTTTCTGCATGGAACTCTACACAAAAAATAACAAGTAAAGTAATCCACATTGCAGAAACTAATAGAAAATTCACTGCTCTCTCTCCAGTTTCCCGTTGCTTTCCTTTACTCAGCTTCTACCTGGGTGTGACTATTCATAGGAAGTGAGCTGTCTTCTCTCCATCTACTGCAATGTTTTCTCTCTTTTTCTCTAGAGTTAGTTGTAAAACGCTTTTCTGTACAGGAGTAAATAGCAAATCAGGAAGTTAAATGTTTTAATTGCATTTAGTGGCTAACAGATATAAATAAATTCAATATTTCAGTAGAATTTCTTTGTCATACTTGAAAATAGACCATATATCCCATTTTTCCAAATGTCTAAAATCAACATAGAAAGTTAATCCCACATTTTAATATTATTCCAACTGGCAAACTATAGGAAATGTGCTATATAGTTTCAAAAGCAAGGTGCATGCTGTGTTAAAGATAATGGGATTCAAGTCTAGAATATAGAAGATATAGAGCCAAAAAAAAAAAAAACAAGAATATTCTTCATTTCACTCTTGTTTTTACAAAAATAGTTTGCTTCAATTATGAGTCCACTTGCTGTATGTGTAGAAGTCTGCCAGCAGGGCTCTCCCTTGCATTGTAATTTCAAAACAAATAATATAATTTATATTTATTTTCCTTGGAAGAACATGTTAACCCTGAAATGGCTACCAAAACTAAACACGGATACGACACCTCAGAGATATTGTGGGTTAGGTTCCAGATCTACCCAGTGAAGCAAATATCACAATAAAGACTATCTTTTTTATGTTTTCCCAGTGCATATAAAGGTATGTCTACACTGTAGTCTATGAAATGTGCAATAACGTTACATCTAAAACAACCAATGAACATACCTTAATGAAAAAATACTTTATTGCTAAAAAACATTATCCATCCTCTGAGCCCTCAGGAAGTCATCCTCTCTTAGCTGGTGGACCGTCTTGCCTCCATGTCGATGGCTGTGGACTGAACAGGGGGACAGTGGCGAAGGCTGGAGAAGGCTGGGGTGGCTGTATTCTTAAAACAGCAATGCAGTTTGCTGCGTCTTTTGACTCTACTTTTTATGAATGACTTCTCATGCAATGCTGTTTGATAACATTTTACCCTCAGTAGAACTTCTTTTAAGATTGGAATCAATACACCCTGGCTGGTGTGGCTCAGTGGATTGAGTGCCAACCTCTGAACCAAAGGGTCGCCCATTTGATTCCCAGTCATGGCACATGTCTGGGTTGTGGGCCAGGTCCCCAGTGAGGGGCACATGAGAGGCAAGCACACATCGATGTTTCTCTCCCTCTCTTTCTTTTCCCCTTCCCCTCTCTCTAAAAATAAATAAATAAAATCTTAAAAAAAAAGCCTGGAGTCAATCCTCTCAAACCCTGCCACTGCTTTATCAACTAAATTTATGAAGTATTCTAAATCCTTTGTTGACATTTTGACAGTTGTCACACCACCCCCTTTGGGAGTAATGAAACTCTCCCTTTTACTTCAATACTCAGAGGCCATTGTATGGCTGTGAATTGGTCTAATTTCAGTATATTTGTGTCTCAGAGACAAGGGAAGCCCAACAAGAGGGAGTGAGACAGGAAAAGGGCCATTCATTGGAGCAGTCAGAACACACACATTTACCAATTTCTCCATCTGATGTGGGCTCAGATGGTGGCACCTCAAAACAGTAACATAAAAGCTAATTTACTGCAGAGAATGATAACAAATATAACAATAATGAAAATGTTTGAATGTGTGTGAGAATTACCAAAAGGTGATGCAGAGACACCAGGTGAGCAAATGATGTTTAAAAAAACAGCATCTATAGACTTGCTCAAAGCAAAGTTGAAACAAACTTTCAATTTGTAAAAAATAAAAATAATGCAATGTCTGCGAAGGATGATAAAGTCAAGCAAAATGAAAGAAGGTATGCCTGTATGAGGAGGGACACCAAAAAATCAGAATTGCCTTCTGGAGGGCCAGTCCTTCTTAGTACAGGCTTCCTGTGTTAAGTTTGTGCTCTAGGAGCCCATCTGTATCAGTGTGCCAGCTGGTGTTGTTAGGAGAGGGTGCATTTGGCTTTAGTGAATTTTTCTGAGGATTCTTTCAGGGTGTCTGCCATTTTATAATGACTGATTTATGAGCACACCTGCCCACACCATGCTGAATGTTCAGCAGTTTTTGACCAAAAACAGCATGACCTCAATGCCCCACCCTCCCTATGCACCTGATCTTGCCCTGAATGACTTTTTTTGTTTGTTTCTCTTGATGAAAAAGTCCTCAGTGGGAAGTGTTTTGCCAGTGTGGAAAAGGTGAAACAAAGAAATAGAACAGCAGAAGCATCAATGAGCATCAAAATTGACGAGTTCAAAAACTGTTTTGAGCAGTGGAAAAAAAGTCTTGATAGGTGTATTACATCAAGTGGAGAGTACTTTGAAGGTGACTCTAAGTTTAAACATCTAAGAATAAATACAGAATTTGTATAAATAAATTTTGTTTTGGGGGGTTCCCCTCATATATTGAATTTCCAAAGGAATGATTAATATTTACAATTGTACACCTCCCTGTGCCTTTTTTATGACCAATTCATTATTAGACTATTATTGTTGCAAGTATATGTTATTTACTATTGAAATCTATCATTTTCTGTCAATTAAAAATAATAAAAAATGTACACTATACATGTTTAGAGTATTGACTAAATGGGCATTAAACAGAATGTTTGTACTTATTTTTAGCTGTTGATCTTTGGGCAAGTTATTGATTTCATTATAAAATTGAAAAACTTTGTCCTGAATTGTTTCTGTGTTTTTCCTTTTTATTTTGTAATCAAGTAATGGGTTCAATGTTTTTCTTATGACAAAATGACTGGTCATAAGTATAGATCACTATGTAATCCATGGTAATAAGAACATGTAATGGATCACCGGGATTATAAAATAAAGTCTGCCATTGACCTCAAAATAATCTTGTAATTTATTGGAGTCATTCTACTTGCACAAAGGTTAGTAGCCTTACACGGGATCTGGCTCTTTCCTAAACTTGCAGAGAGCTTCTCTTAGCTAGTAATCATTTTTTTTTAATATTTTACCTTTTGAGCCCAATCACTTAGTTGACTTTTTAGATATTATAACTATTTCCTAGAATGAAAAATGTTTATTTGGTGACTGAATCATATAGACTTGTTCCTATATTTTTAACTAGCCAGTGAATTATAAATTGGTCACAAAGAGCCCTAGCTGAATACACTATTAAGGCTAGATGCTGACATGAACAAACTGATAGATTAATTGCCTAAAATTTATGTGGGTGATTGAAATGCTAAGGGGTATGAATGTATCATGATAAGGGAGCCTGAGGTTATGGACCTATGGCCAAGAGTTTATATAGTATCCATATATCTGGTTAATGAGATGCTATCGGCACCAGGAAATGTGTGAAGAACAGCAGTGGTTTTGGGGGGCAGATTGATAATGCTATTTAGGATGTATATGATTAGGTCTGACCCTAGTGCCGGGCCTTTTATGTGGTAGATATTTCAGCTGCAGTCCACACGGGCGGTATATGGTGACAAATCAGTGTGTCTTTGTTTTCATCTGTGTTGTCTCTGGGCTATTTATCAACTCTGCCACTGAGAGCCTAATCACACCTAGGAAAATGAGCCTATAGTAAAAAATGTCCTCTTTGATGTGGGTAATGTGTTTCTGCGCCACAGATTCATTGGGGTGCTACAAATCAGCTTGATGGTAAAACAGTAACATCTTCTCAAAATTAAAACAGTTAAATTCACATACATCCTTTTAATAAAATAGGCAAATGTAAATTTAAACAAATGTACTCAAATGATGGATAAGAAATAAACAATGAATAATAAAATTAAATAAATTTGTTTAAAATGATAATGTACAGAACATCCTTGGAGATTCAATTTTTAAACGTTGGCTGAGCAAATGAATAATTTGATGTTGTGTACTTGTTTAGAGTGTTTGGGGTAAGTATCTACAAAACAGTCATGTGTTTGGTTGAGTTTGCGATGCTCCTTGTTGGTGCATAGCGTGAACCCAGGTACCAGAAAATGGACCGAGAGGCAATGTTCCAGAGGCTTTATAGTGGACATCAGAGCCACCTTCTCTCCCTCCACTGCAATCATTTTAATCTCTGCACTGCAACAATGATAGACAACCCAGCAACGATTAGCCAATCACTGAATTCTTCTGCTTAAAAATTTCATTGCAATTGGGTAAATGACTATGTGCAGATAAGGGAACAGATTATAAAAGTGGTAGCAGTTCATACAAGAGCCCCATATCAGTGTCAGCAGTTAATGGGTGTTTAGCAATACACCTGTGAAGAAATCTTAAGGTTCATCCAGGAAGATTATGTGTTATCATTCCAAACACTACCCCATATTTCCTAGGAATGTCTACCTTAGGCTGAGCCAATATCTAAATTTCTATGTTTCACACAGGGTGAGGAAAAGTAGGTATACAGTTTCAGTATGAGAAATACAGTTTATTCCTGTATTATTATTTATTAATTATTACATTATTTTCCATATTGACAACTCTAAATGTACTTTGTTCCACTCTGTGTATCTATCATCTATCTATCAATGTTCATGTAATAGCTCCACATGTTGCTATTTTAATTATTTAAATATATCAGAATATTAGGCTACTTTCAAGCGTCCAACAGCCATACACAATGACCATTTTGAATGGTAATGATATGGGGGGATAATTTTTTATATGAAGGCCTTTCATACAGTTATTGTTGTTCTCCTGTAGGTTTTTTTTCCAGCTTAAGCCACCTGAATTTTTTTAGCTTCTGTTTTCTCCTCACCTACCGAACAATCACTTGTGAATATAATTCTCATAAACCACTGACCACTTGAATGCCTCAGAGGCAGCTCAAAAGAACACCTCTACAACCCTGGAATGCTTCTAGTCTTAGTCATTTCAGTCCATGGAAACATTATTTATACAATTGCTCTGCCACAATCTTCGGTGTTTTTCTTGATTGCTTACTCTCCCTCACATTAAGAAGTACTGATATTTCTAGTTTCAAAACACATCTCACGGCTCCATCCCTGTCTTTGTCTACTCTCCGTGTCTACCATGGACCCCCATCTAGAACAAGCCATCTCTAGGTCTGAATAAACACATCATCTTTTTTAGTCTCCCTGCATATATTCTTGTCCTCTACACCATTTTTTTTGCACATTAACCATGGTAAACATTATTGATAAAAGACTTACGACCCACATCATCCTTGTGTCCTATTGGATTTACTATGTGTTACCATTGAAGCATATCACTTTATTTCTTTAACAAAACCTACGCAAGCCACCAATTGCAGAAAGCATATACCACAGTGGTAAAGAAAGAACACCCTGTCTCAGTCTGCTTAGTGTAATATCTGACTCAGTCTTACCAGTGGTGTGGTTTTGAACAGTTTACTTATAGTGTTTATTTCATTGTCAAATTCAGATAGGAAGAGTTCCTATCTCAAAAGATTGTTGTGAGGAATAAACGAGCTAATTCACAGAATAATTGCTCAGTAAATATTTAATTTGTTCTTCCCAGAGCCAGAAAGGCACAGAATGCTATGGACTCTACCTTCTTTGCTTCCTCATGTTCTCCCGATGACTCGCTGCATACCAGACCCAATGACTACCTGCTGATCAATTTCTCTAACGTGCAAAGATTTCCTCTAACTGAAGTTTCCCTCAGAGCCTGAAATGGTCTTCTCTATTGTTCCCATGCTGTCTTATTCTCAGCCTTGTATGGTTCATTGTCACCTTCTCAGCAATTTCACCCCCAAACCTCTGTTTTCATCCCTCAGACTGTATACTTTCATTTCAAATGATTGCTTTCTAATCATCACCTCTGTTTAATTACTTAATTGTCTATTTTCTTTTTAACTGTTCTCTCTTCTTCACATCAATTTCTCAATGCCTCTTAGAAAAGAGATCAAAATAAAAATGCATTAACTTGTTCAATGCAAGCATGCATTAATGACAATATTATAAACCCAACACTTTTTGGTGTACCATAAGTAGAACAGAAGAGAGTGGAACAAAAATTTACTCATTCCACATATTACTTTTGTATGATAACACTTAGGTAGCAGTTTTTCAGAATTTACTCATAGTGAGTTGGTTCTGAATCAAAATCTCTCTGTCTTTTTCACAAACGCACATCGATATTTTGGATTTGCATTAGTTCCTTATAGGAAACTACTGAACATTATCTCATGATATTCACACTGCTGATTCAGTGCATAAACCTAGCAATTGCCTTCGATATTTTACACCATTCCAGCTCTTTGTGCAGCAGCTCATTGCCCAGGGAATGTTAATGTACCAGTTCTCCCGGCAGGCAAGAAATAACCTCCAAATGTTAGTCTCTGTTAACAGACAGCTAATATTGGTATGTAAGAGCTCCTTCTCCCACCTTGAATTGATGTTATCTGTGTTCACAAGGTAGTGTCAGTCTTACATAACTTCCTCATTTGTTATAAAAAATAAAAATAATAGTCAGTCATGAAACCGAACATCCATTTTGTGTAGAATAGTGAAGTAAACTTAGGACAATTTTGTTCCTTGTTGAGCCTCTTCATTGCAAAAAAGAAAACCAAAAAACAAACAAACCACCAATTTGTAACTGAAGTTATCTGTATGTGTCTTGTTTTGTTTGGGTAATGAGAGAGGTAAAGAGGTATTCATTAAATAACTCTCCATCATATGTTGTAAAACTTTAAAAAAGTAAAAGAATTTTAACAAATAAAGTGCATCAAAAATGACAAGTTAAATAAGTTGCATGCTAGATCAAATACAAATGGTTAAAATGGAGTCATGGAAGTGAGCTTAATTATTGTGGATATCAAAGCTTAATAAAACCTTTTTAAATATATGTTATTTGCTGTGGCTATCATATTAAATTGTACATTCAAATTCATACTTCTGTAGAGGATATGCATAAATCTTTGTAAAATTTTGATTATTGTTTTTGTTATTAAAATACTTAATACAGTATTTAAGTATCAAACTGAATTACATCATTGAACACAAAATAATAAAGATTGACAAATTTAATATCAACTAAAGTTCACTATGGCATCTGGACAAAAATTTTACAGAATGCTTTAAAAATGTTTATACATTATGTTCAATACATTTTCTCTGGAGAATATCAAAGTTTTTGCAGTATCATTTTGTAATTCAAGAAAGTAATGCTGTATGTTGTTCATATGCAAGAAAATAGTACATTTACTTAAATAAATATTTCTGAGAAGCATTTATACATAGTTGTACTATAAATAGTGTGATATGAATATAAATAAATATGATACCACTTTTGTAAACCAACTCTAGTAAGTAACTACAGAGACATAACCAGTACTATCTTATTATATTTCATGTTATCATTTAATGTTAAATATATAAGATATATACTATCATTTTAATCATAGATGAGAAAAATTAACCTCAGATAAATACTTGACTTACTTAAAATCCCCATTGGACATAATAAAGGTAATATATGGAAACCCAACAGCTAATGTCATCCTCAACTAGGAAAAACTGAAAGTGTATCCTTTAAGATCATGAACAAGACTGGGATGTCCACTTGCATCATTCTTACTAACCACAGTAATGAAAATCCTAGCCATAACCATCAGGCCAGAAGAAGAAATAAAAGGCTTGCAAATTGGGAAAAATAATTGCAAACCACATGTTCAATAAAAGATTAATACCTTAAATATACAAAGAACTTATACAACTAATAGCAAAACAAACAAACAAACAAAACAACCAAAAACCCACCACCAACAACAAAGCAAATGCATTTAAAAACATGCAAAGGACCCAAGAAGACATTTTTCAAAAGAAGACATACAATAAAAAATACATAAAAAGGAGCACACCATTCCTAATCATCAGGGAAATGCAAATCCGAACTACAATGAGGTATCACCTCGTACCTCATTAAGATAGCTATGATGGAATAAAAAGATACAAAGTGCTGAGGAGGAAGTGGGGAAAGAGAAACCCTTGTATATTATTGGTGAGAATATAACATTGTACAAGCACAATGAAAAACATGGAGGTTCTCAGGAAATTAAAATTAAACTGCCATATGATTCAGCAATCCGAGTTGAGTATATATCCAAAAGTAATGAAATTATTGGAATAAATCTCAAATGACAATGATTTCCAGACATTTAAGGAACTATAATAAATCAGAAAAATATATAAGGATAATAATAGGTGGGGAAAAATCATTATTTAACTAGAGTCAAATATCTACATGGAAATGATAGTCACTTCTATTGCATTAAAAAAAAGAAAGAATGTAGCAAGGGGGTCTTAAATGTCTATGAGGTCTGTCCAGAAAAAATCCAACCATTGTTAATATAATGAGAATAATCTGTGCAACATCGATGTAACCTGGCAGCCAGGTACAGTGGACTGGAATGCACATGTGGGAACAATGACAACTTCACTGTCCTATTCAATGGGGGTGGTAGATGCATTGAGTGAGCATGTGTACTGTGTGGTCATTGCATTCAAAATGACTGAATGAGTAGAGCAATGAATCTACATCAAATTTTGCATTAAGGTAGACATTCCTCCAGAGAAACTATCTAGATCATTCAGAAAGCCACAGATATGGGCAATCAGTGTTTGGCAGCTTCATCACAACAACATGCCTGCTCATGCAGAGATTTTTGGAGAAACATCAAATCACCCAGGTGGCTCAGACCCCCTACAGCCCAGATTTGGCACTCTGCGATTTCTGGCTTTTCCCAAAACTAAAATCACCTTTGGAAGGGAAGACATCTCAGACCTGTTGATGAAATTCAGGAAAATACGATGGGGCAGCTGATAGCAATTCCAACAAAGAATTCTGTAGTGTTTTGGACAGTAGAAGAGATGCTGTGAGAACTATGTGAGGTCCCAAGGTGCCTACTTTGAAGGGAACTGAGGCATCATTGTCCTATGTAAAAAAGAAGGGGAAGGGTCCTCAAGGAGCATGTATAAAGGACCCATGGACAAAGCCAAAGATGGGAAGGATTGAGGGTGGGAGGTAGGAGTGGGTGGGATAGGGGAAAGTGGTGCTGGGAAAATGGAGACAACTGTACTTGAACAAACATAAATTAAAAATTAAAATAAGAATAAATGAGAAAGTTTCATATATTTTCTTCAGTAAATGTCTCTTTTTCATAGTACATGGCTGGATACTTTCTGGACAAACTGTCGTATACCTATATCTATATATCTAATCTATATATTTCCTGTTGAATTATTTAAAAGCTTAAATTATATCATTAGCTTTAAGAGCTTGTAAAATAAAAAATAATAACAGGGAGATAAAATGGGATATGTGGAAAATATTCCAGATACTAAAGGAAATTTCAGAAAGTGTTCTGAATTACTGATTATTTACATTATTCTATGCAATTGTTCATCTCTCCACTACACACTTCCATAGTGCACAAGTATTTACAATAAAAACTTGCTTTTAAATACTTTAAGACTCGAAGAAATTTATTACTTTTAACAATCTAAGCATGGTTTTGACATTTGGGGTAGCATAAGAGCAATTTCATTAGGAAATATTTCTGCATGTGCTGTTACATTCTTCTTGCATTTACTTTTACCTTTGAATTAGAGAAATCTAATTTACTTGTATTTTGACTGAGTGCTTTCTAATTCACTAAACATCAACATAGCCAAACTTTTAATCATGTTATGTTTTATACTTTCAAAAAACTTTATATAAACCTGGTCAGTCATCTGAACATTCTGTTAATATGTAGTCAAAGGCATCTGAATGCCGCTGAGGGCCAGTAACTATATATTTGCCAATGTTGAAAATTCCTTATGACTTTTGTGAAAACTATAAAAATGATTATAAATGTCTGAACAGCTAGATAAAACAAATAGCACTGGGTATTCCAGGAGTGTGAAATATAAACCACAGAACATCTGTGCTGTGAATATTTAAATCCATATGAAATCTGCCTTTGTTCGGCAAGAACCTAGTAAGGCCAAACACGTAATAGCTGTTTTTGTGTGTGTGTGAAATACATTAGTCTTAACGAAGGAGATTCTATGTTAATATAATAGGAATCATGGCGGATCTACAGAGCCCTGATTGGTGTATAATTGCATTTGAGCCCCAATTATATTTTGACATTTTAAGGTCTCTAGTAGGTGGAGATAATTGTGTCTAAAACACATACACATATTCAATATATTTTTGGATTGATCTCTAGTAGTGTATTTATACCTTACATTAAAGAATCTCGTATGTAATTTTAATGATATCTGAGTACTCACTTTATTCACTTTTTTCTTTTTCTGTTTCTTGTAACTCAACCATTTGAATGTGTTAACATATTCATAAATTAAGAAGTAAATTTCTAAAAAGTAGGAGATATTTCTATGCTTCCCTTCCTTCTGTTTTACATTACTTAGTATTCTTTAGATATGAAGTAGGTGGCATGTCACGCCTTGACGGCACTGGGTTTTCAAGTTAGGGAACAGTTGTATGTATAACCACAGTTATTAGTAAGGAGCGATTTTGCTCCTCAAATTTCAGTATTTTCCAATGTTGTGTGTAAAATTGCATTAGACTACCAAAGGCACTTTACTTTCTCTACAGGAAAACTTGAGTGAACTGATGATTGAGAATTATCTATTGTAAGAACTATTGCATCTCAATGTTCTCCAACATTACTCATGCAAGCATTCAATAAAAGTTAATTTATGTAATAGCCATAGCTAGCAATGAACATTGCTAAATTAAAACCCCAAATAAATGTCCTTTTCTCTAATTTTCATAAAGCAAGTTAGAACTAATAGTAATTCATTAATACATGCCAGGTCCAGTGCTAAGCCTATTATGTCATTTATGTCTATAACAAATTTCTAAGATGCAATTATTATCTCATTTTTACACATCATGGAATGAAACCTTAAAAAGGTAAGTAACTTGCTGGAGGTGGCACAGTTAAAAAGTGGGGAGGCTGAGGGTGGAATCCAGGCCATCTGACGGCAGACATCATTTCTTAACCATTTGCTTGCTCTACTTAACTTTACGCTGCTGATAATGCCAGTTCTGGACTGCATTCCCCGTTTTCAAAGGCATTTTTATGCATAGAAAATGTTGTCCTGTTGTTCTCTGATTTTGAAGAGAAACATAAATAACACGGGAGAAAAATTTCACACCATTTCCAATTGTACTTGTCACATAGAGACTGACTGAAGAAAGACATTTTATCACGTTATGGACAGTCACACTTGCAAATGCCATTTGAAGTGTCAAAGCAAAAAAGTCTGCTCTTTCTTCTGTTTTCTTATCTCTGTCATTTAATTTTAAAAAGCAAACATCTTGACCTGTACTGACATTTCTGTTTATATATAAGCATAACAGAAAATATCATGAATTAACATCTTTCTCTCTCACATGCTTTAAATCATACTACTCTCAATTAAAAACTTTAAAATCTGCCATACTGCCCTGAACTTGTATAATTTAGATCCTTTAATTAATTTTAAGTGTAGTTTTCTCTTTTATCTGTATAAGTGAAACAAAAGGAACATCTGGGGGTTGGGGAGTAAGAGATAGATTTTAAAAAGACTTAACTCCCCTGCCCAGTGTGAATTCAGTGTGTTCATCATTGTTTGGCTAAATGAAAGGTCACTGGTTAGATCCCACGTCAGGGCACGTGTCTGGGTTTTGGGTTCAGTCCCTGGTGGGGGTGCATACAAGAGGCAATTGGTATTTCTCTGTAACATTGATGATTCTCTCTCTCTTTCTCCCTCCCTTCCCTCTCTCTCAAACTAAATAAGTAAAATCTTTTTAGAAAATTACTTAACTGTATCTCTATTTAATTTCCTGGTAAATATATTTTGGCATTTTTTCCCAAAGCACAGAATTATAAATGTGTATACTTAAAATATCTAATTATTTCAATAGCACTGAGATTTGTGATACATTTGTTTTTATATTACTACAAGTTCATGATTCACAGCAACTTCATTAAGCCCCTGTAAAAGTTTTAGGAGCAAATAACAGACAACTAGGACCATATGTCAAATTTGACTCATTCTTTTTTGTTGTTGGCTTGGGTGCATTTTATTGGTTTTCTTTCAAATTTTACTAATTCTTCCTGTAACCGTGTATATGTGTATGTACTCCTGTACATTTGTACTTTTCTTGCTGAAAATATAGCAGATTTTCTGAACTACATTCCTCTTTTTCATTCCAAATTGAGGCATCAATTCATTTGAACTCCTTAATGGATGCCACGATAGTCCTGTGAAGACTGGAAGTTTGCATTTGTGCAAATGGTTGCCTTATTTTTCATTTCTTAAGGTAAAAAGGGAAAGTCATAGCTAACACCGGGCTAGATCATTGTGCTGGTCAATGAAACTACCTCCAAAATGTGTTAGTTATTACCAAACAAGGCATTCCTATTTCAACTCACCACATACATTGGTTCAATGTAATTCAGTTTAACAAATCAACAGAGTGTTTTCTCCGTGCAAAGAGAGCATTTCATTATAGCATGGTTTTCTCTCACATAACTAATGGATTCTAAAATATATCTGATTGTCACATTGCTATTCTGTAAGTAAACTTTTAAATGTAATGTATTGAATTTGGCAGTTCTGAAATAAAAGGCATGTCTCATACTGGATTACAATTCTATGCTGTTTTCCAGAATTGGTATTCATTTTTATTTCAATTTTTCAACTGTGCTAAATTGACTGTCTTGGAACATTTTAATGATGTTTACCACAGAAGGCCACACAAATTGGATATTGGATTGAATTGATTTTTCAACTTTAGGGAACCCCATACTTATTTCAGGTGATTTTTATTTCCTACTAGCGGATGCCTTTAGATGTCGGTCAAATTGGCAATAACACGTTTTGAATGACTGGAGAGCTATCCCACAAAAGCCTCATCCCTTAACTGACTGTCCATCAGCTGTACACACACAGTTCTCCATATTTCTCCCTTGGACCCAAACACAGCTTACCATTTCCTGTCAAATTCTTTGGATTTAGACTCTCAAGACAATTGTTTTCATGTACAGTGCCAAGTCATTGAGGTAATTTCATTTATATGTGAGCAGGGACTGAAGTTAATTTGTCAGAAACTAGCTAACCTGTAGCAGAGAACCTTTCCCCAGGTAAGTGTCTGTACCTATAACCAGGCTTACCTGGAGAAGCCGGCCACATCTCTGCAAGAGGTGCGAGTCATCAGGGGAACTAGAAAGATGGATGAAGACATAAGAGAACAAGGGAAGAGTGAAGACCCCTGTATTTGGAAGAAGAATGGCGCCACCGGGCAGGAAATGTGGAGACATTAGCTCCCACCCTGGCTCCCAGGAGCTGTCGCTTTGGGCAATTCACAAAGCTGCTCTGAGTCCACTGACACGGGGTTGTTTGTGTATCTAAACTCCAATGTCCCTCCCACCGCAGCAATGCTAACATTTTATTTTATAAAAATATCTCTGCTCCTATTCCATTCTAAGAAATAATAGCAAGGAAGGCAGAAAAAGGAGAACATTCTCCATTATTGATCCTGGTTACACTACAACTACTAGGATTAAATTTTAATGATCAAGAAAAAAGAAACCACAGCAGATGCTATGGAATAAATAAAGGAGTTCCTTAAAAGTCAAACATGAACATTGCTTTATCTCAGGGGACCCCCCTTGCATCTTCCTTGCAAATATCATGGGGAGGCTCTCATAGGTGCCTACTTTTCTCCACAGCTGGGGATTGTAGAGGAAGATTTATCTGGACAAAGTTAATTCCACACAGGTGGTACCACTCGCTGTCTGTACTGTATATTTTTCTGCTCATTCTAAAATGGCTCTGATGTTATCATTGTTTCTTCAGGTACAGAAAGAAATAAAGCACCCCCCACCACTACTCTCCCAGGTTTTCCCTCCTCTTTGAAAAACACAGAGCCATAGAGGATGATTTGCAGAACTGGAATAAAAGATCAGAAGGCTGTTTTTTATCATGATGCTATATGCTTGCCAGGCACACAGAGCCTGCCTCTATCATTCTTTGTGGTGCAGAGCCCTGGGCCCAATAATCAGTGCTCAGTCCTCCATGAGATAATTCATCTACTTGTTCTTTATTGCCTCTTCCACTCCTGAAACCCATAGGCACATCACAATAAAACAATTGATTAGTTTTATGTGTTGACTTGAGTAGAGTAAGAGATGCCCAGGTAGCTGGTAAAATATGACTTCTGCGTGTGTCTGTGAGTGGGTTTCTGGAAGAAACCAGCATTTGATTCAGAGACTGAGTAAAGAGATCCACCCTCACCAGTGTGAGTGGGCATCATCTAACCCGCTGGTGGACTAATAGAACAAAAAGTTAGGGTGAAATTTCTTTTGTCTTGAGCTGGAATGTCTAACTTCTCCTGCTCTCAGAGAGTGGTGCTCCTGTGTCTCTGACCCTTGAATTCCAGGACTTACACAAGCAACTCCAGGGCTCAGGCCTTTTGAAGTACACCTGAATAGTAGCACCATGCATTTTAATTTTTAGCTGATAGATGGCAGATTGTGGGACTTTTTAGGGGTCCATAACTGTGTGAGCCAGTTTATATAATAAATCTCCTGTATACGAGGTCAGTCTAGAAGGTATCAGGCCATGTAATATGAAAAATAGAGATATTTATTGAGGAAGATACAAGATACAGGAAACATTGTACATAGGACAAGGACACCTCAGTCCCCTTCAAAGTAGGCACCTTGGGACCTCACACAATTCTCCCAGTCACCATCAGCTGTCCCATCATATTTTCCCGAACCTCATCAACAGGTCAGAAATACCTTCCCTTTCAAAGGTGATCTTAGTTTTGGGAAAAGCCAGAAGTTACAGGGCACCAAATCTGGGCAGTACGGGGTCTGAGTCACCTGGGTGATTTGATGTTTTGTCAAAAAACTGCACAAGATGTGATGCCTGAGCTGATGTGTTGTTGTGATGAACCTGCCAATTGCCATTTGCCCATAACTCTGGCTTTCTGAACCATCCAGATAGTTTCCTCTGAGGGATGTTCAACATAAATGCAAAATTTGACGCTGATTTGTTGTTCTACTGGCTCAGTCATCTTGAATGCAATGGCCACACAGCACACATGATCGATCACTCAACGCATCTACTGTCCCACTGACGGGTACAGTGATGTTGTCATTGTTCACACATGTGCATTCCAGTCCACTCTGCTATCTGCCACGTTCCATTGATGTTGAGCTAACCATTCTTATATTAACAATGGCTGGGCTTTTTCTGGACAGACTTTGTTTTATACATTATATACCTATCTATAACCCATTGGTCCTGCTTCTCTTGAGAACCTACCTAATGCAAGCAGATTGTTAAGGAGCTCACACTTTAAAATCACATAACCAGTTTCTTGATAATGGAATGTTGAAAAAGCATGGTCTGTTCTCCAGGAGGGCACAGGGAAGTATCAGCTACAAACATGAGCTCTGCTGTACGTAGACTAAAGCATCTATGTTCTGGTCCCAGGGCTCACTCAGATATTCTCCACAGCTTGCTTTCTATCCAGCTGTCAATTAAAATTTGATATTGTAGGAATAATACACTTCCTTTTAGTTGTCTTTATGCCCTGGTTCGAACATTTAAAGGGATCACACCTGATAAGAGGAAAGAGGATGCCTGGTGGACAACCAGGGGCACTTGCTGATTGACCGCCCAGTTGCTAGAAGAGGGAGAAGGTCTCCAGACTGGAGAGCAGAGGTATTGACCTCAGCTTTTTTTGAGGTCTCCAGGTTCAGGGAACCCCTCTAAAGAGCCAGTACATGAACCTGGATCATGTGTCACCTGTTGGTACGGCTGGTACCCATCCCCACCGAGACCCCAGCTCTGCTCCTATGAACACTGCTTCCCCTGACTGTGATTATTCCTCTGTGCCATTCCCAGCCTGTCCCTGAAGCCACACGTTGATGTGTATCTTTGTCCTTTGCTTGATGCTTTTTAATTGTATTATTGTTGAATTTGGGGGAGACTATATTTTATTTATAATTTTTCCCTCCAGGAGGTAGCCATAAAATTGTGCCCTATGATTCTGTGAGTGATAGGGTGTGGCTGATTGACAGTACCAGATGTTATCCTTGGGGATCAGGACCCCATTTCTGCTGGGACCTCAGTTCCCTAGATTCCTCCCAGGTTAGGACATTTGGTCCTATCTAAAATGTCTATGGAGACATTTGGTCTATACCAGAAATCCCTTAAAAATTAGTTCTGTCCAAAACATCCACATTTCAAAAAAAACATTCCTGGGTTCAAATAAATAACCTATAACATTTATTTGTATTTTTGGTTTACAGGATTAATACATTCAAATACTATTTTGTTTTTATTGGTCCAATAATTGAATTTTGGCTATTTTGCCTATAATAACCCTTCTCATCTCAGTAACCTAGCTTATAATGGAACATGGATTAGGTAGTTGGGTCAAGGTTTAAAACTTGCAAAAGAGCAGGATTCATATTAACTGTGGACCAAGTGTCTCTGTGGACATTTACAACAGGACCAAATGTCCTGCAAGTTTTCCAGCCAATGCCTGGGCTTGTTTTCTGGTGCTAGTGCTGGCCTGTTCCTATAGTTTACCAAATCGTTCTGACAGGTGACCTTGGCTGTGAGCGTCTCCCTGTTGTGAAAGAAAACTTTGTTATAACTGCGCTGAGACCATACAACTGCACAGTCCTCTCCCCTTGCCCTGTCCTGGCACAGGCCAGGCCTGTGCTGCAGTCTGCAAACTCTACCAACTCCGGCTTCCTCCCCTCTCTCCTTCAGAGCCATTCTGCCGATAATCTGTTTGCATTTCTTAATTTGCATCTTATTAAGAACATCGTATTTGTTTCACTCTGTTCAGCATCAGTTTTCTTGAAACATGTTTGCCAGTGAGCATGATAGCGGATTATCTATCAGTTTTATTGGTATCTTCCTACTCAAACTTTTCCTGTTATTTTAATCAAACTAATGCATCATCTAACTTTCCTTTAATGTTCCTAGAGATTTGTATCTTTATATATGAGCATTACATCTTTCCTTATTGATTTTTCTCCATGTTTGGTATAAGTATTATAACCTCTGCTAGGTTTGATTTAGCAAAATTCCATGTCTGAACTTGTTCAGTTATTTCTAGAGGAATTAAGATTTCACATTGATCAGCATGGATGAGAGTAAAATTAAAGAAAGTTCTTAAAAATTATTATAATTTGATAAATCCACAACTTTACTGAGTACTGAAAGAGTACTACATTAAATTGTATCATATTATTGTGGTTTACAGGCTTACTTGCAACTTTAATGAAGTGTAGCTGTAAGTCAGGGTGTATCAGACAGAGGAAGCAGGTAACCACATATGGGGGTTGAGGATGGGAGTGTGTTAGCAGTGTTCTAAGACAGGTGTGGAGACATCCTGCTTAAAAGAGCACAAAATGTTAGGGACACCATCTAGATTTCAGGGGTAAGCCTAGGTTGTGTCTGGGAGCCTAGTGCAATACAACAGAGATCCCGATATGCAAATGTTCAACATCAAGGAATCTGACACAAGTTAGGCATGTCTCATCAGGCAGATAGAACATAAAGTGATATAATTATAGGTTCAAAAAAGCTATTTGTGGTTTATTTTGCAGTTTTACTGATTAACTTTCTAGAAGTTAACATTTGAGGATGAGCTTCAATTTCCTGAAAATGAACTGGAGAGTGCAAAACCGGAAACTGGTGTTCTGGGAAAAGACTGGGAAACTGGGCAGAGTACTGAAATCAGAATGCAGAACCAGGATACTGCTGTAGACCTGGGCATGTGAAGGAGATTCAGTCATTAAAACTTAGGTGACAGTGCTTGGTCATTATAATGCATTTAATAAACTAATAGAGAAAGTGGTGCTTACAACTGTCCTTCCTCATGTTTATTCAGTTTTGAAAAAGCACTGTAGGGTCCAACTGCAGAATGCTGTAAATAGCCTTAGGATGTGGCTTTGCTAAGGAGCTAAACAAGGACTTTTGCTTGTGAACAATCCTGCTCGTATAGCTCTAAAGTTCAATAGCCATTGTAAATTAGATTATGCAGTTTCTCTCCATTCTGACAACTCTGATGGAGACGGGTCTTTTGACTTCTCAAGTCTTAGTGATGAACAGTCTATCTGTAATCTGTTCCAATGGAATTGAGATATGTTCCATTTTAGGAAAATGTATTAAAATATTTCCAATTAGCAATGGCCAAAAATGTAGGGGATGTGTATGGTGGTAATTTATTACCTATAAGCAGAGCATGTAATCTGAGTGAAATTTTGTAGTAGTACTTGAAGCTAATTCAAATGATTTTTCCGGCTCAGAAAATACATTATTAATATGAGTGGGTATTTCTACGTGATCAACAAATAATCCACTCTCAGATTCTTTTGCATTATTTCATGTATTATATAGGCAACTCTTTCTTTCTAGACTTCCGTGGTAATCAGCCATTTCTACTTAAGGTTGTTCTACATTGATTTGGTTTAAAAGATAAATTCATAGACATTAAAGTGTTACTATAAAACGGTCCCTGATTTTCTCATACCTTACATTTTGCACACCACTCACCCCTCAAAAAAAGTTTCAGTGATATGC
Organism: Desmodus rotundus; assembly: GCF_022682495.2. NCBI lineage: Eukaryota > Metazoa > Chordata > Mammalia > Chiroptera > Phyllostomidae > Desmodus > Desmodus rotundus. The sequence continues at coordinate 82,915,137 of NC_071399.1, read as the reverse complement.
TGAAGATCTTGTGAGTTCATCTGTAGAACAGCTAGGTCTGAAATTCACACACCTTGATTTTCTGTTCCACATCTTGTATGCATCGATTTTACCTTTGTTTTCCTAACTTTTATTAGTAATATAAGAATTATGAATATGTGGAAAATTTCTGGGTGTCTAAAAATAACAATGACTTTTTTAGGTTTATAGTTAAATAAATCACAAAGATAACATTTTAAGTGACATCAATAGAGATATAAATACTGTCCTCCCTCATTCTTTTATCATTAGAAATCCTAAAATATTATCACATTTAATTTTTTCCTGTGTTTAAAAGTATTTGAAATACGTTTCTATAAACTAAGCATGGATTAGGAAAGAGTCATCAAAGCTACAGTGACTTCTGTCATCAACAACAAGTTCAGGGGTCTCCAATACCACCCTCGGTTTTGATAATTTTCTGGAAGGACTCACAGAACTCACTGGAATCTGTTATATTCATGGTTATGTTGTTGAAAACTCAGTTCTTTTCTTCTTGCTCACACAGTAGAGAATTACAGATCAGCAAGTCAAACAGTGTACAAGAAAGGTCCATTAGTACATTCTGAAGGACTTGCTGAGGGTTAGGGAGAGAGATCCCAGGTTACTTGTCCTGAGGACTTAATTCATGGGGTGAGGTGAGAGTTAATAGGATGATAGGGAACAGGAGTTACATATCAATTGGCAGATAACAGTGGTGATGACCGTACATGTTTTCTCCCATGAAGGATATGACCACCTATGCATAGGCATTGTGTAGAGCTCTGTTCCCAGGGTCCTTATATTCTGCCTCAGGCAATATCTGGCCATCCGCTGTGAAACAGCTATGCAACCAGTAGCAGTTGGTCCAAATTATTTTCAGCTGCTTTTTCGTTAAGAACAATGGACCCCCTCCCACCCTTCCTCCTTCTTCCTCATTTTCTAACTCCTACCTAACATTACAGTTGACTAACATGAAAACATAGATCAAAATTAGATAACATATAGATGAATGGAAGAGATGCAAGAGACAAAGTGCAGGAGGATTCCAAACACACAGCATCCGGTTTTGCTCTTTCTATAGAGTCAAGGCCAGCTTTAACTCCTACCAGCATTGATACACTACTGTAAGCACAGAACACTGCCCACCAGGGAAGCTCTCTCACGTTTTTTTGTCCAGTGTTTTTATTGGGCTCTGTCAGACATGGTGGACTGTCTGCACAATTGACCTCAGTCCCCAGCCCATCTGGAGGTACTAAGCTGACACTTTGTCCCTCAAAACCTCTCACCATAAGTCACACTGATAGATTATCTGGCATGGTCCAAAGACCCCAACAGATAAAGACAATTTTATCAAGCAGGGCATTCCTAGGGCTTAAAAGATCACTTCCCAGGAGCCAAGGGCACAGGGCAGACCTCTCATTGGGCAAAGTGAAATTTTTTACTATACACTGAGAAATGTGCTTTAATTTTTTTCTCATATGAAAAATCATATAAGCTGATTTCAAAATTAGGGCAAACATATAAACCTGAAAGGCCTGGAATAGACACATGGTCAAGGATAAGCATATAGGTTATGAAAGTGACTTCGGATTTTGTAGCTTTAATTAGTTGACTGGGTACAAGAATTTTTCTGCCCTCCTGTGTTGTTGTAACAGAAAATCAGGGATCCTCAAACAAAGAAAGAAGCGAACAACATCAAAGACAGGTACAAAATTGAAAAAAAGCAAGCAAACAACCTAGAACTAAGCTCCTGGGGAATTTCAGTGAATGCAGGCAACTTACAGAAAAATAAAATAATCTTAATACTTAGGATGTTCATGACATGAAGCACCCTCCTCATTGTTTTACCTACCTTCTTAGAAATGCTTTTCAATTCCATACACTATTTATATTCTTCTTCAAGTTAAAAATAAAATTGCTACAGGAAAGGAAGCCCTGACTGATTACACACACACACACACACGTATGTGTGTATATGTATGCATACATATATTATACATGCACACACAATATATGCACACACATAAATATACATGCATGTATATATGTAAAACAAATGTATGTATACACATACATGAACGTCTATATGTAAATGCAAATAACACTGATGTGCACATAGAGGTACATATATCCTTTCAAACTGGTGTTTCAGGATTCTTAGGATATATTTCCAGAAGTAGTATCACTGGGTCAAAAGGCAGATCCATATTTAGTTTTTTGAGGAAACGCCACACTGTCTTCCACAGTGGCTACACCAGTGTGCATTCCCACCAACAGTGCACTTCCCTGTTCCCCACATCCTCACCAGCACTTGTTTGTTGGTGTACTGATGGTACCATTTTGGCAGATATGAATATGTAAACTAACATGTAAACACACGTGCACAGGTGTGGACACACATGACACATACAAACACAGGCACACACAAAAAGGTAGTACATACATACACATATGCAGCACAAAGAATCATGTACACAGATATATGTGTGTGTGTCTGTCACCTCTAATTTACACTGTGCTTTAGCTTTTTAGTCTTTATTGCAAATTGCAATTGAATAATTTTTGATGCAACTGTTTTCTCGGATAAAACCCACAGTGGCCAAACCATAATAATCTTGATCATTACTTACCTGGAAAAGTAGCACAGAGAACGGTCCTTGAATAGGCTCTGAAGTACTCTTTGTTAATGCTAATATTTGTTGAAAAAATATATTCTACATTAAAATGGTAACAAATAATGGTAAATCAATTAATAACCTAGACAAATAATACATATATAATGTAAACAATGAATCACCTATCAGAAAGGACAATTATGGACTCTTCCAAGAGCATTTGTAACCATGAGGGAAAATTCAGATAAAATGTCATTGGATATAGGCATTATGAGCTTATAATAAGTAATCTTTAAAAATACTGCAAATGTAGTTAAAAGGGTATTATTATGGGAGTGTAATCATGAAAGCTAAAGTGCAGTAGGTTTAAACTATTCTCCTGCAGCACCCAACTCGGCCTTCTGTACTGCCTTTGTCATGCAGGAGCCGGGACCCTGAGCACGCCTATCAGGATTTGCCCACAAAGGGCCGCTGCAGAAGGAAGAAGAAATTTATTTGCTCGTTCTTCTCTTGCTACTCTGGGCTTCTTCTCGGCTTGCCATTTGTGGGAGAGCCACCCACCGTAGCCTATTCCCATTTGAAGCGACTACTGCTTTTTTGTAGCAGGCGTTGAATCCAGTTCCTAGTTTTCCCCAAACGTGCCATAGCAGCTTCATGCTAACTGTTTCTCAGAAACAAACAACTAAGCAGTGCCCCTTTCCATGGGGCCCTCCTCCAAGCTTGGGTCCGTCTGCATATCTCCTCCCTCCTCAGGAGTCCTATTTTCATTTTCGCAAAATCCTCTCCTAAGTTTTTAAGTTTTAATACTTGCAACATCTCTCCCGGTCCTGGGGATGATAGTTACTTTCTACAGCTGCTACCTCTATGCTACACTGGAGTTTTCTGTTTCCCTTTTTAGTAACTAACACCTTTATACCTAGGTGCAAATTTTTATATCAGATTTTCTTTGTTGCAATAACTCTGTTTTATGACTGGACCATAACTCATGCTGAGGGGATTATGTATTGAGGAAATAAGTAGAGACTGACTATCGTTTGAGAGTAGTGACTTGACAATAAGAGAAGAGAGACAGGCATGGCTGGAAAGAACTGGTGCAAGGCATTGGGAAGCTGTGAGGTTGTTTGGGGACAGAAAGGAAATGCTGGTGGGATGAGAAAGCCCGAGAACTGCTGAAATGAAGGGAGTGAATGAGGCTAAAGTCCTCAGAGGAACTAGAAGTCATTTAGTTTAATGGATGAAGAAGATGTCATTAGTGTGAAAACTGAGGAAAGTGACATCTTTTCCATAGCAGGACAAAAAAAACCTAGCTAAAAAGCAGTTTGATATTATAGGGAAGTTTTCAAGGGAGAACTGAAAAACACAGGGTTAAAAGAGACTGAGACATTTAATTCCCATTGAAGAAGGTGATTATCTGTCAAAATGAATAAAAGATTGGGATTTGAAAGAGTAATAAATATTTAGACTGCTGGGTGTGTAGGTTTTCGTCATAGTCATCAATAGACAAAATTATAAGAATTAAATTATATTAGCCAGAACACTTTATACATTTCAAATAACGGAGATCCAATTTGATAAAAAATCAATGATAAAAATGAATGTCATGGGTGTATATAAAAGGAGGTTATAAAGTTAAAGGATAAGATAATCAGATCTTGGCAACTTATGATCCAGGAACACTCACAGGCCTGCAACACAGACCAAACATTCTTTATATTCTTTATGTCATTTATTTATGCTTCTTTCTGGCGAGTAGCTCCATTTACTATTTCTCTGAGATAGCTTTGTTCACCCAGCAGGAAACATGGCCACAGTGAGCTCCAAGGTCATATGTCTTTTTTACAGATAAAATAAGAAAGATCAATTCGGTGCAAGAAACCCAAGTAAAAAATGCAAGGTAGCCAGCCTGTCCGAGGTGTATGACCTTCAGCGATTGCTATTCCTTGGGGTGAGATTTATTGATGGTCCAATGCGGGTTAATGTCCCATGATGTGGAAATATAGGAAAATTGCAATTCCCATTCAGAACCTCCATTGAGGGTGTATTAGTTTTCAATGGTTATATAACAAATATTCACATGCTTGATACTTCAAGAGACACAAATTCATTATCTCACTATCTTGGTAGGTAAGAAGTCCAGGCATTGCCTTGCTAGGGTCTCTGATTGGGTTCTTTGAAGAGTACAAGCAAAGGCCAGCTAAAGAGCCAGGTGAGGTGCCAGCGAAGGCTCACTTCTCCACTGGAATTGAGGGCCTTCTTCCAGTCTGTTTTTTTCCTTCCAGAATCCAGTGTCTTGCAGGTATAAGAACAAAGACCCTGACTTTGTGCTGGCTGCCAGCTGAGGGCTCTTCTTCCCTTCTAGAAGCCATCAGGTCCTAGCCATGTGGCCTCTACCATAGGGCTTAAGGGTTTATTTACAATACAGTCATTGGCTTGTTTGCAGCTCAGCAGAATATTTCCATGATACTTCACCTTCTTTTAAAGAGCTCAGCTGATAAAATTAGGCATACTTACACTAATCTCTCATTTGACTGATTCAAAGTCAACTGTTTAGGGATCTCAATCGCATGTAAAAGAAATCCCTGTCTATAGGTTAATCACGGGAGTGCTATTTTATCGTTTTCATTGGCACTACCCACAAGGAGGAGGAGGACATGCAGAACATATCCATTGGAGGGTCGGAGCCTCGAGGGCCATCCTAGAACATGGCCCACGGGATCCACTTCCTGGGCCCCAGTGATTCATGTACTTCCTACAAACATCCATTCACCACTCTTCCCAAAACTTCCAAGAGTCTCATTTCATGCTAAGCATGAGTTTGATGTGTAAATTCTTATTATCTAAATCGTCTAAATCCTGTGTGTACAAGGATTCAGTGTATAATTCAATAGGTATAACTGCTGGGTGTAATTCTTCTCTATCTATGGTCACGTGAAACTAAGAGACAAGTTATGTGTCCTCAACATTCCCAATGTACAATGGAGGAGGGACAGGCACAGATAAACAGTTACACGCGTTCTGGAGAGAGATAACAAGTGTTTGTGAGGACGTGGAGGAAAGAGAACGCTTGGGCACTATTGGTGAGAATGTAAGTCGATGCTGCTGAGGCAGGTTAGTAAGAAACTAAGAAAATTCCCTGGCAAATGGTATGAAGATACTGAGACAAATAGCTAAACAAACAGCTGGAATGGCTGTGCAATTAACAGCCAGTTAAAGAATCACAAGAAAGAGCCTATCCTCCCTAACTAGAAGATGCCTAGGAGCATGTAATTTAAGTCACCATAGTCAGGGAGAGAGATAACAAAAGCCAGTCACACCCACACTATTCCAAGATGGAGAAAAAAGGACCACAGAATGACTGCAAACATTACACAAGCATTATAATGCAATAAGACACCACAAGTAAAAGGGCCAAGGTGGACAAACACTATTACACTTCCAGAATGGACCATATTAGGTAAAAGACCTCCTCCCAACCACAAGGAGGAGTCAGAATTTGGTTCCATAAAGCTTAGAGACAAGCTTCACCCCCTTGGAAACATATAAAAATCACAAGAACTAGCTGACCACATGTGCAACTCACGTGTGAGTTGGCCCATGTCCACTCCAGTGTGTACTTTTTGCTTCTTTCACAGCGGCACCTGTGCCCTGGCCTCTTTCCTTCTGTCTGCTAGAATAAAGCTTGTTCTCATTCGAACTCATCCTGGGTGAGTCAAGAACCTGGAAGTTGCCTGACATGCAGAAGTTCCCGGACCTTGCCGGGGCAGTGCTAGCCCTTGGCTTGGAAGCGGTGCAGTAACACAGCTGTTATGAAAAACAGTATGAAGTGCTCTCCAGTAAATAAAAATAAAACTACCTGATCCAACTTTTTGGTATATAACTAAAGGAAACAAAAAACAGATATTGAAAAGATATCTCCATTTATTGCATCATTCATTAAAGCCAAGATATAGAAAGAACCTAAGTGTCCATCAGTGGATGAATAAAGATCTGAATAATGCATATATATGTATGTCTTATTCAGTGAATAGTTTACTTGAACTTGATCTTTACTCAATCTATTTTAGTCTAAGCTGTCATTGTTTGCGCTAAACCAATTTTCTCAAAACTTTCTGGATCTCGTATGAATTTCACTTAAAAGATTTCTTAAGATAATTCTTTCTCTATCTTTGGTTTTTAGTGGATGGTTGAGGGACAACATCCTTCAGCTTTCCAGAGGTCCTCTAGTTTGATTGAAAGAATCGTGAAGCACACCCTTAGTCTTTTGAAAAGGCTCTTTGTGTTATTGAACAGTAAGCTTTGATCTCTCTCAGATTTTAGCCAAAAGTTATGTAGTGACACTTCAGCTTTTTCTCTGTGGCAAGTTGCTAGCATCCAGTCTTAATTTTAGAATCTTCTGCCATCCAAAAGAATTGAAGGTTTTCAAAATTATATATCCCTGGTTCCTCTTTGTTTAATATCTCTTTCTTCAATTAATCTCTTTCCTCATGCATTTTAATGTAAGTAGCAGAATGAAAACAGGTAGTACCTTTAATACTTTGGTTGCTAACCCATTTCCCTTTTAAGAAAACAAGGAAATGGAAATACCACTACTAAAAACAGAATGCTGTTATTTGTTACATAAGGCTATTGATATACTAGAGTGATGCGAAAATAATAATAAATGCAAGATATCCATGGCAAACTTTGGGGGTAAATTTAGTTATCTTGGAGTAAATATTGTGGCTATAAATGCCACCAGAGACTATTCTTGGGACAAGATGGATAATGGGTTAATTTATTTCTAATTAAGATTAAAATTAATTTATTTTATATCATTTAAATTTAATTTATGATTTTGGTAGATTTTGGTAGATTTTGTCTTTTTTTCACTTTTATTGACATACAGCACTGTATAATTTTAAGGTAGGTGTTACCATAATGATTTAACTTACATCTATTGTGAAATGATTACAACAGTAAGTTTAGTTAACATCCATCATCTCATAGATGAAAAAAGAAAACAATACTTTTCCCTGTAGTGAGAAGTCTTAGGATTAACTTTCCTAATAATGTTCACATATTCCTTAGAGCCATGGTAACTGTAGGTATTAAGTTGTATATTCCATATTGTACACTATGTCTCCAGCAGAAATCTCTTTACTTACCTAATCAACACATCAAAATTCTGCTTTCAACCTAAGTACAGTTTTGCTTAGTTTTCTGCCACTACATGATGAGATCCCCCTTCCTCCAAATTCCAATAACATGCTTTTAACTTCCTTGGAGCCCTCTCAGGCAGCATCCTTAAAGGCCCGTTTCCACTACCAGTCTGTTTAAAGCAATGTAAGCTTGCTTTCTCATGCTCTTTAGGACTATTCCAGCTTCTACTCACTTCCTGACCCCAGGGCTGCTCCCTAATTTTAAGTGTTTGTATCAGCAGCACCCTACTTCCAAATACCAATATTTGTATTAGTTTTCTTTTGAGCCTGTAAGGAATTACCGCATACCGATCCGCTTAAGATAAGAAAAAAATATTGTGTCACCATTTCATTAGATCAGAAGTTGCAAGAATGACATAAGTGGGTGGTATTTTTAGGCCACTGAAAACAGAAGTCAAAGGGCCACCTGGGGCACTGTTTTCATTTGGGTTCTCATCTCTTCTCATTCAGATCATTCACAGAATGCAGTTCCTTATGGCTGCAAGACCAAGACCCATGTTTCCTGATGTCTTTTGGCTTCTGAAGGCTTCTTTTGGCTTCCTTCAGGCCTTTGCCTTGTGTCCTCTCTCATAGGGAGTATACTACATCCATGCTTCTTACTTTCTTTCAGGGCTCCAGGAGACCACTTTAATGAGACTTTGCTTTCATTTAAAGATCTTAGTTAAATTAGCATCACCCTTAAAGTCAAAGGCTTAGCAATCTAATCATGAAAATGATACTCACTGCTCTCACTCACATGGAATGGGAAGAGATTATATAGGATGTGAATCCTTGGGAACCATTTTGAACTTTTTTATACCAGGTGAAGATAGTAGCAATTATTCACATCCTGTTTTCCAAGGGATATACCACATCTTTAAGTGTGAATTTGACTGTAAAGTCAATATTGTTTATTTCTGTTAAGTATATGGTTTCTACCCCAGTTATTTTCACATAATTGGCACTATCCATCTTATTGGTCAATACCAAAAGAAAGTCATTCTCAATTCCTCTCTTTTTCTCACATCTACTATGCATTTTATTAACAGTCCCTGTCTTCAACTCCAAATCCAGCCAGCATCACCTCTCATGACACCTGCAATGGCAGGGACAACCTACCACTTCTATTCTGGACTCCTTACAATTAATTTCCAAATTGTAGTAAGTGCTAGCTCTGAAAACACATCAGGAGCATCTTGAAATGTAACTCAATCATGTAAATAAAAGAAGTAAACATTTAAAACATTTCAATAACTACTCACTAAACTCAGAATATAATCCACACTTTTTATTATATTTCACAAGACCCTGCTCAGTCTGGTCTGCTTTTTAAAAAAAGATTTTATTTACTTACTTTTAGACAGAAGAGAAGGGAGGGAGAAAGAGAGGGAGAGAAACATCAATATGTGGTTGCCTCTAGCGCATCCCACACTGGGGAACCTTGCCCGCAACCCAGGCATGTGCCCTGGCTGGGAACCAAACCAGTAACCCTTTAGTTCACTGGCCAGTACTCAGTCCACTAAGCAATGCCAGCCAGGGCTGACCTGCTTTTATCATCTCCAACCATCTCTTATTACTCTACCCACCCAATTCATTCACTCATTTCCAGCATCACTTTTAATTATTTTTTATTAGGATATTATACCACCTTTGTTTCTTTGTATATGACTGTTATCACCTTGATATTGGCATGACTATTTCTTCATCATTCCACTACATTCCTTGACCATTCCTTTGAGATTGTGATCTCTGGTTCATACTCTTTTTCATCCAACTGACTAGCATTTACTTTATCGTGTCACCTTTTAAATAATCGTCTATATGCCCCTAACTTCTATTCTCACATTTGAATGTCATCTTTCTTCCTGCGGAAGCTCGGTTCACTCCTGCATACTCATGTCTCAACTCATCTCAGGGAGGCAGTGTTCGCTTCCAGTGTGGCTCTGAAGATCTCAATCCACATTTACAGTGTCCCGTTAGCATACGATGAAATATCCAGTCCCTTTGAGGGGAAGAAGACCATAATGGAAGTGGTGATCTGGTAATACTAAGCTAAATTCAGGTTTAGATACCTGTAAACTTAGATAATCAGTGCAACCTTTTGTTTAGCATGCAAACTAAGCTGCAAGTACAGGTAAATGGAACTTGTTTAATTCTCCCAATTATTTCTATGATTTTGTGACTAGAATTAGTTTTAGTTTTAGCTTATTACTGGATGTCAAACTTCATTTAATTTGGGGTCTTAGTTTATGCTACGAATATTTAAATGCTCATACTTTACTTATATTGGTAAAATTACTTCCAATCTGAGATAGTTTTGTTAAGGTAGAATGGGCAGCCAGAGGGGAAATAAAGGCAGGACCATCACTATTGCAATCTAGCAAAGAACTTAATAGAGGAGGCTAGAAGCAAAGGGAGACATGTCTCACTCATCCATCGACCCAGTTGTTCTGAGCCTGGTTCAATAAAGCTGCCAGGCATTCTATACGACAAGATAGTGCAGGAGGGGGAGCCCTTGGAAGTCTATGTGTATCATCTCCACTAACTGGCAAACGGAACACTTTGACACTGTATGTTCTTTCCAAGGCCTGGAAGGGGGAGGGGGAGGAGTCTATAATGCCCCAGAGAAAACTATCATAAAACAACTTTGCTTAACAGCCTGCCCCCTATCACGTATGCAAAATGAACAAATAGAGTCTGGAGTAAGATAGACTAACAGACCCCCACCCATAATTACATTGGGGTAGTTATGTCTCCTTGGGAAAGCTGGCACCACTTTTACCCATCAATCAAAGTGTAACTCCCACACCCCCACCACACCAACTATGTAAGTCCTCAGAACAAAGGACTCCCTTGACTGTTGGCCCTCTTGGCTCTTTTGCCACACAACGTACCCTGGCCAGCCGGCCTTGGGCCACCCAACCTCTGGCCACCCTGCTTTTGCTTTCCCACTAGAACTTAGCTCTAATAAACTTTGCCTGCATGCTGGTGGGCTTGCTGATCTGCAATTCTTTCCTGCATTGGCAAGAAGAGCCAAGTTTCTGGGAGTTATCCTGTAACAGTTTTAATATTTACATAGTAAATGTTTACCTTTAAATACAGTAAAAATGCTTACTAACTTTTTAAGGCAAATGTATTCAAAAGGCTTAAGCAAAATAATTTACATTTATTTAAATATTCATAGCAAGACACACTTTTATTCAAACAGAGAAGCACTGTAACATAATAGCTCATTCACATTCCACAGAGCATTACATTACTTAGAATTTTTTAAATGCATTTATGGAGGTGTAGTAGGTATGTGTGGTTATATATGGGGGTATGTGTATACAAATATATAAATATAGGTTTTAGTGGTTTAAAAGGTAATCTGATTTCAAGCCCTATTTTTTGCATACTGGTCACAGAATCCTCCAGCTGCTCATCTTTTAGAAAGTTATTTTTCTTATTTAGATTTCAGTTTTCTTATCTGTGAAATGGAAGTAATAATATCTAAAACAGAATTTCATGAAAATTAGTCTTATGGAAATTTCTTTACTAGCACTGGTCACATAATAAATTCATAGCAAGCATATAATCAGGCCTACAATGACAGTAGATAAATGGTTTAGAAACTATTAGTTTCCTAATTGATGCTATAAAAACTATCATATGTTCAGTATCTTACAGTAACACAAACTAGTATACTACATTTTAAGTTCTTCACTTCAGAAGCCTTACATAGGTGTTTCTGGGCTAAAATATAGAGTAACTTTCTGTAGTCTGTAGGGGAGAATCTGTTTCCTCACCTGAGTTGGCAGAATTCAGTTCCCTGTCAGCTGAGGACTTCTCTTTGCTTCTGGAAGCTGCCAACATTCCTCAGTTCCCCCATTTTCAAAGACAGCAGCCGCACGCTGGGTTCCTCTCACACTGAATCTCTCTTGCCTCTCCTGCTTCCTGTCCCACTTTTAAAGGTCTGCATGATTACATTGGGCCCTCCTGGATAATCCAGAATGTTCTGAATGTTTTACTATCAGTAACCTTAATTCCATTTCCAAGATCTCATTTGTCTTGTGTATTAACATATTCTCAGGTTCCAGTGATTAGAATGCAGGCATCGGAAGTACAGAACTAAAAGGTAATAAGTTTGTGTTATTTTAAGATTCCGCCTATCAGGGACAATGTTCTTTAAGAGCTGCAACATATCACTTTATATAGAATTGGACTTAAAGTATCAGTTTAAAATATTTTCCAACTTCCCATATTTTTAATAGAATGTATTCCCATACTTTGTACTCACATAGAATCAAGTATACAGAGCCTCACTAGAGAATGGCTGCATTAACACTAAGCCATGAAGAGTGTAAAATTTGGATCAGGATACAGAAACGCTCACAGAGTCTCATACATAACACAAACCACAAACACACTTATATTTATATCCATCCATCTCTGCCTAAAATTAATAGGCAAATCTAAGTACAATGTGATTTTTACTTTAACTCTTTCAGCCTTACCTGGGAATCGATGTTTCTCTTCTTGAGGATGTGATCAAAGGAAACTTCACGATTCTATTTGCATCTGATGTGCATTGTTCTCTTCTGTATCCTGGCTCTAAATTTTGAAACACTTGTCTCAAATCAGTCTTCATCAAGAATCACTTTCTTTTTAGATCAATTTTTCCACCAAGTTTTCTCAATTTACCTGCCAAAATTTTAAGAAATTCAGGTGCAGAATATAGGTTCTTCATCATCTGATTTTCTAGAGGTCTGATTATATCCTTTGCCCCCTATTATCTGCTGCACAATCTCAGCCCATGTGGAAGCTTAAAAGGACTATTTCTCTCCTCCAGCTTTGATAAAAGTATGCCTGTCACAACTGCCTTTGACCTCACTCAAAGGAACGATTTGATTTTTGTGCTCCAGTGCCAAGAGGGGAGTTATAAAGATTGACCTAGTTTTAGAGGAAAGAAAACTACATCTGGTCTGAGTCATACTTGAAAAGTATTTTCCAAGGCATGGAAACCATTGATTCTATCTCTGTATACTTATTTTGTTTCAGAATCTGACACCTCTGCCTCCTGCAGCTTCCTGGGCGTTGCTGTGTCTGTGTCCTGTACACACTTCTGTGTACTGCTGTTCAGCGTGGCTCTATGTTTTTACAAATGTAATTCTGGCCCAGAGAAGCATTTCATTTCACATTTAATCCTATACAGGAACTCTCAATAGCTAATGATTAGAGGGATAAATAAATACTGTGAGCCGATTTTACAATTAAAAAAATCACTTTCCTATTTATATACACCATTTTATTACATAAGGGATAGAGTAAATAAATTCAATTAAAACATTAATTGAGTATTCATCTCAGTTCCTTATGGGTCTGTAATGAACTCAGTACTTGTTCTTCCCCTCCCCCCATTTTTATAAATTCCAAAATTGACATAGCACTTAAATTTTTTTTAAAGAAGTATTGAAAAGTTTTGTCCTAATCCACAACCCTATTTCTTGGAAATAATGATATTTGATTATTTCTGCTTTTATCTCTTCTGGTAGTAACCTCTTTAATTGTACAAAATATGTTTCTACGTATTTCCTATTTACCAACACAAACCCTAGCTTTTCCCTCAGTACTAGGAGTGAGAGAGCTGAGTCACATCTTCTCTTCTCACTTTCTCCTTCCTTCCAGCCGCTGTTAGATTTATTTCTGTTTTTCTAATTTCTTTTTATTACTTTTATACAACTAAATACCATGCTGAAATGTAGTTTTGACCCATCAAATTTAGATAGCATATTTTTACTTCCTTTAATATAAAATGCTAAAACTGTGCTGCTATATCTGCCTGCCTCAGCTCCTCAAGGACATCATTCCTTTTACAATGTCAGTATTTATAACATTTGCATTTTATTACGTAGCTATAATTCTTTAAGGCTTTCTCTTTGATTCTGAAAAATAAAAGGTCATAAACACTTCCTATTACAATATAGTGATAGAAATATTGCCTCCTGAGCAACTTTAGTACTGGGCCTGTAGAGGACTTGATATTGGCCTTCTCTTAAACTTACTCTTTCTGACGGGATTATTCTAACAGTCAAGACTAATTGGGATCAGTTTTTTTTTTTTTTTTAATTGCGTAACTGCATAAAGTCACATCACCTTTTCAGTGTTCTTCATTTTGGACCATAAGTTACATAGCCAATTCTTTTTCCATAAAAATTGTCATTTCTATTGCTGACCAAAGAGTCTAAGGCTTTTTCACCACATCTGTGAGATCAAGTATCTTCATTCTACTAGTTATTAAACAGTGAATGATTCATTGAAAATCTATTGCAAATGTCATCCAAAGATTTGTTTCCAAGACACTGCTGGATGGGATCCATGGTTTCTTCAGTGTAAATTATAAGGAGATTTTTTAAATAGGTTGTTTCATTGTGTGTTTGTTTTTAAACTTTTGTTGTTAATTTGAAGTCTTTTTTTCCTCCCTGTAGATAAAGCACGGCCTTGTGAAGGACCAGAAGAAGGGCTGGATGTTAACTTTATAAAGCTGAGTGACAAATGCGAGTGTGTATTCTAGAACTGGTGCTCACACAAAAAGTCGAGTTATCCAAAGAGAGCCACTGATACGGGCGTGGACAGGGCACCCGAACAGGCTGTGTTTTCAGGAGAGGTTGCTCATCCAGTTTTCTGATTGACACAGAAACTGAGCCCCTTCCAGGCAAATATTTCAAATGCCAAAACTGTGAACTAAAACTGGAAACTTGGAGGACAACGCTAGTTATTTGTGACTATAGCTCAGAAAAAAATTCAGATTCTGGCAATAGTTTTTATTTATGGTTCACCTAACTTTTTAATGTGTTTCATGAGGCACAGACTTTCTTTGAGTTGTCATAGATACATTAGTGATAATTTGGGTGAAATGTGGTAAAGGCTGCTAAACACAAAGTACCTCCCCATTTTTTAATGTGTCTATTTAAAAAAATAATTTTGACTTACATCAAAATGTGGTGCATGTCATCACATTTTATGGGGGTTATTCTCTGGTATGCAGTGAATAGCTGTAGATTAGATCCTTCATCATGAAGACTTCACAAGGCCAGCCATCACCCATCCCTTTAAGAGAATGCACAGTAGCAAAGTATTTGCTGCAAAAGTGAAATTCATGCCTCCATATTTCTCTTTAAATTAAAACTAGAAATATACCTAAGGCCAGAATCCATTATTTCAAAAGAACTGCCAAAAAATGCCAGGTGTTAAAAATTTCTTCTTGTGTACAAAATGCTGTTTGAAGCTTATAACAAAATTTATACCGATAATGCTCCTTGATTTGGGGGACTTTATATGTAAATACTGCCTATTCCAATTAAAATTTTCATTTGATACATAACAATGCATTTAAAGTATTATAATTTTTACTAATTTGTTATATAAAGATTAACTTCTTGCAATGCTTAGGGGTTTTTTTCTAGATTAATAGCTTCCAAAACATACTGAGCTATATTAGATGGGATTGGGGTCCTAAAGCAAATGCATGAAACCACTATGACTCCTACTAGCTGTATTATGCTGAGCAAAATAACTAGAAATGAGCATACAATGCTTCTGTAATAAATGATTGTTTTTATTAATACAACGTAAGAAGGCATTTGTAAAAATATCCAGGCAAGTTTCGGAAAGAGAGTTAGTGCTTAATAAAGGCCTGTTCTGCTACCTTATATATACTGCTCTATATATAATATAAAGAAGAAACAATTTTAATCAGAACAATAAAATTTACACTAAGAAAATTACTTTGTTTCATCCAGTCTGGTTTTTAGCCTCAGGCAAAGTAAACATAATAATAAATCTTTATTTAGTTCGCTAATTTCGAAAACAGAGTATTCTTTACTTAATAGTTTTGAGAAGGAAATTCCTAATCATTTAACAGAATGTAGTATGTTTTCTGGGCTGATTCAGTAAGTAATCAATTGTGAGAAATTACACAGTTTAAAATTGTACACCAAAGTTTTCTTATGATAACAGTAAATTGAACAATGATAACCTATCATTTATATTCTTCTATTTGCAACCTATTCTATGTTACATTTAGGAGTTACACATTATTTCTCTGATACTCTTCACTCCACTAAGTTATAACAGTTTTCCAAAACAAACTGAAGTATGATAATTATTTTGTTATTTGTACCTTACAGTTTAATATGTGTGGAATTAAAATAGGAAGGATTTCTTGTTCACTCATTGTAAAATTTAAGAATAGAGAATAACAGAGGAAGGGCCATCAAGGAACATGTATAAAGGACATATGGACACAAAGCCAAAGGGAGTAGATTCCAGGGTGGGAGGTGGGGTTGGTTGGGGAGGGGGAAAGGTGGGGGGAAATAGAGACAACTGTACTTGAACAACAATACATACATACATACATACATACATACATAAAAGCAAAAAAAATAGATATTAAAGCTTTTGTGAAATTTAAGACTATTTATTTGAACTGTTTGGATGAAAACACATACACATAAATTTTCTTGGTAAATTATCAGTATTTTTTCAAGCGTGTAATGAAATCGCACCTCTGTCTTCCTTTTATGATTCACACATGTTAGTTTTGCAATATTTAAAGTAAATATACAAATAGCTTGTTTATGAACTAAACACTTCAGTAGCTCTTTTTAAGTCAAGGATATTTTTCAAATAATACATCTAAATGTTTCAGAGAACTCAAATTCTACATTGTGAAAGATGCTTCATTTGAATTTAAAGAAAACCATAGAGATGGAGATCACATGGAGGGGTGTCAATAGGGGAGTGGGAGAGGGAGAGGGGGGGAAGGTACAGAGAATAAGTAGCATAGATGATAGGTGGAAAATAGACAGGGGGAGGGTAAGAATAGTGTAGGAAATGTAGAAGCCAAAGAACTTATAAGTATGACCCATGGACATGAACTATAGGGGGGAATGTGGGAGGGAGAGGGTGGGCAGGATGGAGTGGAGTTGGGGGGGAAATGGGATAACTGTAATAGCATAATCAATAAATATATTAAAAAAAAGAAAAATAATTTGAATTTATAAGGCAGATTATTCTTTTCAATTTTAGTTCTAACAAAATAGAAAAACCTTTCTTGATGCACAATGGGTGCTTTAAACCAAGAAGTTTTAAATACATATATTTTAATTAATTTACATTTGTAAGTATTTGTGGATATGCTGAAAAAACTCAATAATTTAACATGGCAGTGGTAAACAGTATGTATGATCTTTGCTTTTAAAATCGGTAGAGTATAAAAGTTTTAAAGATAGAAGTTCTATTAAATAATCATTAATCAAATTTCAAAATCATAATTTTATAAATAATATATATTGGGATATTGTTGATTATTAAATTTTCTAATTCACCATAATTTGTGGATTTGCAGAAAAAAGAATAAGACAAACTACTAGATAAATATAATATATAATGGTAGTGTTTTCTTTTTATTCTTTTCTACAGATTTACAAGGGACATCAAAATGAAACATAGTTTAACTATTTCTTTCTCATAAAAATCACATTAGGAGAATATTTTCTAAATGATATAGCTGGATTCATGAAATTGATTTTTCCCTTTAGAATTAAATGTAACTAGTTGTGATAGTTCTGTGTATTATAATATTACACACATAAAATAAAAAATAGATTTCACAACATCTGTTTATCAATCCCTTTCTATAATTTTTTTTAGCTCACTAAGTTGCCTTGTAAGCAAGTTACTTTTTTTCCTGTAGACATTTTTGTTTTCATCTGTAAACTGATGACATTGAATTAAATTATATTCATTAGACAACTGAGAAGCTAGGAGTCTAAAATCATGGCCTTTATTTATTACTGAGACATACAGTTCTGTAACTCTAAAATAAATAGCTATGTAAAGATAGAGTTATTATAGCATTTTACATACTTCATGTAATAGTTATACTCTAATAATGATATAGAAAACAAATTTGATAAATTAAATCTCATTATTTTTTACTATTTATATATATGTAAGGCCCTCTATTGAAGTCAGTGCTTACTTTTTAAAAAATTTTATTGTTGTTCAAGTACAGATGTCAGCATTTTCTCCCCTCCTTTCTTTTCAATAGAAAATAATTGATAGCAGTTGGCAAACTTTTATAAAATGGTGCATATTAACATTTCTGCATAAACTTTTTGTAACTCTATGTTATTACATATTCTAAAGATGTTCTATAAAAATTCTGTACATTTCATGCAGGCATTCCAATATCTTTATTATTTAGTCATTTTTTATTGTTGTCCGAATACAGTTGTCTCCATTTTCCCATCACCACCTTTCCCCATCTCCCACCCTCACTCCTAGTCCTCTTTGGCTTTGTCCATGGGTCCTTTATACATGTTCCTTGAAGATCCTTCCCCTTCTTACCTCTTTTATCTCCCTCTCCACCCCCCTTCTGGTTACTGTCAGTTTGTTCTTTATTTCCTTGTCTCTGGTTGTGTTTTGCTTGCTTGTTTGTTTTGTCGAGTAGGTTCCATTTATAGGTGAGATCATATGGTACTTGTCTTTCACTGCCTGGCTTACAATACTTTTAAACACATTTTTGTTGTGTTATTTATAAAAATTTATCAAAAATATACGCTATTGTCATGAATTTGAAATGAGCACAAAATTATAAAAAAGAAAAACAATTAATTATATTAGCGAATATTTTCTTACCTACAGTGGTAATAAAAATATAAAAGTCTATCTCTACTTCTATAGAATTATGTGTATCTATAACAAAATGGAAAATGTTACCAAAAGAAATTATACCCCGAGCTTCTTAAATTGTAGTTTATCATTATTATTTTAGATCAATAATACATGAACTAAATCCATAGTATTGATACAAGAGGATTGTTTAAAAATTAAATTAATAACTATAAAGGGAAAACACTATTAATGTACTATATACTACTCTAGCTTCTGTATTTTTTTCCCAAGAGGCATCAAAAAGCTGCTTGAAAAAGCAGGAACTCTTTAATGGCCATCGAGCATGTATTGTTTTGCTAACAAAAGCACATTTGTCAGAATTATATATTGTAAAAGACTAGAAAAGCAATCATACACAACTTTAAAAAATACTAGACTTTAATTATTGTTGACCTAAAAGCAGAATGTACATAACAAGAGTGTGTTTATTGAAATAGTTAAAATGTAATGAGAATAGTTGTATGGAGGCAATAGACAAATTATGAGTGGTTATTATTTCTAGATGATGATGAGATCATGGATGTTTTTCTTTCTTTTTCTTTTTTTTGTCACTGCATTTTCTAATGTTTCTATAGTGACTGTGACAACGCTGATAATATGAAAAATAATTTATTTTTGTTTTGGAGTTATCAGCTTTCTCTTAGAGAATGCTGAGTGTTAGTTAATTTCACACTACAGAAATCATGTTTCAATAGAGCTGTATGTTTTTAGCCAAGTGTCATTCTAGAGAGGAAATATTAAGGAGACAAGTTAATTAAACTTAATGGATGAAAAAATCTTATACCCTTTGAAAGATGTATGGAAACATATTTTTTGTACTGAAAATAGGCAAACATTTTCTTGCCCTAATCAAAGGGGATCTTATCTATTGGTCTACAAGATGGATGATACCAACAAGTTAGGGCTTAAGGCTTTATGGCCACCAGACTCAGCAAAATCATGTTTTATACCCCATTCCCTCCAAATATGTAATTTTGATACCTCAAATAAGTCACTTCATTTCTCCAAAACCTAGATTATTCATTCTATAAAATTAAAAAAAAACAGTATTTAATTATTTTAAGGGCACCTTAGCTATCTTAATGAGGAATTAAAATACTGAATGTAAAGTACAAATGAGGGTCATATGCTTTTAGAATATTTATTCTTTTTCCTCCTCTTTGTAGAAGAAAAAGTTGTTAAAAGGTAATGATATTCATCTTTTCTTACCTGCTTTTTTTCCCCTTTTTACTTCTCTGCACATTGTCACTGAATCTGTTAAACAATCTCAGTGTTTGAAATCTGCATTCTTTGCCTACCGTCCAATTATTATACTGGTTGAGTTTAATTATTTTCACACAGAAAGCTAAGCTGTCTGTTTCTGGCTTTCTCAGGAAGTACTCAAAATGTAATGAACTTCTGTATATTAGAATTACTCTTTTAAAGATTGTTGGCTTTAAAATGAAATTCACTTTATCTGGTTCTGGTAACAATAGAGTAGTTTTTACTGGAATAGTCTTCTCTTAGATAAAAACTCTAAACATGATATTTAAAAAAGACTACTGTTTGCAGGGTCTGCAGAGGGACCATACACAACAAGAGCCAGAGAAAATGCAGCTCTTGAATGAAGAGCTGCTCAGGTGATTGTACTGCAAGGTCATTGCCAGCATGACATGATAGAAGAGGCTGGAACGGAACTTGTTCAAAGCTGAGAACACAGTTGAAGAAAACAATTTCCTGATAATGTGTTTTCAAAGTTCTCATAAGTTTGGAATTGTTTCAAAATAAAAATATAAAAAATAAAAGTGAAGCAAACATAAAGACAAAGACAATTTGACAACTTAAAAAGCCACACTGAGCATAGGGATGCTAGTGTATCCCGATTACAATACGGTAAATTAGACAAGAAGTAGTGCCCGTGATAGAGGCGTGCTAGTGGTTGGTGCAAAGGAGCAAGTCTAATTTTCCTTAATAAGAGAACTTTGGAAAGGTAGTTCTTTTAGAAATGAATCCCTATGTTTACTGAATAAAATCGTATGGTATGTAAACCTAGCCAGAGGCATCAAGCTAAAAAGATTGGCATGAAATTCCATGAGCCATAAAATCCTGTGACAGTGGGCCCTACCAGTAAGTAAATAAATAAGCTCGGTGTTTATGATGGGACATCTCTTTATATCTGTGAAACAATGAGGACATAGAATAAGCATTCCATTCTCACATAAATCACCATGCTATAAAACCAATTTTAACTTTAAAATCTATATGGAAAGTTTGGTAAGTTAAATCTAAAAAAAAATGTTTTATTCCGTATGGTTCTGTATACACAGAAAAACAATAGCATTTTCCAAAGCTAGGTTGGATTATGGGATATTTTTTATATTTGACAAGAAATGTGGATGAAACGTCTCTCATTCTGAAGGCAGTGATTGAAATAGTACTGTTGTTCTATTCATTTCTATTAGTGATTGCGTATTTGGAAATGAAATGTCACAAGGGATGGTGGCATTTACTGTATGTTACAAAGCAGCATGTTTAAATATACAGCACATCCGATTTTTCATACTCAAAATATCTAAAAACCTGCCTTTGTTTAAGTCCCCTTCTTAAAATAAGAGAGAGGGAAGTTCTAGACTTTATGGACAGAGTCAAAGGAACCCAAAATCACCGCCCATTTTTGAAACTAGTTTTAAGGAATCAGCAGCTTCAGTATTTTTAACCAGCCTGAGGCTCAGATTCATAAACAGTGTTTATGGGGAAACATGAGGGATGTTTCAGACAGGAAACACCCTCCTGATTTTCTTAGCATCTGTAAAACTTTTAAAAGTGTTTCCATCTTTATAATTCCTGAATTTACTTTTGCTCCTTATTCAGTAGTGTTTCATGGACTTCCATGTACCCCACACCCCCTCCCCGCTCTCCTACCCCATCCAGAGATCACTGCCTAGGCAAGTAACTATCTAGTTAGTATACACAGAAATGTTATCAGATTTTAATACAGTGTGCAAAATCTCATGTCACAACCACGGGCAGAGAGGCCAGCTCTGAACAGCTATATCATTAACTTCTCCATCCAGTTTTCTGCAAAATTCTCAGTTGCTATGGGATCCAATCCTTGATAAAGTGCTCCTCTTCTCAGAGTTTCCTCAATTTACTTTTTAATAAAATACTTCCAAGTAAGGAGCAGAAATTTCTCAAATGATGGTCTCTAATAACCCAAGGTTGTAGCTACATTTCATGTACTAACCTGAAAACCAGAAAGCACATGAGCCTGACTGTGTCAAACTTTTATACCCTCTTCAATTCATTATTTTATTCTCTTACAATTGCAATAATTCATTTCCATTTACATAAGCCTGGCTTTTACCTACATCAGGTACTTTTTAATATCCCTGACATTTTTCATAATATATCTCTACTAATGAGTTTAAGTTATACTCACATGCAATTATATGAATAAACTATAAACAGGCACAAGATAGTTCTTTTTGTAACACATAAGATACATAGACTACAGACAAGTAGAAGCAGTTACTAAATATCACTGTCAAAAATTCTACGAATCTTTACCCTTGGTAGCATCCTTCACTGATATGACATCATAAGGATATTCTGGGCTTGCTGCCTAAAGGTGCCCTCTCTGCAGAGCTGGACGAACTCCAGGTGGTTTATATGCTGTTGTTGGCACATTGTATAGATTTATACATCATTCTTTATTTTGACAGTGTGCTGGCACGGAGTTGAGCCAACGTATAAGACTTGTGGCTCTGTCCCGTGAAGGGTGGGGGCAGTCTATCCATTGTGCTTTACCTCACAAAACAAAAAAATGCAAGACAGGAGATCATATAAACTTTATTCAGGATTGCATCACTGTAGACTGGAGATTCTATTGTATATTTGGGTCTCCTGTTCCAATGGCTTGAGGTCAAGTCTGACTCACAGTTCCCAGTGAGATGGAAGTCTTGAATAACACAGCTTTTCCTTTATCTTGCTTTTCTCTAACCTTATTTGACCAGTCAAACTTCAGCAACATGTAGAGTAGATACTGTTTCTCACAAGCAATTCACCTTAAATGCTCAGTTATTAAGCTGGAGAAAGATACTTCTAAAACTCTTAAATAATGTCTCACTTCTTACTATGATAATCACAATTTTCTAAAGCATAACATGTAACTAACTAGCTAACTAATATATAGAGTATATTATGAGTAATATATATAGTATTTTATGGAGTAAAACCTACAACAGACACATTTTTTACTCTCCAAAACTATAGTGACTTTTGAGATGCAAATTTTCACAAGGACAAAATGTTCAACCTAAACAATAAGGATTACTGAAATCTATATTAGCTTGGCAAAAACAAAAGGATAAAAATTATACTAATTGTACATAGATAGGTGTACTTAATGTAAAATTATTTTAAAGTGAGCTAGGATTTGTACCATTAAAATTAAATATACATACTGAATATCAATTTTGAAAGCATTATACAAAGTGCTCTCATTTTATAAAACTACTTTTAAAGTAACTTCTCTTGACTATATTTAATCCTCTCAAAGTTATATGTTTAATTCCCTTCAAAATTAAATTCCACTTTAGAGTATGATAAAATAAAGGTTACTAAAGTGGCTACCGTCATCAAAATCAAAAATTTCGGAATGCATTTCATCTTCTTGCATAAGAATATACACCCTAGGTGCAATGACATGAATTCTAAAACATTTCACTTTTAAAACTTGTGTGTGTGGTAGCCTAAAAATCAAAAGATTTGAATTCTTGTCTAGCAGTTAGTCAGATGACCAGAATGGATTTAACGACCTTGGGCAATCATCTTAACCAAACCTGGAATAAACACCAAGTATAGAGAGTTTAGATTAAATGAACTGTGACAAGTGAGCTTCTATTTTATATTTACTCTATCTAGGTTGCTTTCAATATTTGGCTACCCTGATTAAGAAGTATTAAATCTGTACAATTGACTATAAAATAAGGTTATCACAGTCAATGCTATTGATATTTTGAGTTAACTAATTCTTTGTTTTGGAGGATGTCCTGGGCATTATAAGGATGTTCTGCAGCATTCCCGGCCCTTACCTACTAGATGCCAGTAGCGGTGAAAATTAAAATGCATCTGTCAAAAATATATTTAGATACTCAAATAGACCCTGTAGGCAAAATCACCCTCTCTTCTACAGAAGGAGCAGTGTTGTACATATTGGTAGCTTAAATGTACTAATGTAATTTTTCAATACAATCATTCAATCTCTGACACATCAATGCTATCCTACTTGATATTGTAAATAAGTTTGATTTCCATTAATCATAATTCCATTTCA
This sequence comes from Desmodus rotundus, assembly GCF_022682495.2. Taxonomy (NCBI): domain Eukaryota; kingdom Metazoa; phylum Chordata; class Mammalia; order Chiroptera; family Phyllostomidae; genus Desmodus; species Desmodus rotundus. The sequence continues at coordinate 82,891,312 of NC_071399.1, read as the reverse complement.
GAAGTAATAAATCATGTAATTCCCTGGCATTCAGAAGGAAATACATATTTACTAATTATCAGTATGTCAGTAAATTAGTTAGTCGGCTTCAAAATATTGTATTTAAATACTTCTGTTGATTATTATTTAGTATTGGAAGAAGACACTACAGAATGACTTTAAGTTTTTAAGAAACTACTTACAATGACATAATTGACTTATGATGACAGTATATAATAAAAAAACTAGCACTTAGCTCTTCTGTCAGTAGTAATCATGAGACTGAAATAGAAGAAAATGTATTTTAAAAAATGTGTTTCAAAATTTCTTAATTAAAGTGAGTTTGCAATTTTTAGAGGAATAACATTTTTAAAAATTGTTTTTAGATATGAAGATACTGATATTGAACAGTTTCATTTTTTAAATTTTTTTATTTTTTAAATGTATTTATTGATTATGCTATTACAGTTGTCCTATTTCCCCACCTTCACTCCACTCCATCCTGCACACCCTCTCCCTCCCACATTACCCTCTTATAGTTCATGTCCATGGCTCATACGTATAAGTTCTTTGGCTTCTGCATTTCCTATACTATTCTTACCCTCCCCCTGTCTATTGTCTACCCACCATTTATGCTACTTATTCTCTGTACCTTACCCCCCCTGTCTCCCCCTCCCACTCCCCTGTTGATAGCCCACTGAGTGATCTCCATTTCTGTGGTTCTGTTCCTGTTCTAGTTGTTTGCTTAGTTTGCTTTTGTTTTTGTTTTAGGTGTGATTGTTTTTTACTGTTCACATTTTTTATGTTCTTTTTCTTAGATAAATCCCTTTATGTTTCATATAATAAGGGCTTGGGGATGATGAACTTTTTTAACTTGACCTTATCTGAGAAGCACTTTATCTTCCCTTCCATTCTAAATGATAGCTTTGCTGGATACAGTAATCTTGGATGTAGGTCCTTGCCTTTCATGACTTGGAATACTGCTTGCCAGCCCCTTCTTGCCTGTAAGGTCTCTTGTGAGAAATCAGCTGACAGTCTTCTAAGATTTTCTCCTTCTGTTTAATCTTGGGTAATGTAATTATGATGTGCCTTGGTGTGTTCCTCCTTGGGTCCAGCTTCTTTGGGACTCTCTGAGCTTCCTGGACTTCCTGGAAGTCTATTTCCTTTGCCAGATTAGGGAAGTTCTCCTTCATTATTTGTTCAAGTAAGTTTTCAATTTTTTGTTCTTCCTCTTCTCCTTCTGGCACCCCTATAATTTGGATGTTGGAACGTTTCAAGATGTCCTGGAGGTTCCTAAGCCTATCCTCATTTTTTTGAATTCTTGTTTCTTCATTCTTTTCTGTTTGGATGTTTCTTTCTTCCTTCTGGTCCACTTGGTTGATTTGAGTCCCAGTTTCCTTCCCAGCACTATTGGTTCCCTGAACATTTTCCTTTGTTTCTCTTAGCATAGCCTTCATTTTTTCATCTAATTTGAGACCAAATTCAACCAATTCTGTGAGCTTCCTGATTACCAGTGTTTTGAACTGTGCATCTGATAGGTTGGCTATCTCTTTGTCGCTTGGTTGTATTAATCCTGGAGCTTTGATCTGTTCTTTCATTTGGGCCTTTTTTTTTTTTTTTTTTTTTTTTTTTGTCTTGACATGCCTGTTTTGTGAAGGGGTGGAGACTTAGGTGTTCATCAGAGCGGGGTAACGCCGGTCGCTGGGCTGTGACGCTGTACGTGGGGGAGGGGCCAAGAGGGAGCAGTGGCACTTGCTCTGCTCTCTGCCGGTTTTCCGTCACTCCCTCCTCTACCCACAATCAAACTGGGCCCTTCTGGTGCTGATTCCCGAGTGGGTGCATGGGCTTGTGCACGCTCTAGGCCCCTCTGGGTCTCTCCAGCGACCTCTCCTGTGAGGCTGGGAGTTTCTCCTGCTGCCATCTCAACCCCCACAGGTGTTTTCAATCCGAGGTTTGAGGCTTTATTTCCCTAAGCTGGAGCTCTGGGTTGCGCAGTCTGCTTCACTCCCCTGCCGTTCCTCCTGGTTTGTCTATCACAAATGTGGGGCCTCGGGGTCTGCCAGGCACCATCTTGTGAGGTCTGCTAGCTGCAGCCTGGCCTGCCCTATTCCACAATCTGCCACCTCACTGGATCCGCCAGCCGCCATCTTGCTGCAAGTCCTTTCCTCCCCAGCTGCCCATCTCTGCCCCTCCTACCGGTCTGGGTGAGTGTTTCTTCTTTATCTCCTTGGTTGTTGGACTTTCACACAGTTAGATTTTCTGTCAGTCCTGGTTGTTTTTTGTTTTTAAATTGTCCTTCTTTTGGTTGTGCAAGGAGGCACAGTGTGTCTACCTATGCCTCCATCTTGGCAGGAAGTTAATAAGGGAACAGTTTCATTTTTAATCAACATTGCTTTAGCTCTCCTATATTGATTTTTGAAATAAATGTATTCAATGGAAAAAGGGTTGTTAATAAAAATAATGCACCTTCTTCTTTTAAAGGCAAGATATAGCAATAAAAGGAGCTTCTTCCATGTCTTTATAGGACCTTAGATCATTATCATTAACCTATGATATGACTTTCAGCTTTCTTGCCTAGAATGCTGATTCCATTCATTCAGGAGCTTCATCTAGAAAACTGATTTGCTATATTGTAACTAATGGTGACAACAAAATTAAACTGAATACCAATTTATTGATTTACATTGAAGGATAAATGAATTGATATATATTGATAAGTAGCAAATTCGGGGTAGGATTCATTATTTACCTAGACTATGATGTGATGACTACACTCTCTCAGGGTACAACACAGCGGCTCTGCTTCTTACCAAATAAGGCTCATATAAAACTTTTGGTGAATATAAAGTCAGATTTTTAAAAAGTTGGGCAGTCCTAATAAATACCAATAAACTGACAATCCATATATTCATTTATTATGCAAAACCAGGCACCCTAAAATATGAATGGCACACTGCCTCATGCTAAGAATGTATTGGTGAAGCCCTGGCCAGTGTGGCTCAGTTGGCTGGGTGTCATTCTGCAAAGTGAAATGTCACTGGTTTGATTCATTCAGGGGCACATGCCTAGGTTGCATGTTTGGTCCCCAGTCAGAGTGTGAGATGAGCCCTGTGAAATAATTTGACAATTATTCATCCTTGACCATTTAAGAATTCTGTAGAGGGAAACAATCAATGTTTCTCCCTCACATCAATATTTATCTCTCTCTCTCTTTTCCCTCCCTTTCCCTCTCTCTAAAAATAAATAATTTTCTTATAAAAGAATATATAGGTGAGTAAAACACCAATTTATTTGGTGTGCATACCAAATGAATGTTGGCTTATCAGAAAATTCTCTACCCCATATAACACTAATGATTATGACAAATTCTAAATACCTGGAAAAAAAAACCAAACTTAAATTATGACAGTATAACAAATTGCATATTTTTTAATTTTTATGTTGAATTAATTATAGATTTACAGAAAGTTGCAAAGATAGTACAGAGATAGTGTATCGATAACTCAGTTTTCTATGGTAAAGTTTTACATAACTACAGCTGACAAAGATTCCCTCATTGACCAAACTCTAGCCAGGTTTCTGTGAGCCCTTTCTAGAGTAGACCTCAGTATTAGTCTAGAAAGATTTGAGGAAACACTAGCATAGTTTCTAACAAATAAAGGCCTCATCCCTTGGATGACCCTAGTATCCCTTAAAGTTTCTGCCTGAGAAAACCCAAGGGTACCAAAAGAAGTTACTGTTTGTTGCAGCCAATACCTGAAGCCGGGACCCCTGTCTCCCAGTCTCTGCGGGAGGGCAGGAGCCTGCCTTTGATAAGGGCCTGTTAGGAAACCCAGATGGGTTTCACGTAGACCACCCCTCTCCCTTCCAGCTTTTGTCACTTTTCACTTCCTTGACACTTCCACCCCCTGCTCACCTCCTTCCTTAATATTACTCTCCTTTGAAAGCACCCCATCACCTCTGAAAAAACAAAAGTTGATCTCAGTCTATGCTGGACTCTTTTGTCTATTGTAATAATAGATATTAACTAAAATCTGTCCTTACCACTTTAACGGGTGGTAAATGCTAAAGTGTAATTATATACTGGCATATATTTTTTGATTAATTTTTATCTAAAAGAGAAGTATGTTTGCATATGATATATTTGCATAATATGATAGCATTTATATGTGTATACTGATAACTATGTGCATAATATGCCCCTATGCCCCTGCACCACTTACCTATATGTATGCATGCATGTTTTCTTTCATTTTATTTAGTTAGTTTTTAGAGAGAGGGGAAGGCAGGGAGACAAAGAGGGAAAGAAACAGTGATGTGAGAAACATCGATCTGTTGCCTCTCCTAGGAGCCCCAACCAGGACCACCGCGGGCCACCTAGGCCTGTGCCCAGATCAGAAGCAAACTGACACCATGTCACCTGGCGGGAGCACACCCAGCAGAGCCACACAGCTCAACCCAGTGTGTACGTTTTCCTCAATAAAAATAATCAAAATGTACTGAGTACTTTTTATGGGCCAGACATTGTTATACAATTTAATAGGTATAGTATCTCATTAAGTATGAAACCATCAGATACTAGAGACTCAGAGTTGTTACATTTTAATCAAGAGACCACATTATTATCCGCTACACTCTATTTGATTCACTTCAACAGAGAGAAGAAAGCTGTCACTTGAGCCACTTTGCGCTCAGTGGGAGCTGTTGGCCCCGGCCCCGCCCCCGCCCCCTCCAAACACGCAGGCGCGGCCTGCCTGTTGATTTCCTGAGCAGAACGTAAAAGACTGTTTTGTAAGGTTTGTTGAAAGCATAAACATTGTAGTTGCTGTACATTACTTGTTTATTGCCATAGATTTGGTGATTAATAAAAACTCAATGATAAAAATCAACTGCCAAAAAATTCCACTTTGGAGCTTTCTTAGTTTTTCTGAATACACCCAGATTGGATGTACGTCATGTATTTCTTTGTTTTTCAGTGAATTTACATTAAGCTCCAGTTTTTCCTCAGTTCACTGTTTACAATGTACATAGTTACATGTATTCTCTGGGTGAAAGATTAGTAGTACCTGACAATTTTCCACCAGAATACAATGGGTTGTGTCTTGAGTTCGAAATTGGTTTGCATTTACGTTTCTCAATTTATTCATCCTTTTCATTTAAATAAAGTTTTTGTACACATTTCTCAATTCTTTTAGAGGGAAGAACACATGGCGGCTTTCTACTGTCACTGAGAGCAGGAGGCCCTGAGGCCCGCGACTGTGTGAAGGGCCTGGTGTTTCGGGGCCTGCACCCGCCTTGTCCCCACAGAACTGGGGGTGAACGGGAACAGCTCGAGCGGGGCTGGCGGAAGCTGGAAGGAGTCAGCGGAAGTGGGAAGGGACCAGCGGAAGTGGCAAGCAGAAGCCGGAAGGGGCTAGCTTGCGAAAGCAATTTAAGGAGCAGAATGTTACCGGGCCAGCATATGTTCCCACCTGTCTGTGGGAGGCGGAGGCTTCCCCAGGACTGTCTCAACTCCGCGAAAGAGCTGGACTCTGCCGGTGGTGGGGCTGGCAAAGGTGGTGACGGACGCGGAAGGAAAAGAGCTGCTGCGGTGAAGCCCAGGGAAGAGCGGCACCCACCTGGGCATGCTAGGCTTCCAAGTCCTAGCCTGGTAAGTTGTGGCAGTTCTGGGGAGGCAGCTTCCTGGTGAGCCAAAAGGAGCGTACAGTTGCTCTGGGACTAGCTCAGCCTGTCAGGCGCCAGTGGGCAGCAGCGGTCCAGAAAAGACGCAAAACGGTTCACCATGGTTGCGTGGTTTTTTCCCTGCAACGGGATAGGGCAAAGAGGTGGATGACACTTCCGCGATCTGTCCTCTAAGGCTTGCTAGCGGACTGCTCTACTGAGTCTTTGCTGTCTTGCTGAACTGAGGGACCCTGTTGGGAAGGCCACGTGGCCAGGAACTGTGGGCACCCCTTGGGAACTGCGGGCTGGCCCCCAGGAGCTGAGTCGTCCCTGGGGATTGCGGGTGCTTCCAGTCAGTAGCCAGCAAGAAGCTGGGGCCCTCAGTCCACCAATCGCAGTGAAATGAATTCCGCCAACTGTCGCCGTGATCTTGGGAGCGGGCGCTTTCTCCAGTGAAGCCGCGCTCAGGTAGACACCTTGGCTGCGATTTTGTGAGGTACGGAGCAGAGGACACAGGTAAGCCGGGCGCGGACTGCTGACTTCCAGACCCTGTCAGATAACCCATGTCCGTTCGTTTTAAGTCAACAAGTGTTGGTAGTTGTTTATGCCACGACAGAAAACGGAGGGTCTAAGTTGACTGGACTCCGAAATTCATTGAGGTGAAATTTCCGCCAAGGTAAAGATTACACCGGATTACAGAAAATATTTTAGAAGTTATTGTTTTGATCACTTGAGTTTGAAGTAGAGATTTGTATCCACTGTACATACACACACACGCTTGATTTTTCTTATAAATGTTAAATCAGGTATTCATATCATTTTTTTCACTTAATTTATGTTCTCATTTCCATTTTAGTACATACGGATCTACTTCATTCATTTGAAATGCTTCAAAGTATTTTATATCATAGATAACAGTAAAATTTATCTAACCATCTCCTTAGGGATTGGTACTGGGAACATTTTCTGTTTTTATTATCACAAACAATATTGAGAGAGGCTTAGTAATTGCTCTTTTTATTACTGTAGGAAAAGCGTATTACTGGTCAAAGGAAATAGGCATTTATCACTGTAAGATATCCTAGTAGGTTCAATAAACAGATGATGATTGCTTTCCAATTGATTGTTTTGAGAACATCAATTTTTACTTATTTTTTGTAGTAAAAAATTAGCTACATAAAATCTAAACCAAGGTGAATATGGGGACAATTATTTTTAGTTTAGTCAGTGTAGGTAAAATAAGGGGTATTGTTTATGTTTTCAAGTATTGTTCTCTTTTTAAATAGATTTTTGGTTTAATTTTTATTCTTTAGTTTGAATATTAAGGTTACCAATAAACCTATTAGTAGATAGAATTCCCTAATGACAGATTTCTATTCACAATAGTCTTTTCCTCTTTCTCCCAGGTCATTGTACTAATTACGTAGCTTTTTTTATTCATACACGTATTTGGGCATCCCAAATAATATTCTAAGTAGCTTGACCGTGAACAACTTAAACAATAAGTTCTCAGCACAGGCATGTAATTTGACTTTGGTAAAAATTTGTGTGTTAAAAGGCATATTTATAACTGGCAACTCTGATCTTTCTAATGCTTCCTCTGTGCATTACTGTGACTATCATGACAATGATAGACTGAAACTTAACTAAGTATCTGTAGGATGATGATGTATTTCACCCGAGTTTATACTTGAATAATAAATATAGATAAAAGATAAGCATCTGTTTATGCTAAAGTAGTTAATAAATCCCTACAGTTAGAATGGACAAAATATTTTCACATTTCTTCCGGCAATTTTAAGAAATGTATAAATAAAATATATAGCAATTTTCATCAGTATTATTTAAATTCAGTGTTGGAAACACTTAGCTTAGCAATACCTTGCTAAAATTTTTACTTCCTTTTATATACCTTTTTTCCTGCATCATCATTCATAACATAATTAAGCAATATGAGTGCTATTTTTGAGATCTAAATATAAGGTGAATAGAAACAAGACTTCAAAAGATAATACAAGTTTTTTTCTTTTAAGGCTTTTTAAGGTTAACTTACAACAAGTTCATTTACTATGGCAAAGAAACAATGACTTTGTGTTAAGATGTAACAGGGGCCATGTTTCCCTTGATCCCAGCAAATAGAGTTCACCAGTTTTATAAGAAATAAACCTGCTTTCATGCAACATGTTATGAGACAAAGAAGGTATGGGAATCAGTAGTAGTAAATATAGGAAGTTAACAAGTTCTGACTCATGCCAATGAATATATTTTGTGTTGGTGGCTGGTTAATTTCCATATTTGTAAACAAGTGAAATACTCCAGAATGTACAATGGTGTCACATTCTTTTAACTTGTATGGTTATGTAAAAATTTGGGAATGATTATAACATATTATCAGATATTTGGTGCTTGTGTGGGAGGCCGAATTATAGAAAATATGGGACCACTTAGGACTGACTCTGAAGAAGTCCTGATCAGAGGACCTGGGTCAAAATCCCTCTGTGACCACAAGGCTAACGTGGTTTTCATGGAAAGAGAGGACAGCCTGTGTTTTCTAGAAGAGCTCATTTTAGTTTCAGACTCAAGGACAAGAGAGTGAAGAAAAACTTTGATGCTTTCTGAAAGGAAGAAAAATGTTTAAAATATGTAAGTTGGACAGTGAAGGGAATTGAAAGTTAAACCTAAGGACAGGGACTGCCAACAACCAAATTCGTAAAAGTTAAGAACACAAGTTATTGTTTTAAAATCCATTATTACAAGAAAAGGACAGGCAGTACCCACAGTACACCAGAATATGCAAATAGAAGTATCATGTTGAACTCATTTCTATGGAAATGACCATCACAAAATATTTACCTCAGAGGAAGATTGTGAAAAAATTAGCAAGTCAAGACTGAAGACCTGGAGAGAACTAAAACCTGAAGCTATCCTTTTCTCTTTTCTTTCTTCAATTTTACTTCATTATACTTCTACATTTAAAAAATTACTTGCTATTTTCTCTGAGCTAGAATAGTCAGTATGTTACAAATGGAAACATCAGGTCTTGGAAATGCTGAAATCTTTGAGACTCATAAAATAAAGGTATAAAAATTAAATTAAAAAAAATGGCAATTAAGAGTCTGACCTATTTTCTAAAATTTGTTTAATAGGGAAAAAATAAGTTAGCCTGGTGAGCAAGGTCGAGACCCTGAAAAGAAAAATGCTTTACTATATTACTCCCAATTCTACTGCAGCATCAAGATAATGTGAAAGACAAAATCCCTGCATGATTAAGGAGATGATTTTATCCAGCCAAATGCACAGGAAGAACAGTCATTAATGATGAAGGTCTCAAAGAAAAAGAAGGGGGCCTATAGTTTTATAGAGGAAGATAGAGTCATCTTTGAATCTTTACAAGAGTCGTGACAAATAATGGACATTGAGGCATAATGAAATAGGGTGGTTCTTCTGAGGTTAGCTCTCTCTGGAACACAAATGTGTAGGATGGGACATTCTTAATCATCACTAATCTATGACCACTAATTCTCTATTCCACTGAAAAAGTACTTTTAACTGCATTGTCTATTGTTTTGTTCAATATCCACTGAATAAAAGCTCAAGTGATCAATTCCTTTTCAAAGTCATCTCTAAGAAGTAATACTAATTACTTTGAAGATAATTATTTTTTCTTTTATTACACAATGAAAATGATCTAAAACTATTGTAGTTTTGTTTGTACCCAACCTGAAAGCCAAATTAAATGCTCAGTTTCAATTACAGTGACTCTATGTATGTATATACATACATGCATAAGATGGTATTTATGGTTGCCCATCATTTCCATATCATTATTTATAAGCATCACATATTAGCAGATTTATTGTTTGAGGATATTTTTTAATATCACTCAAATATTTTTGGTAGGAAGAAATACAGAAAAATGAAAGCGAGAACTAGTCAGCTTCTTTTTTGTTGCTTCTTTAAAGCTCATACTGAGAGCAGCAGTGAGTCCCGGTCTCAGCGCATCCTCATCTCCCAGGATCGAGGGCCTGCTGTCCACATCTCTTCTGTGAGCACGGCATCACCAAAAAAGCCTAGTATGTTTGATCCTGGCCTGGGTACATGGAACACAAGTGCCCAAGAGGAGAGCTACAGTGCTCAGGTACCTTCCAGAGGTGATGGCAAGAAGCTGCGAGAGTACAAGATGGTGGTTGTGGGTGCAAGTGGTGTGGGCAAGAGCGCACTGACCATCCAGCTGAACCATGAGTGCTTTGTGGAAGACCATGATCCCACGATCCAGGATTCCTACTGGAAGGAGGTGATCCTGGAGCAAGGGAGCTGCATTCTGAATGTGCTGGATACGGCTGGGCAACCCGCTCACAAGGGCCTACGTGATCAGTGCTTGGCTGCTGGGGATGGTGTGCTGGGTGTCTTTGCCCTTGATGATCCCTCAACTCTAACCCAGCTGCAGCAGATGCGGGCCACCTGGGGCCCTCACTATACCCGGCCCCTCGTCCTTGTGGGCAACAAGTGCGATCTTGTGACCACCAAAGGAGATGCTCATGCTGCTGCTATAGCCCTTGCAAAGAGCTGGGGGGTCCCTTTCATGGAGACCTCAGCTAAAACACGGCAAGGTGTGGATGAGGCCTTTTCCATGCTCCTCCATGAGATCCAAAGGGTCCAGGAGGCTGAGGCAGCGTTACGTGTGGCTAAAGCCCAGCGCCAGAAGGTCACGTGCAAGTGTGGCTGCTCTATAGCCTGAAGGTCCTGGTCAAGAAAAGTGGGCCATCCCCCAGGCCAGGGTGATGCTTCCTTGATATGAGAACCCTGAGCAACTAGTTGTGTGAGACACTGGATGTACTTGGGATAGATGGGCCCCTCTTCTGGGGAGGTTTTCATTCAGTGAGGGGCTTCTTGTTAATGTGGGATACATTCTTGGTTATGTTCTGTCAGATAGAGAGATTATTGTGCAAAACAAAATATAAGTTCTCAGGTTTCAAAAAAATAAAGTTCATATTTGTTGAAGAAATTTATTTATGAACTATAAAGAATTTTGAATTGAATCTCTGGGGCTAATGGTAGCAGAACAAGAATTATGTATCAGTGAAAATTGTTATATGAGAATTATCAAAGTGAATAGATATTTGGCATAGTAATTATGAGGCAAATGGTTATGGAGTAAAAGATAATATTTCCAAAAAATAATGCCATTTCAATGATATGCAAAACCAGGAATTAGATCAAAACTCATAAATATTTTTGAGGTTTCCTCTTGCCCTATTGTCTTAGGCTGGGTTCTCGCGCCATGACTAAGAGAGATGAGAATGCCGAAAGGAAGACCTTGGAAATGACTCAGAGGCAACTTATTGGATAATTGGAATTCCTTTTACTAATCTTGATATTATAGTTCTTCATGGTTTTATACTTCACTTGTTCAGATAACAGCAACACGTAAGTATTCATTGAGAAGGGTAAAGTAACTGGTACTTGATTGCCTGCTGTATACAAAACACACACACACACACACACACACACATAATCTCATGAGGTTATGTTGTCTGTGATATCACAATATCCATAGCAGTGCTACTCAAATTGTGGCCTCGCATTATTTTGGAACCTGGTTGAAAGTACCTATTCTCAGGCCCCATCCCAGATCAAAAAAATAAGAATTTCTGGAATCTGTGACTTAACAAGTTAACCAGGTAATTCTTATAAAACTAAAATTGTGAAGTACTGGTTTATACCATTGTACTGAATAGAAAAAAAAAGGTCAGAAATTAGAAGCAACCAACCAAATTCCACATAGCTAGTGAGTTGCAGAATGGGAATGGATACTGAAATGAACACCCACGCTCCCTTGTCATTGCCAACTCTTGTATCTTAATTCACTCAATGATTCACAAATCATTTCTGTAACCAACCTGACTGCCCAGTCTTTCCTATTTCACTTATTCTGTGACTTCATCCATCCCATCAATATATTGATCTCCCAACTTACTCTTTATTGAACAACACTTATTTCACTGCCTTCTCTGTAAGGTTTAGATCCATGGTGAATCATTTCAACTGCTTTATTTCTAAATAATATCCTAAACTCAGTTACTAGATTGTCCTTGTATTACATCTCATGTGTGAGACTCTCCAGTCATCTGTACCTGGATATCAACTGCTGTCGTGATGGCAGCTTGGCAGTGCTGGTAATAAATAACACAACTTGAAGCATAGGCTCCACGAAGATCACTGACCTCAGCTGGATCTTAGCAATGTTAAATGCCATTCAGTTTGTCCCCTGTTGACTTCCTATCATAATTTTCACAATGACTATTTTAGTTTTCTGTACTTGTATGAAACTGTGTTGATTTTGCTACATCTTTTCTCTTTGTCAAGACATGACTTTGCCTTCTGTTTCTCAGATGAAATGGAGGCAATTATGCAGCAACTCCCATCAAATCACCACATCTAAATATACCAACCTAAATAAATGTGTACCCTAAACTCTTTCCCTTCTTTCACAGTTCAGAAGGAATACTGTCTCTTCATTCTGGGGTCTGCATCTTATTTTCTTCTACTTTCTTTGGGTAAACATTGTCGATTATTTTTCCTTTATTCCTAAATCTTTTCTCTTTATTACATATTATCAACCTTTAAGCATACTTAAGGCTTTCTCATATGATGAACTCTATTTGAGTAAATAGCACTGGCTATCACATAGTTACATAATCAAGAGTTTTATGAGTTATTTTGGATTCTTCATTATTTTATTAATATATTTATTCAATATGTATTGAACTTTATCTTTAATATGCTGTTACTATAAATATGTATAATGTTTCCTTTCTACTCCTAACCTTTTCATGCATCCACTTTGCTACCATTAAGGTTACTTTTGTATCAGTATCTAGATGGAATAATGTAATAATATTGTAATAATATTGTAATAATAAATGCAATAATATTCATCATTACATTTCTGGCTTAAATGTGTTGAGAATCATTCTACGGCCTTTGAGAAGAAGTAGATATCCTTGGGAGATCTTGTGTACTTGGGTCTGATGGCCTCTATATTTGAAACTCTCCCTTTCCTCTTTTTAACCAACTTGAAATCCTTCCTTTAAATTTAGCACTTTTTAAATTTGTCTCCAGATTTTTAAACTTTCAGTTTCCTCCTTTTAACCCTCCTATTATTCACCTGGCTAATTGCTACCAAATCTTATCATAGTCTTTACACTGTCTCATGAGGAGGACAAAGCCTGGCGTAGCTATGGCACACTACTGAATTGGACTTCTATTTCATTTTGAAGGATGCATCTTGCTGTCAATGCATATTTGATGTTATGACCTCCATACTAAAAGAATTTGCAATAGAAGGTGTCACACAGATGTAAATTAAACATTAGTTAAAGATTATATTTGATTATTAAGATGATGTTTTAACCAGGTTAAAGGATAATCCGAAGACTAGACACATTTATAGTTTGGCAATTTCTAAAAGAACATGTGCAAATGGGGGCAAAGAAGAATGTTTACATGGTGCTCCATGGAAGGCAGTTGAACAGACTGAATTGGACAGAATTTGCAAATCAACAGTAATTGTTTTTCATTGTTTTCAGATACTAAAATTTACAGAATTGTAAAAATAAGAGTTTCAATGGAAAGGAAGTCAACAATTGAATAACCTTGAAGGATATGTTGTACAATTCACATGGAAGCAAAACATTTTCCCTGCACCCAGATTACCAACTCTAAGGATGTGGTTTGTTCACAAAATATTTCATAGAAAAAATTACAGTGTCTACCTCATTCTTTATACATATAAAATTATTTATTAAAATTAGATGAGCACTCCCAAGTTTTAACGATAACCTATACCTCTCTTTTGAGGATTGAACTAATATAATTTCTCTAGTATATAATCTATATGCATACACATAGGCATGTGAAACAGCATTATCAAAATTGACATCGCGTTTTCATCAAACGGGTTACTACTTACTTATTCCAGATACTTACTGATTCTATATACCAGATGAGTTACTAATTCAACAAACTCCTAGACTCTCCAGATTTGAACTATGATATAGGCTGGAACTACGTTTTTGTCATCTCTATCCCATACAGATTTAGTCAATTGCTAAGTTACTTTCAATTTATAGACTAAATAGTTTTCATGTCATAACACCTCACATTTGTGTTGCAATAACTGTCAAACTTCCATAGATTTCATATGATTTAGTGATTTTTCACCTTTCACATCTTGTAACATTATAAACTTCCATAGCTTACACATGATTTTGTGATTTTCCACCTTTCACACCTTGTAAAGTTACAGTAATCAGTAATTTCCTCCGCGGAGATTGTTTAGTTCAACCCTAGTTTACTACACTCTTCACCTCCTTCCACACGAGAACTGTTTATTTCTACCTTTGTGCTACCTTGATATTTGGCACTTGGTACATTCTTCTACTAAATGATACTTACTAGAATTATTTTTTGTTAAAAGTCTAATTCCTTTACTATGAAACAGAAGATAGAAAACTTTTGCCATTTATCTTTGAAACTCAGTGTGCCAGTAATGAATGAATGAATGAATGAATGGTGCATATAAGACAATTCCTCTTATTTTTTAAAAAGATAAATATCTAGATTAATATTTGGTCAGAGAGTAAAACAGTTTCCTTTACAATGAAATACCGAGGGGAAATAAAACTTGAACCAAGTTTTTTGAGGTTTGAAAGTATTTTCAATCTTAAAAATCATAATGATGGAAGAAATACATATATGGGTTCAAGGTTATAACTGGTACCAAAACATGACCAAAGCTTTTTGCTTAAAATGGATATTGTAAACATTTCAATCACTGTGTAATAGAAGACATCAAAGGAAGTTTCATCTGGAAAGGCTGCTTTCTAAGCAGCAGAGTTATATTTGTTTTTTTTCAACAAAGTAGCATCAAATTGCAGTGTAATAGCATAGCATGGAGACAACTCATGGAGAGATTCACTAAGGGTTGTAGAGTCAGCTGTAAGAGGTAGCTACGACTGACTCCTCCTAACCCACTTCTTTTAGAGATTGTGGAAATGGTGTAAAGTATACACAGATTTTATATAAAATGAAATGATTTCTGAGGCAAAATGGCAAAGCATACTTGTATTTTGTATAAAAAAAGAAACAACAATAAACTATTCTAAAAAGTTGACTTTTCCCCATAGCCCTGATGACTGACTTGCACAAAGCACCGTTTGAATCAGTTCTTCATGTCTTTTTCTCCATTATCTTTACATTACAATTCAGTTTCTACTTTATCCATGCAAGTTTTAAGCAGAAGCATAGGTTTTGTACATTTAGAAATTTATCAGCATGTTTGGTATAGATGAAATAAAAAATACCACTTCAGATTAGTTCAGCATTTTATGGAGTGTACTGTAGGAAACATTGTAAGATTTCAATATTTGGGGAGATTAGATAAAATTAAGCAAGTTCATTTAAATTTTTTTCATATGATCTAATTTGCTTTTCAAGTCTCCTAGGGAACAAGGAACACAACACATTTTTCAATTTTTTGATGGTGTGACCTCCTTAAGAAATGTTACACACTTCATAGCATGTAATATAAAGTGATACTCTACCCATATCATTGTGTTTTGAAAACAAACAAAATGCATCTCCTCTGTTGGTTTTCTCCTGTTGTTTTACCTGGAATTTTTATTTTTAGGAATGTAACCAATAAAAGGAGAAAATCATATGTTGCACTTTATACACACACACACACATATGTTTTCCATTGTTCATTTGGCTTTTATTAATGTTAGTTAACCTTACTTTTCTGTAGATTTGCCCAAAGACTTTTGTATTTGCTTTTCATGTTATCTGAGAAAGGAACTCTCAATTTTTCAGTGATCAAATAGAAACTACACTTTGCTGAACATTAGATGAATATCTATGAATTTCTTTAAAATATAGAAGATAGAAAAGAGAAAATAAGAGGGCAGGCAATATGAATAGCTTTTAATTTATTGTTTCCTTTGTGCCATTGGCTATGCTAAATGCAACACTTCTTTGTTCTAATTTATATTTCACAAGAACTCTAGGGTGAAGATATCACCTTTACCTCTGTGTCATATATGAGGAGACTTAAAATACTATAGGTTAGGTGATTTTATCATGGCTTCCTAACCAGCAATAGAGCAGGACCCATACTGAGGCAAACTGAGGAATGATGGACTCCACATTCCCTGGTGACCAGTGGGTTTATTCCCTTTTACTGTTTTTCATTATGCTGTGTTTTGAGGCAGGAGTGATTGGTTTAAGACCTCAGCAGTGAGTGGGATTTTCTAGAGGTCCAAATCTACTGGAAAACCATAGAAGAGATGAGAGAGAATACCTGATGCTCAATTTATTACTGTCCTCAATGTGGGGAAAGGAAGCTCTCCTGAGTTGCCAGTTTGCTTCCGTGTCCCAGGCATGGGGAGTCCTTGACATGTGGCCCGGAGATAGGGTGGAGATGAGATGAACCTAGAGCACTTGTTTTATGAAGTTGGGGGTAGACTTTTAACAGACCCAACTGTCAGGTCATTGGGACATTGCCAGCACTATGAGAGAGCTCAATTTTTCATTTCTGCTACCCTGATACACTCACAGAGACTTAAAGAATACTTCCTCCAACCCTGAGAATGGATAATGGTATTGCAGACATCTTTTTTTAATAATTTTTTTAATTTTAATTTTTATTGTTATTCAATTACAGTTGTGTGCCTTTTCTTTCCATCCCTCCACCCCACCCAGCTGAACCCCACCTCCCCCACCTCCACCCTCCAGTCCTAGGATTTTGATTAGTGTACTGACATATGAATAAGTGCCAAGAAACACTCAGACCAATGTTCAAAATATTTTGTACACATTCTCCAACAAATATGTACAAATTATCTAACCATCCCAGAAGAGAAGTTGATTTCTACGCAAATTGTGCCTCTATAATTTTCTAAAAGCTCAGGCTCTTTATTTAAAAAGCTATAGTGTTTCATTAGTCCTGAACACTAAAGGTTCTCAATTTGACATCTTAAAATGTCATCTTTTGAAAACAGTATTACATCAATCATTATTGTTTCTTTCTATTTGTTCACTGGTAAAAATCCTCAAAATAGTACTGTTGCCTTTTTCTTCCAGTCTTGCCATACTCTGTTATTTCTCCTCCTACAAATTTGCTGAAACTACAGTATTTGAGAGCTCAATCCGCCAACGACCTACTAATTAACAAATTCAACAGTCTCTTTCTAAGTCCTTACTCAACTAGACCTCTCCACAGCAATCAAAATCACAGACCACTTGATTCTTCTTGAAAAACTCTTATAATTGAAACAAGAAAATGACTGTCTTTTCCCCATAGGAGATGGGGGAGAATGGCCCTTGGCTAAAAATTTAATCAAGTACTTACGAAAAGTAATTTCAAAGCCTCCACCTGGTCTTAGTGTAACTAAGGTAGCAGGCTGTAAGAAATGGGTCAGCATTATCCCATTTATTAGTCCAGGTGGACCTGAAACAACACATTTAAAAAGGAGGAGGGGGTGGAAAACTAATGGAGAGGAAGCATCATGACACTGCATAATAATGAGCCCTTGCTAATCCATTACGGTTACATGAACTTGTGAGTTATGAGGCAATTGGGAAAGTGTTTATTTTTCCCATTTAGAGTTGGCACTATTCTAGAACACAATGCATGTGTATCGATGCATATTGGTGGGGGTGGAGGAGTGTAAGGGGAGAGAGACATTGAGATTTTAACATAACAATTGAAAAATTGGAGGAAGAGAATGTTTGCGGTGCTGCCTTGCTCTTGCTGTCTGAACTTGAGGAAACGACTGAAGGTATAAATTTAAAGTGCCCATGGCCACTCCTGGGGTGCAGGAAGGAACCCTGTGAAACATAGACAATTCCTGAATATTCCAATAAGGCCCACATGTTATTCTAGTGTTAATATGAATAGGGTAGTGACATTTAAATTGAAATAGATGGACCTCTACAGATTGACTGTGGAAGGAGAAATATTTGATAAAACCAGCATATAAAACAGTGGGAACATCAACTCTAAGTATATTTAATTAATGAATTTGTGTCTCTTCTCTCAATTTTTTAACCTTTGGGACACAAGCATTTTTCCTTCTTTTATTATCACTCTTGCTCTCAGCAAGCTCTGATATTATTTATATGGGAAGTGCTCAAGAGATATTCCCAGAATTTGTTTACTAAACACACACATATATATGGTGAATTAGTCATTCACTACATTTCATATCAACCTTGATCAATTTAATTATGTAAAATGAAATAAATGTAAAAAGTAGATAGTGTGAAATTTACTGATATTAAACATAACAATTATGTAATAATCTGGCATGGAGACAATGTGCTAGTCTAAGTAGCTATGTTTGGTAGTGTTGAAGGTAGAGGGAGAAAGTAGAACCTAAGTTCATATGTGACTGTAAAACATCAGACACTATTTATACGTCATCTTATGAAATATAAGTAAATATTTTGAGACATAGGTATTCTAATTTGAATTCACCACAGAAAAATCCAAAATTTGAAAATACCTAGTAACTAGCTCAGGTGAGAAAACTGTTTCAACTTCCTTGTCACTTGAATTCATTCTGGCTCCAGATTCATGATGAGAAGAAATCTTTGGTTGTATCTTTATTGCCTAAGAAAGAAACCTTATGGACCAGCAATATCTGTTTCAATCTCAGATGGGAGAAGAGGCTGTTCACTGCCAAGAATTGCTGTCCTTTGAAAAGTCCTAAGTCAAACAAGAAGAATGTGAATATGTGGGCATGTTTATTTGTGGGTGTGGGGGAGGATTGAAAGAGAGTGCTGGTTAGGATTTGGGTTCAGCTATGTCCTACTCTCAAATATAATGCTGTTTACGCCAAACCATGAATATAAGTTTAAAATCTGAAAAAACATTAATATAAGTTTGAGAATATATTCTTAATGCCAAATGTCACTAAAGGAAAAAGACTCAGCAAACAGTTCGAGGTAAAAGTCTCAAGTAAATAACAACAATAAAAACATATTAGCGGTAGGGTAGAAGTTGGAAAGGGTTCAGCTCTCCTCTCCCTTTTGGCTTGTCAAGACAGATCTTACCATTTTTATATCTGGAGGTCTTTCTGAACTTGAACATAAGATATATAAACATTTTGACATAGCGCCACTATATAACCAGGAAAATAAAAATATCTACTCAAGATTTCAGATAGTCTTCCCCTTTCAAGCACTGTCATACTTTTCAAAATTCAATTTAATGTGAGTTGTCCAAAAAGGAAAAAGACATTTAGTTCCTTTAAAATTTTAATCTATAAGAAAAGATTTGTGAAATAAAATGTTATTCACTATAAACTTAGGGCTTAAAAAAGAGCATATTAAATGAAATAAGTACTAAAAGATGAAATTCAGTATCCATGAAGGTGAGAAAAATGGGGAGATGTAAATTCCTCAAGTTACAGTGTCTTTTCTTTCAAACCAGAAATGCATGAACCCTGTGATGCTGTCTTCCAAAGCCGGGATATCCTTTGGCATGGAGTGCTAGTGATCTGCCACACTGAAAATGAGCATTCTGGACCACTTGTAGTTATGTAAATTAATTCATAAAAATATAAAAGACCCACAAACTAGTACTTTTTCTTCATGGTGAACCCTGAAAGTGTGAGCAGTAGGTAAATTACGTGGTTATTTTCTACTTGCCAGTTTCACCCCTTTTGGGGTTGGTGTTTGATTAGGTTTTAAAAATCAGAAGCAACAGCATATTAGAGGGCAGGAGTAAAGATTCTCTGTTCTCCATCGCTTCTGGGATGCATTTTTGTCTTCCGCTGCTTCTCTGCACAACTAGGGTCCAGGTAGTTCTCCCTCCAATGGTTTGACTTCTCATTGAGAAATTTTAAAAATGTATTTTCTATTTTTTTCTTTCCAAGTGTGCAGATAGTAATGACTTTCTATTATTGCTAGCATCTGGGTGCTTCACTACACATCAGCACCTGAGCTAAGCGCTGGCCTTGATGATTTCATATTGCTAGGCTCTATTAAACACCCACGGATTTATTTCAAGGAGAGGCACTTACTGATCTGAGATCTCAAAAATGATTAATCACCTTAATCAAAAGTATACTTTGAATGGATATTACATAGCAATAAGGTTGCTAAGAAGGTAAAACCAGTAGTTTTAACCACTGAAGAACATTCACAGAAAATCGTCTTGATGCAAAATCAACTACAATAACCTGGGATTTCTATATAAAAACAAGAAACAATCTAAAAAGGCAAATAAAAAATAATCTCATTTAAAATAACAAGAAAAGGAATAAAATTCCTTTTTATTCCTAGCCTAGGTTAAAGACTTGTAACTTAAAATTGCAGTCATTAGTGAGGGAAATTAAAGGAGACAAGTAAATAGACATCCCTTGTTAATGTTTTGAAGGTATTAGTATTGATAAAATGTCATATTACCTAAAAGTGTCTATAGATTCAATGAAGTCCTGATCAAAAGTTCAATGCCATTCTTTAAAGAAATAGAGAAACATCCTAAAATTCATATGGAAACAAAAAATACCCCAAATAGCCCAAACAATCTTTAGGCAGAAGAACAAAGCAGGAGGCATCACATTCCCTGATTTCAAATTATATTGCAACATGGAGACGATGTATCATAGAATTGTATACTTGAAACCCACATAATTTTATTAACCAATGCCACCCAATATATGTGTGTGTGTGTGTGTGTGTGTGTGTGTATGTATATATATAAAGTTAAGTAGTAGAGCTGTACAGTACTGGGGATAAAAAACATGTAGACCAATGGAACAGAATATAGAGATATAAAGCCCAGAAATAAATACATTTACTTTCAACTGAGCTTCAACAGGAGCTTTAGAACACACAATGGGAAAAGGAGAACCTCTTCAATAAATGGTGTTGGGAGATATTCGTATACAGAAGAATGAAATTAGATCCTTATCTTACAACATATACAAAATCAACTCAAAATGGATTAAATGTTTACCATAAAACCTGAGACCATAACACTGCTAAGAGAAAACATAGGGAAAATGTTTCTTGACAATGGTTTGGGCAATGATTTTTTTATATGTGCCCCCCATATATAAAAAATAGACAAGTGAGACTATATCAGACTAAAAAGCTTTTTCACAACAAAGAAAGTCATCAGCAGACTGAAAAGGCAACCGGTAGGGTGGGAGAAAATATTTACAAACCATACAACTGATAAGGGCTTAATATCTAAAACCATACATAATGCAAAGGGCCTGAACAGACTTTTCACAAAAGAAGACATACAAATGGTAAACAGGAATACAAAAAAAGGTGCTCAACATTACTGATCACCAGGAAATGCAAATAAAAACAATGATGAGATGCATCTCACTCCTGTTAGGATGGCTATTCTCAAAAAGACCAGTGATAACAAGTGCTGGTGAGGAAGTGGAGAAAAGGGAACACTTGTACCTTACACTTTATTGCTGGGAATGTAAATTGCCATTTTGGAACGGAATATGGAGGTTTCACAAAAAAGTTAAAATTGAAGAACTGTATGATCAGTAATCCCAATTCTCTCTCTCATTCTTTGTCTCTCTCCATATATTTTAATAAAATATGTAAATCTTTATTATATATGCATATAATCTTTTCATTCTTGTAAACACTTGTTATCTGGTATCTTTTGTATATTATATACACACTGGAATACTATCCAGCCATAAAAAAAGAAAAAATCTTTCATTTGCGACAACATAGATGAACCTGGAGGGTTCTGGGAAGGAGAAGTTGGGGAGATGGTGGTCAAAGGCTAATTCACTGTTTTATTTATGCAAGAAGAAAACGAGGGTCCTGGAGGTCCAAGGCGATCCAAGATACAGGAAGAGAACTCTGGTTAGTGTTACTGTATACAGCGTTATTATTTGCTAAGAGGGTAGGCCTTAAGTGCTCTCACAGGAATGATGACTCTGTTAGGTGATGGATTAAGTAGCTTGATTGTGGTGATCATTTTACATACAAATATCAAAACATTTAGGAGTTGTACTCCTAAATACCATATGATCTCACTGATAATTTGAACATAATTAACAAAACAAACAACACAGTATAACTGGAGACATTGAAATAAAGAACAAACTAATAGTAACCAGAGGGGATAGGGGAGGGGATAAAAGGAGGAAACAGTGGAAAGGTCATCAAGGAACATGTGTAAAGACCCATGGACAAGGCCAAAGGCTGGTGGGGTCCAGGGTGGGAGGTAGGGGTGGGTGGAACAGGAGGGAGTGGTGGGGGGAAATGGAGACAACTGTATTTGAACAACATTAAAAAATAAATTTAAAAACTATTTTTTTAATTTGTACCTAAATAAAGCTGGGCAAAAGAGCATTTGATTTTGTTTTCTTCTTTTTTTTTTCTGTAATTGCCTTCATTTACTTTTTATTGACTTTTATTACCATATAGTGATTTTTTTCCTGTTTTAAATTTTATTAAATTTATTGGGGTGATATTTTAAGGGGATTAACTAACAACACAGCTTATATAACAGTGCCTATTATTTAGTTGTTACCTAAATATGTGTGAAATTGAATTAAATTTTCTACAGCTATTTTAAATCGAGAAACATATGTTCTAAATCCTTCCTAACATGTAACTCTTGGGACCAACTGTTTATGTGGCAGTGCTAAATATATTGTACTGCTACAATCTATCAAATATAGATTGAAACCACATGCTCAAGTTGTACTCCCTTGATAAAACAATAAACTTTATTAATGTCTCTGGAATTACCCAGGAATTTGAGGAATACTGAGAGTCTCATTTATTTGAGATTCATTATCGATATAATCTAATGTGTAATCAAATTTGCAATATTAAAATGTTCATATTATTCAGACATAATCAATATTATGTTTTGGGGGCCAGTGACTAAATTGAAAAAATAACAAAGGATACATTGTACAATGTTTCATTTGATTTTTATAAGTTAATATAGCTTTTAAGTGTACATTATTAAATTTCTAGGATAATTTTACACATTGAGAGACATCCAACTTTCTACTATCTCAACTTAATTTTGAAGTGAAGGAATAAATTCATGTAAACCATAATGAGTTCATATAAAATGGTGGTGTTTTATTAATACTGAGGATACTTCTTCAAACATAATGGAAACATCTGAGCATTTGACCAATAAGCTATTTTTTTATAGTTTGTTGGAATTTGCTCAAATATTTATGTGTAATTTTGCGTTAAGTCAAATAGTATATCATCATACTATAAGACTTTATTTCAACAATAAGCAAGATAGCTTATTATTCAAATTTTTTGTAGTTTATTTTGTAGCTTATTTTTTATAGTTTATTAAAATTTGCTCAAATATCATTATGTAATTTTGCTTTGTGTCAAGTAGTATTTTATCATATCATAAGACTTTATTTTCTTGAATCAATGGAGGCTTTTTCTAGATGGGAAATAAAAGTCTCACATTTTTCTCTAGTTGTATTTCTGTGCTACTCTCCGTGATAAAGGCTGATAGTGAAACAGTTAAGTAAGCGCAAAGTTTATAAGAAGAATCACTGAAGCGCATATGATCTAACATAATGTGCTTCACAGAAACTAGAAACTGCACTAATACTGCTTGCTCACGCTCGGAGCACAGGAAATTGTTCAAAGGCAGATGGATGGAGATTGAAAATCTAAAAATAAAATTCCCAGTGGAAATGAGAATTTTCACAGTTCAGATTGGTTTCTCCTAGCATATAAGTCTTGGGACACAGAAGAAAACCTTACAAGCAGGGAATTTAAGAATATTATATATATACATTTATAATATAATAGGGTGGGAGGTGGGGATGAGTGACAGACATGCCAATAGGAATCTGAAATATTTCATAAGCTAAAAATACACAGATTACAAGTATTCTCCATTTGTAGCAAAGTGTTATTGTTTATTCATCATTCCTACGGTTTCTTTTATAGACTTCTGTCAGACTTTGAAAATTCAAATTAATTTTTTTGTAATTAAAAAACGCAATGGACCTTGACATCATTGTTGTTGTTTTAATAAAATTCTAGATGATTTACACTAATGGTTTATACTTAACTTCTAGGAAACTCAGGTGGCTAACTGCTGAAGTTGTACCTGCAGATATATCAGCTCCGCTGTACATAATGTGATAAATTATCACAGTAATTATAAAAAAATAAATCAATTCTGAGTGTAAAATAATGCATTGTGCTTAGTATGGAAATAAATTTCTAACCAGAAAATGTGTTAAATTCAGATTTAAGAAATGTAAGGAACAATATATAAAACAAGTGGTTTTTGTTGTAAGCATGATCACATACTACCTAGTAATTTAGTGTAAATTCAAGGTACTAAATGCACTCATTTGGTAAGAAAACATTTATTATGTTGTATTATTTAATTCTAGAAATTCTCCTTAGTGGTTAATATTATTACTAATAATAAGACTTATTTAATTTGTCTCATTTTCTTTAGTGAGAAAGGGAAAATATTTTAAAATAATATTATGTCTCTTCCATTACTAATGCCAACCCACATTGCAAAAATGATTTAATAACTTCCTGCTAATTTATTTTATAATGACTTATATCAATAAACACAGCTACACAAATTACAATATTAATGCAAACTATTCTGAAAGAGATTCTTAAACTACTTTAAAAGATACTCCCCTATTAGACTTAAATGAATGAAGTAACTTTCTTATAAGGATTTAAGCTTTTTAAAAAATATTTTTGAAAGTTTAACAAATCGACTTATTTTTCTGGTTGTCTATCCAATGGTTCTATAAATTAGCTTTAAAGAAATCATAAAATGACTTTTCTCTGTCAGGGAGGAAAGAAAGGTAACCCACTAATACACTTAAGCCTTGAAGACTGGAGAGAACGCAAGCAAAAGGCAGCTCCCTCAGGCCCAGCCTTGCCCTGGATCGCCCTGGATCGCTGGGAGGCTGTCATTGTTACCCAACGGCTTAACCATAAATAGAGAGGACACTTACCTCCCCAAACCCACCTCCAGCTATAAACGCATTTTTAGAGGAAGGGTTGTGACAGTTGTTCTTCATCTTTACTGATAACAGGGCAAATGTGTAATAGAAAAAGAAGAAAAATGAAGGAAATAAAAAAGAAAACTGACTAATTTTATAGGTGATGAAATAATGGCAAAATGCTTTGGGAAAATTGAAATCTTTTAAAACATTATATGCCCACCTAAAGGAGAGTATAAAATCAAGTTAGTTTTGTCATTGATAAAGACCATTAACATTTCAAAACTTATGAAACTAGTATCATATAAACATATGCTAAGTGATATATGTTAGGGAGGAATTGTCTTTAATATTAACGTCACAGATTCATTAAAGATTTTCCTGGGATAACCATATTTGTTTTCAAGTCTGAGGAGAATCTCTGTACACCAGCAAATGAAAGCTGTCCACTAATAAATACACCCTGCAGAGACTATGGCCCGTGTTCAACATGTTTTCCCATTTACAGTTAAAGTGTCTGTACAGCCTTCCTTCTGGTTCTAACAGCTGCCTAAAAGTTGCCACTCTCCTGAATAGAACTAACAAATTAGAATACAGAACCATGTTTCTATTGTTCAACATTCCACTAAGAATGAATAAAAATGTTTTCTTAGGAATTCTCACTCCTTTTCCATGTTTAGAAGTGCAATTATTTTTGCTTGAACACAAAATATTTGAAAATTGCATTCATAATAATAACAAATAATGCATAGAGAAAAGATAAATGAATCAAAATCTCTCCATCTAAGGGGAAGGATTTAGAAGTAGCTTGCACATTTTTACTTTTAAATTATACACATATAAATATTGTGTTATATTTATATGTGTATAATTATATTTTCTTAAGGAAATATAAAAAAGTAATTAAAAAATTAAAAAAGAGATAAGATTGAAGAAGGCTTGCTAGTTTGGGAGATTTTGCAGAGTTGTAGGGTGGTGGTACTATAGTCAAGGACTTGCAAATATTTGAAGTACTGGCTTTGGTGCGGTTACTGACAAAAGGGTTATCAATAGCAGTTAATGGCTCAGATGAGTTTGAGAAATGTTATTGGGTCCAAGATGTTAGGAGCTGAAAAGGAAGGTTTTTAGATAGATCTTTCATGTGAATGATGATAAAAATCAAGTAGATTAATGAGGGTCAGTGAGCAGGAGGTAGATGACAACTACATAAATATTGGATAGTATAATAATTTAACACGAGTGTCAAGTGATGTATGAGTTTGTAGGGGGAAGACAGTAAAATGACTTGGAAAAGGTTGTGGAGAATAGTGTGAATCCATATGTCTCCCTAAGACCTGAGTTATGTAAGTTGCCGGTGGCGGGGGAGAAAGAACGGAAAAGGAAAGGAGAGGGGGAAGAGAGAGGGGGGCGTTCTTCATTTGAGAGAGCAGTAGGAAAAGGGGTGTCTATAATTAGGGAAAGAATATAAACATTTAGAGAGCTAATAAAACCTAAGGGGAGTTGTTTATGGAAGCCCATATGTTTTGGACTTGGTGTTTCCAAAGCGTTATAAGCATTAGAATTGGTTGATGTAGAAGGATCTGGGAAGTTGGGTTTCTGGTGAGGACTTCAGTAAGGGGAGAAGTGAGGCCTTATGCAGTTCACAGGTAATGTGCTGACCTAAGTGAGTGTTTTAGGTCCTCGCCCTCAGAGAAGAGTTACCAAGACACTGGCTGCTTGTTCATTCCCGAGGAAGAGCTCTCCTGGAGTTTCAGGGGGCATGGAAGACTTAAGTAATATCATTGGCGCTCAATAAATTTAAAGCTATGTTTGGAGATATGAAAATTCAAAACTATCCGAAGAAATTGTTATGAATGAACAGGAGCTAAGATTATTGCAGAAAGCCTGGCATAGAGAAAAGTATGTAAAAGTAAAGAAGACAACAGAAAAGAGAGACCATGTATACAATAGAGAAAAAAAAATGGAAAGGAAGGACTACCTAATAGTAAGTAATGTCCTTAAAAAAATAAAAAAAAAGAAAGTTCAATGAGGCTTTCTATCTTGCAATTAATCCAGTACTCACAAGGATCAGAGAAAGGAGAACGCAGGTGGCAGTATTTAAAAAAAAAAAATCTTTTTGGCATTTTTTGAAAGACCACCTTTGTCTTTACTTAGCCTTCAGCTGTTTTGTTCCCAACATGTATGAGATGTTTGCCAGCTTCTAACAACCATTGACTAGCAACCCAGGCAACACATTGAATTTCAACATACAGGAAAAACAAAACAAACCCTGCTTTTATTAGCTGCCAACACAGCCTAAACAGTCTCAGCAGCAGCCAAGTGACTCTTCAATGGCAGCACACTTTTCTTTCCTTGGCTTCCTGGTACTAACCTTGTCAGTGTCTCCAGAGGCTGGCTGAGAGAACTGAACCCATTATTAACTGATAATAGCATCTTCTTAAAATTGTTACAGATGTTGGGTAATTATTTTTACCTCCCAAACTCCTATTGGTTTGAGAAATTAAATTTTAACTTTTGATTGATCTGTTTCTGAAAGGCACTGTGAATAGAACTAGCATTTTCGGATTTGACAAGTCTGTGGAACAAAAATGTGTGGGTTTGCTGCCATGAAAACCTACTTCTTAAGGAGGCATTTCCCTTTGGGATAACACATGGGCCAGCAGTGATTACGCTGGTACATGCTATTCAACACCAGGTGACTCCGAATATAATTCTGAAATCTACTCTAAAATCTAGGTATGTAGAATTTTTTTTCTTTCTAGAGCCACTGTAAATTTACTTTTAACTAACTGCCTCTTTCTAGAGGTTGCTCATTTTAAACGATGATGCTAGATTATTGTATATACTAATAAATAAACTAATATGTCTGTAAAACTGCATTGTAAGATTGTGACTTGTTGGCTGTTTTCTTCTCTTGTTTCAGTGTAGAGAGAGGACCATAACTAGATTCAAAGAATTACAAAGGTGAAACTTATGTAAATCAATAAA
Source organism: Desmodus rotundus (assembly GCF_022682495.2). NCBI lineage: Eukaryota > Metazoa > Chordata > Mammalia > Chiroptera > Phyllostomidae > Desmodus > Desmodus rotundus. Next base: position 82,863,656 of record NC_071399.1, on the reverse strand, counting down.
GTTCCAAGTTTCTTACAGCTTCCTTTATTCCAAACTCAAAAGCAAAAATATTCCTTCCTTAGAAATCATTTCTTAGCTAGATCTGGAGAAGAAAAAAATTTTAATAGAAGGGTAATGATATCTTATTTTCCACACAAATACATTTTTGTCATAATCAGAAGTCTGCCGGCACCTCTTTCCGCAGATAAAGCTGACATACCTGAACTGATGGAGGAGGTGTGTATTGTAAACAACTGTAAGATATTTTTCTTGAGTATTTGAATACAATCATCAACCATGTCATATATATTATTATTCAGCCTTTTGAAAATATCAAAAAAATTAAGGTTGAAATGGCAAAACATTTTTTCTTTTTTTTAATTCTATGCTCTTGAAGGCAAATAATGTACAATAATAACCTGACAAGTATTGAAAATGACATATTTTAAAGAGTCCAAAATTCAATGTGGGCTTGGTTTCAGAATATTTTTTAAGGAGAACTACTATAGTTTCTTAATTATAACTCACAGGGAACATTGCCAATGAAGCATTTTCATATTTCAAAATTCTCCTTAAACAAAATGGTGTTGTGTTCAAAGGCGGATGGAAACTGTGGAAAAAGTATGTGTTTTCATAAGAAATTCTTTCCACATAGCACTATTTTGACAGAATGTTACCTACTTCAATCACTTTTAAACCATCTTGAGAAAAGAACGTCAAGGAGAGTTGCAGGGAGTTTTTAGTGTTTGGTGAGAACTTGATCACCTTTCCTTTGATGTGCAGCTTCGCCTTGAGAGGCTGAGGGCAGCTCTGATGGAGATTGGCAGCTGAAGGATCTGAGCGCTGTAACTCTGGGGTGCCTTCATGATATTCATGTATGGGTGAATATTGTATAAAAGCCTTCAAAAATAAAACTTCCCCAGCCATGGTTTTTAACTGCCCTCCTGTTTAACTAGTTTCCTTGTTCCCTTGTCTTAATAGGATACTGAAGTAAGTACTTTTTAAAATTTGAAGTCAATGAGACCATAAAATCTATTTTATGCTATGAGAGATTTTGATAATAAAGTTTAGCAATGTTAATCCTAAATCATTTCAAACAAAGTTGCCTATTAGTTATTAGAACATTTTAGTGCATTTTGTTCTTACTGATATTTTATTAAACCCATGATGTTAATAATAAACCTGATAGTGTTAGATCAGTTTTAAAATTTTAATAGTGATTTGTGAGGTCTTTTGAGTTAGCATGGGATATCTCTGAAAAGGATGTTATGTCTCTTACTCTCTGAAAATAACATATTTTAAAATTTCAATTATTATAGGATGTATCTTTTAGATAAAAGGCAGTAGGTTGAAATAACATACAAATCTATCAGAAAAAACTTCAAGTCAACCAAAATTTCTCAGTAGACCTTTGCACCTAATTTCTTTTAAAAATAATGCTTCTATAAAGTCTAAGAAAACAAAGATCTGGTTCATACTTAGGAATAAATATCAATAAAGAGGTAATGCAGGAAATGATATTTCAGTGTGAGTGCCTTAATGTGATGTTATTTAAACTCAGCTATTTTTAAAGATTTGATAGCATTATTTATAATAATATGTCATAGTTATGGGAAAAAATGTACAAAGACCAGTTAAAAGATAATCAACTTAATCAAAATTTGATGCAACTTTGATTCTACCCAGAACTTGTATGAATGAACTTCACACTATTGTGACTGTTGAAACAAAGTTATTTTAACTAACTGCCAGTATCTTCTAATTATTTATATGTTAAAATAAATCTTTTTATGTTTGTATAGATATTTATGGAACTTATTTTATATTTTAATTTCCTATTGGTAACACTTTGTTATTTAGCTATAAACTCAGGACAATTTAAAATTGTTTTTCTTTTATTGATTCCACACAGAGGAGAAAGGAGGGAGAAGAGAGGGAGAGAAACATCGATCCATTGCCTCTTTGCTTCTTGACTAGGAATGGAATCAGCGACCTTTTGATTTGCAGGCTGTTGCCCAACCAACTGCCCAGCCAACCAGGACAACTCAGGACAATTTTAGTCTTGTAAAACCCAAGGCCGTTTTTGTCTTTTTCATTACGAATTGTTTAATGGTACCACTCACAACCCCGACCTCCGCTATACAGCTCTAGGACATTTCCTCCTTTGTCATCAGTACCTTCACAGCGCAGAATGTGTGCTCCTTCCCAGATACTTTTCATATTGTTCTCAGATTTTACAGTACTTATGGGCTTCGATAAAAAATTGTTCAGCCTGAAACTGATTTCTTATTATTGTTGGTATTTTTTTTTATCATTTTATTACCTGGACTGAACATAGTTCCTGGCCCTTTTTAAATCTCAATGTATATTTTTTAAAGAAATAAATAAATGTATAAACAGTATGGATCTCTTCATATGCTTCACTACTGGAAATAAATCAACCCATCTGTCTTTCCTTACGTTTACTATTGAACGGGAATGCGCACATTGTCAATGTCCAAGTGGCTAATTTCAGTGCATTTAAGTGGTAGGGGCTGAAAAGCAGTTAAACTATGATTAAAATTTTTGCCTGGAACTGCAGCAGCTGAGTCAATGATTGCCGGGAGGAAAATTCTTACAGTTCTAACCCTGACTTTGTGACTTGCAAGCTTCCTGGGTCTATACCACTGCGGGGGTCATGACATGAGTACAGCAGTCCCCCCTGAATCTGTGGCTTTGTTTTCCCCAGTTTCAGTTACCTGCAGTCAGGAGCAGTCTGAAAATATTATATGGAACAGTCCAGAAATAAACAATTCATAAGTTTTAAATGCATGCCATTCTGAGTAGCTTGATGAAATTTCGCTCTGTCTGCCCGGGATGTGAATCATCGCTTTGTCCACACTGTATAGGCCCCGCAGGTGAATCACTTAGTAGCCTTCTTGTTATCAGATTGTCACAGTAGCCTAGGGCTTGTGCTCAAGTAACCTTTGTTTGACTTCCAGAGTACACAAGTAGTCATGTAGCAATTTGCTAGGCCAAAGAAAAGCCATAAAATGCTTCCTACAAATGACTAGGGTTGTTTGAATAGGAATAAGCAATGTGTATAAGGTTTGATACTATCTGCAGTTTCGGGTATCCACTGAGGGTCTTGAAACATATCCCCCTTGGATAAAGGGGGGGGGGGTTCTGTAATATCAGTAATAGCAAAATGAGCCCATCTACAAAACCAATAAAAAATAATGAAATGTCCAGACACGTGACCAGAAAGGACTTCATGGATATTATGTTGGATGGAAGAATCTGAATACAAAGGACTATACGTGGATAATTCTATTTATATGAAGTTCAAGAACAGGCCCCTTGAATCAATTAATATGTATTAAAAGAGTGGTTACTTTGGGGAAAAGGGCTATAAAATTGGAAGAAGCACCAGGGTGCCTGGGCGAGCTTGATTTGTGTAGGGTTACATGGGTGTAAGCCTAGGTGAAAAATGAGCGGTTGTACTGTTAATCGCATTTCACTGCATGCATTTTTTTACTCAGTAATTATTCATGAACGAATTTTTAAAAATCTCATCTGCATGGAAGTACCCGTGCACATGAAAGAAGAAGGGAGTAACGAAGAACAGGGAGTACTTTACCGCAGGTCTCTTCCACCTTCTATTGCTTTCTGTGTTGTACCCGCACAGTTGTAACCATCACAGGACGAGTCGCTGTTTCCTAGTATGTCAGTTATTAGGAAGCTGGAGAGATCTTGGTATACTAGGTGATATCGAGAAATCACAGAAGCCTTGCTATAGTTTCACTAGAAATATTGAAATAAAGAAAAATAAGATATATTCTCTACCACCACATTGAAATCTAGAGGGATTGCTAATTTTTTTTTTCTCAATTACATGTTGAGAGCCTTACCTAGACATGATCATATCGTGGATGAAGTTGGCCTTGTCATTCTCTCAAGCCCTAACTCCCATCTGGGCTCACCTCACTGCCTCTATTGCAGAGCTCCCTGCAGCCTGGAACTTCTTTGCCAGGTTAAGACGCTTCCTTTTCTCTGCCTTCCACCTCCAAAGTTGACTTGTTCTTGGCCCCATTTCTTCGGGCCTTGTAAAAACCATTGTATGAAACTTATTGATACTGATCAGTTAAGTTACTGGTAATGGTAGTAGCCTATTCCTTTTGTAGAGTGAAAATGCAGAATATGTATAATGAAGTTCAGAGAATTCCATGAACCATTAAAATATAATATAGGTATTTGGGATATAAAGTGATGAATTGTCTATCTGTTTAAATTAGTCCTACCTATAATTTATTTATATATATATTTAATTACATATTTTCATATATACAAGGTCAATCTAGAATGCATCCAGCCATGTAATATGAAAAAATAGAGATTTATTTAAGAAAATACATGACAACAAGAAACTTTGTACATAGGACCATGATGCCTCAGTCCCCCTCAAAGTAGGCACCTTGGGACCTCACGCAGTTCCCCCAGCATCTCCTCCACTCTACAAAATCCTTTGCTGGAATTGCCATCATCTGCCCCATGGTATGTTCCTGAATCTCATAGACAGACTGAAATCTCTTCCCTTTCAAAGGTGACACTAGTTTTGGGAAAAGCCAGAAGTGGCAGGGTGTCATATCTGGGCTGTAGGGAAGCTGAGTCACCTGGGTGATTTGATGTTTCACCAGAAAACTGCAGGAGAAGTGACGCATGAGAAGGTGTATTGTCATGATGAAGCAGCCAATCACAGTTGCCCATAGCTGCAGCTGTTTTTGTCATACTGCATCTCTCAACCAACGGAGAACATTGCGGTAGTACTAGTTATTAATTGTTGGGCTAGAGGGGCGTACTCATGAGGGACAATGCCTTCCCAATCGAAAAATACAGGTAACATGGTATCGATCTTGGATTTATAAAATCTTTGTGACTCTGGACCTTGTGACCTCCTAGGATTTTTCAGATTTGTTTCTATGGCACTTTACCATTTAGAAACCTACTTTTTTGATAAATAGAAAAAGATTATACCATATTCCTTTTAACAAAAACTTGATTTATGTACCAAGTCATTCTACTATAAGCCTTCAGTTTGGGTTCTAATTTGAATAAACTTGCTATTCTATAATGTTTAGTTTTCTTACTTAAAATTTATGACCTGACATTCATTACTAACAACATTATTTAAAACAAAGTAATTTGAAATTATCTATAAGGAGAACAAGCAGATTAGAAAAGTGACATAGGCCTGTTTTCATTAGAGACTTGTTTTAATTTCTCATGCTAAACCTACATACACACACACAGACATACCACCTCATGGAGAGGTTGAGCGCGATTTGCCTGGCTGATGATTACCTGCCTTTGTCCTTCTTGACTATGACAGTAACCAAAAATGTACTCATTTCTCTAGGATGTTCAAGCAACTCTGTGGCCATTGAGATGTAAAATAGACTTCACAGATCATGGCTTCCAGGAAGGCCTAGAAGGGGACAAATAGGCTATAAAGTCATTATGCCCTTTTGTCCTTTGTTCTTCTTGCCCTGCGTTCACTAAGTGATGCTGAAGGTGAGGCAGGCAATGGAAAAGCTTTTCACCTTAATGTCCCCCTGCTGGTTAGTAAGAAGGCTATTAATTTTACCTCTTCAAACAAGTTCATAGATTGACCAGAGTGATTATTATTTTAAATTTATAGAGGCTATAAATTGAATCTGTAACAGGGTCACTTAAAATCTCTTTAATCAGAAAAAAACTATCTATTTAAAACCAATGGCCTGGTAAACTGGTTTAACAAATGGCTGTTTTCCCCCTACATACCCTGAAATTTAGAAAGAGTGCTGGGCTAGTTACAAGAGCCTCCAGTGCTATCAGGACTTGGGGATCTCTAGGATCTTTTTTTTCTGTCATCTTTCAAGTATAATTTTCTTTCCAGGGCTTGCAAGATGCCTACATAATTGACACAATTGTATAGGTTTTAGCCAGTAATCACATTTCCCACATCCCATATGTGATTTTAATATTGTATCTTCTAGCCTGAATACAAAAAAAGCTCACATATTGTGATAGTGCCTTCTTAATGTTTTCATCTATATTTTCCTCCTGCATTTATTGTTTGAATGAAGTAAAATTTGCATAAAATGAAATGCATATATACTGAGAGACAGTTCTCTGAGTTTTGACTAATATATACATCCATGTAAACAACATCCCAATCAAAATAGGGGCATTTCCACCACCTCAGAGACTTCCCTTGTGCCGTCATTCCATAGTTCTGATTTTCTCACCTGAAATTAATTTTGTCTTATATAGAAACCCATCCGGATGTGATGGCCTCTTTTGTGACTAGATTGTTTCTCTCAACAGAAAGCTATGAGCCTCAGCCATGTTTTCTCATATATCAGTTTTTCATTGCTGAATAGTATCACACTATGAATATGCAACCATGTTTTCTATTCTCATGGGATTTTTATTGAATGTATGAGTGACACTGCTTAACAAAGTTACACAGGTTTCAGGGGCATAATTCTACAACGCACCATATGTACAATGTGCTATGTGATCACCACCCAAGTCAAGTAGATGGAGATATGAGTTACCTTTGATGTCTGGCTGTAATTATAATTTCTAAAAATATGTGATACATACTGTTAGTTTTCTGAACATACGCTTTGATTTCTCTTGGGTAAATGGGTGTGGAATTGGTTGGTCATGTGTTAATGTAAGCTTCATTTTATATTAAAAAACTGTCAAGATGGATTTCTCACTTTTTACTCTTATAAGCAATGCATAAGCATTTTAATTCATTCACATCATGGCCAAAGTCAAATGGGATATTTGGCTTTTTATTTTGATATATAGAAGAACATATACTTCATATATACATTTCATTTTGGTCTATAATATATAATAAATGTTTTATATAAATATGATACAACATATTAAACATCACATAATGTAAAATACATACCATAGTGTATATAATATGAATGCAGTTATAGGTACATATATAACTATATTTCTATAACACAATTTTACTTATGCAAAATATAATCTATACCATACTATAGCCTAGTATAACATTTAAAATATGTATCAAAATGTGTATATATATGGTTTCATATTAGATTACATGTTAGTGTATAAATACTTTGTAAGAGTTATGTCTACCAAAGATATGGAAAATTTTGCTCCCAATATGTGATTTGCTTTTTACTTCCTAAATAGTGCTGTTTTTTAAAGTTTATTTATCAGCTATGGTTGATTTATAATATTAAGTTAGCTTCAGGTGTGGATCATGCCCTCATTGCTGTAGGCGGCATCAAACCATGCTCTGCTGGAAGTAACGGCCTGCCCACTTTGTGCAAGCCTCTTTTGAGCTAAAAAGTGGTTGTATCGGAAAGAAATTGTGGTGATAATCTTTGGGGACTCTAGAGTTACTGTGTACACTTTCAATCATACTTAATAGGAAACCATTTTTATGAGAAATGCAGTATTTATCACTTTCAAAAAGAAAGCAGTTTTCTCCCTACTGTGAAATATTGTTGGGTATTTTTCACTTGTAACTTTGTATAATTAATTTAATTTATTAATTTTGTTGCCTTTTCTAGCCTCTGCCAGTAGGAAATAAAGAAGCACATGAAACAGAAAGTACTAAATTACAAGAACACTCTCCAGAAAACATAAAGCCTTTTTGCCATTGTGATTAATGCAGGATTTTTCATTAGTGGCTTCCTTGGAGAAGACTGTATTTCTTGAAAGATGAATTCAGAAATACAGTCTTTTTGCTTTAAACGGATTCTGAAAATCAACCAGACACATTGTCCTAAAGAAGAAATAAGCTAAACCATCCTCTTGCCAACATCAGAGATAGGCTGCTCATCCTTTCGACTCTTTCACCGCTTGAGGCGATTCACTTTGATTTCGCACAAGAGGAAATTTGGGAGTGCATCAAAGACAGACTTGAAATTGGGTTAACCCCTTTGTTCTCAGTTTCTGCCAAATGGCATCAGCTAGCTCTGTGAAGGAAGGGTAAGCTTGAAGCACGCTTGCGTGACCTCATTTCAAGGAATGCAACTGACACTCCTGGGGAAATGTGTGGCCATTTGTGTCCTGTTATTTCATGCCATTTCTTTTATTTAAAAAATTAGCAGAAGCCATATTTTCCCTCAATGTGCTAGTTAGGCTCTTTTATGCCAAGTCATTGGAAACATTTTAATTTATACATTTTTTCACTTCTAAAGGAGAAGTTTCATTCCACATCAATTGCCTTGCCATCATTTTCTCCAATCTAATTTCAGATTCATTTACATTATGGGAATATGAGTTGTCCAGAATACCAAAACTGATTCATGAAAGACACCTCTTAATTAACAAATAGAACACTTCTGTATACAACCTTAAATAAACAGTAAACTATTGGTCTTAGCTAGGTTGCAGCAGCTATGGTAAAATGGATTGGGTCACTCAAATCCAAGCTCACATTCTTTTTATTGCAGATTTTTGTCACCTGAGAACTGTATTTCTCATAGTAGCTTGCACTTTCATTTTCAGTACTAAATGGAATGTTTTCATAATTAGATTTCCTTCCATCAGAGTTGGCTGTTACCTATTCTGTTGGTTTGTTTTTTTTTCCCCAAGTGAAGTTGGAAAAGCAGAATTTTTTGTGCTTTTGGGGTGTGCAAAAGTGACAGCATCAATGGCACAAGTAGTTACAGAGTCAACGTCTTCGTCACATCCTTTTAATCCCTGCATTAGGTCTATGTTGTTTATTCTCTCAGTGGAAGAAGCAGTGGTTCTGATGGAGCCAGTTCTAGCTATTCTGAGAAGTAGTCCTTGGGGCTCTGCCAAGGACTGGCCCTTCAAACTCTCCATGACTCTTCCAAATTAATATTCACATATATTCATGTAGTTTTTATTTCCCATTTGCAATCTCTTTTAACCCTCAAAAAAAGCTGTTTGGGGATTATTTTAATTTCAAATGAAGGGTATGTGTCAAAATAAAGTTTTGAAAGTGTCAAAAACTTCAGAAATGGTGCTGTGTTCTTCTGTATTTTTTTACCTGCTCTTGAAAATGTTTATAAAAATTAGAGAGATAATATAACCAAATAGAAAAAATATGCCAAAATAAGACTCTGTCTATCACCTGTCTATGTTTCAGTAAATTACAAATGGCATTTTCTTTCCTTTTAAAATTTTAAAAATATTTTATTTATTTATTTTTTGATAGGGGAAGGGAGGGAGAAAGAGAAGGAGAGAAACACCAGTGTGTGATTGCCTCTTGAACTCGTCCTACTTGGGACCTGACCCACAACTGAGGAACGTGCCCTGACTGGAAATCACCTGGTGACCCTTTGGTTCTCAGGCCAGCATTCAATCCACTGAGTCATACCAGCCAGGGCAGAAATGGCATTTTCAGTAAGTATGTAATAATTTGGTACTATTTTGTGACATAAAGCAAAAAGTTTTATGTCTTTTTGTCAAAATGCCCTGAAATAGAGCCCCGCAGAGTGGAATCAGAAAGAAAAAGTCTTTATTCACCTGGCTGGAGGGTCGTTTTGAATGTTAAGACTCTCTTGCCTTCTGGCCATGAGCAAAGGTTTTTATATGACTCAAGGAAACAGGTTGATCTGGAGTAAAAGGAACAAGGAAACAAGAAGGTGATGTCTCAGGCAAGCCACTTCTCAAAAGTAAATGGCCTCAGGGTAAGCAAGGCTGGGAAAGCGTGTGCTGCCAGTTCGGGGGTAATGAGGCAAACTGACAGCTGAAGCAAGTTTTGGTTACAGAAACCACTTTAGGCTTGGCACGTGCTGGTGCAGAGTTTACTCTAAAGATCTTTTTTGTTTTTATAGTTTTCTCCCAAAGAAGTGATTTTAATGACATTTATGGAGTCATTCCATTTACTCATCTATTTATCCTCCAAATTGCTTGAATCTAAAATATCCTAATAAAAATTTCTTTTTTATTTTATTATATTATTTATTTATTTATTTTAAATTTTTATTGTCATTCAATTACAGTTGTATGCCTTTTCTCCCCATCCCTCCACCCCATCCCAGCCAAACCCACCTCCTTCCCCACCTCCACCCTCCCACTTGATTTTGTCCATGTGTCCTTTATAGTAGTTCTTGTAATCCCCTCTCCTCATTGTCCCCTCCCCCCTCCCCCCTGGCTATTGTTAGATTGTTCTTAACTTCAATGTCTCTGGTTATATCTTGTTTGCTTTTTTCTTCTGTTGATTATGTTCCAGTTAAAGGTGAGATCATATGGTATTTGTCCCTCACTGGCTGGCTTATTTCACTTAGCATAATGCTAAATAAAGATCTTAATCTTTACATAAACAGGAAATGAGTTGCCAGTGTATTCATGGCATCTTAAGCAGTCTCAGCCTTTGTCAAAACTGTGGCGATATATACGCTTAAGATCTGTGCCTGCAATGGTATGCAAACTTACATCAAAAGAATAAAAAATACATTAAATGATGAACTCTTATATGCATATTATTCGTGGGAAGGTATATTAGCATCTGAAATTTAATTTATAATACACCAGAAATAAGATGGAATGATGGGTGGGTGGATAGAAGGCTGGATATATGTATATTTAATAAATTAAGTGTAGTAAAATGTTCATGGAGGAATCTTCATGGATACATAGATGGATATGGTTAAAATTCTTTTAAGTCAAATATGTATATGTTTGAAAATTTTCCTGAAATATTAAGAAAAAAAGACAGGCATTTAAAACAGAGGCTTAATAAGAGTTTATGAATACTATGAAGTTTGAAGGAAAAAGCATAAATTATATATGTAAATATGTAAATATATGTAAATGTTTAAATATGTAAAGTATATGCAAATGTTTACATATGTATATGTAAAAGTAATTGTATATTCTTAGGAAGGAGGGTAGACAGATGAGGAACGTGCCTAGGGATGTTACATAAAAAGCGATTGATTCCAGAATCAGTTTTATTATTATTCTTTAAATAATCTTTGTGAAATCAAATACATGATAGAGTGACGATAGTAATATGTCCCATGACTTCTCACAGTTATATCGAGAAGACTAATGGTCAAATTACTACACAAATATAAATTTGTACTGTTCAAATTAAGGACTGCACTTAATACACTCCCGGAACACCCAAGTCTAAAGCTTGCTTTTTACACTCGGATTGGAAGGTCAAAAAGTGAAGCTTTCCTCTGTAATCCTTGGAGCTTTCTTTCTCTTCTATTTTAGGGTGCCGTTAATTGCTGGTAAATGGTGGCAATTTGTTCAAAAAAGGACAGTATTGTATGTAGACCCTGAAGCAGGGAAGTGCTGTTACGCACAAACTCTGAGATCTCATGGAGACCAGTAGAAACAGCACGTAGGCAGTTTTGAGCTTAGTATTCATTAGAAGAGGGAAGAGACCATACAATAACTCTAAAATGTGTTCCACTTTTAACTAAGGAATGTGGAAGTGAGGCACTGAACTAGCAATGTCCATAGGGTTACTGACAGGAATAATGCGTTTGTCTCCTATGGCTGTGCAACAGGTTACCACAAACTAAGCAGTTTAGAAGCACACATTAATTGTATGGCTGTGCAACAGGTTACCACAAACTAAGCAGTTTAGAAGCACACATTAATTGTATGGCAGTTTCATGGTTCTGGAGTCCAGATATAAGTTTGCTGGGACTTCCCCAAGGGTCAGACCAGTTGAATTCAAAATGCTGGCAGAGCCTTGACCTGACCGGTATAGCTCAGTGGGTTGGGCGTGGTACTGCAGAGCAAAAGGCGGCCAGTTTGATTCGCTGTCAGGGCCCATTCTGGGGTTGTGGTTTTGATCCCTGGCTGAGGTGCATAGTAGAGGTAAGCCATTGATTTCTCTCTCCCTCTCTTTCTCCCTCCCTTCCCCTCTCTCCAGAAACTAAACGTGTTTTTTAAATAAAATTTAATTTAAAAAATTGCTGGCACTTCACACCAGTGAGAATGGCCATCATAAACAAAGCAACCAACAACAAGTGTTGGAGTTTGTGGAGAAAAGGGGACCCTAGTGCACTGTTGGGGGATTGCAGACTGGTACAAACATTATGGAAAACAGTATGGACTTTCCTCAAAAAATTAAAAATGGAACTGCCTTTTGACCCAGCAATTCCACTGCTAGGACTATATCCTAAGAACCCTGAAACACCAACCAAAAAGAACCTATGCACCCCAATGTTCATAGAGCACAATTTATAATAGCCAAGTGCTGGAAGCAACCTAAGTGCCCATCAGTAAATGAGTGGATCAAAAAACTACATTTACACAATGGAATTCTACACAGCAGAAAGAAAAAGGAGCTCCTGCCCTTTGTGACAGCATGGATGGAACTAGAGAGCATTATGCTAAGTGATATAAGCCAGGCGGTGAGGGACAAATACCATATGATCTCACCTTTAATAGGAACCCAATCAACAAAATGAACAAGCAAGCAAAATATAACCAAAACCATGGAAATTAAGAACAAACTACAGTAACCAGAGAGGAGAGGGCAAGGGAGAATGGGGAGAAAAGGGTGAAGGATTTACAGGAACAACTATAAAGGACACATGGACAAAAACAAGGTGGGGGTAGAAAAAGGGGAAGGAGATGGGGATGGCTGGTGTAGGGGGGATACGTGAGAGGAAAAGGCAGAAAGCTGTACTTGAACAACAATAAAATTCAAAAGTATTTGATAAAAAATAAATAAATAAAAGAAAAAAAATGAAATAGAAGAAGTGCTGGCAGAGACTACCATGTCATGTGCTCATGTGAAGTGCAGGTCAGTCTACTTCTCAAATTTACATGTGCTTTCTTTGTTTGTTTTCTGTGGAGTTCAGTTTCCATCGTAGAACTGAGGTCTCTCTTTTCTTGGTGGCTGTTTCCTTGCTCAGCGGCTATTGTCACCCCTAGAATTTATCCTTTAGGTCCAAGCCATGATCCCCTCTAGCAACGTGGAAACTTGCTTCTCCAAATCCAGCAGAAGAACCTCCGTTGGTCTGCTCTGATGGATGGAATCTTGCATAACATAAGCACAGGGTGACCATCCCCCGTGCATGGCGCTGCCCATACTCAGGCGGAAGGGGTAGCACAGCATATGAAGACCAGGCGGGAGGATCTGAGGAAATTCTTCTCCTCATGGGGAGCTATGTTGTCCACAAAATTAATATTTCCTTGGTTGACAAAACTAAGAAAAAACCACATTTATCCAGCTTCTCCAAGAAGATGAATAATTCTTGACTAGAATAGAGAGAATACTAAAATATTAGGATATCAATATTATTATAAAAATAATAATAATTCTCATAAAATCAGAAGGTTTTAAAGGAGTTTAGAGGGTGGTGCAGAACTGAGACTCCGAAGAAAGAAGATATGAACAAACTGTAGCTCTGGAGTTTTACAAAAAATACCAAAACTTAAACAAAAACAGGGAGACCTTTAGAAAACAAGCCTCAGGCTCCAAAACACACATCGCTGGGCCCCGAGGGAAGTCATCACTAGTCCACCAGGTAACTCAGGAATGAGAGCGCAGTAGGGTCTGAACAACATGCAAATACATTTACTCATTCATGTTTCATTCACTTACTGTGTTTTATTCGTACCCAGAAGTCTGGCACCATTTGTCATCCTTCCGGTGCTGTGAAAATATGAAAGAGACAGATCTTACACTCAGGGAGTTTCCTTTGTACTCCAGAAAATACTCAAGAAGAAAATCAATGACAAATAAATGTTGGGTATATGTTTTTTGATGGTGGAGCATATAGGATCCTCTGAGTGAACAAAGGAGAGGCACTTCTAAGTACAAGCTGAATTGGGTCAAGAGAAAAAAAACACAATTACTCTTGCAAGTAGGATGAAGTATATACATTAAAGAACGAAGGTATGATAGGCTTTTTGTAGGAAAAACAAAAAGATACTTCGACTTTACTGGAATATACTGGGGTGACAGGCATTGGCAAGAATATAAAGAAATAGGAAAGGTCCATAGATGAATGGCCAGTGACTAAGGAAGACTTGGGTATGAATCCTACTTCCATTAGTGACAAAGTAGGGAGGGACCTTGGGCCTTTTAGTGAAGTTCAACTTCTTTATCTTAGAATATGGTAACTTAAGTCACAAGGTATTGTAGACAGAAGAGATAAGGGATGTAAAGTCTATACATAGCAGTCATCATTAGCTAAGTGATTACTTATGCAACAGGCACTGGCAAAATTAAAAGGAAAAACTTCTCTTACAAGATCCAATAAGGGTTTTAAAGGTGGGGGTGGAGTCAGAGTTGGTAGTAAGATGAGACAGGCAGTTTAGAAACAGGCCCTGTTAAGAGATTAAACCTTTGTTTGAAGGGAGTTGAGGCTGGGGGGCAGTGAGATTAGTAAAGGAAACAGGATAGAGGTTTATGCTAAGATACAGGCAGTAAAGCCATTCATTTGGCGACGCGTTTGACGGATACCTAGAGATAGAATCATTAAGGATTGAAGATAAAATGAGAGGGGAAACCCTGAATGATCCTTACCGCTGAAACTTGGTTGACTAGATTAAGAGCAGTGTCATATACTGAGGACACAAGTGAGTTATAAAGAAAATTAAAGATGACATGTCCCTTCTTATTCTCCTACTTTAAATCCAAAAGGTTGTGGAGGGGAGATTATGCAGAATTTCATGAATTTAGATATAATGAAGACAATGATAGGGAGAACGAAGCAGAAAATGCTGACAAGGGTAGAGAGAGAGTCCTCGAAAGTTAAAAGTGGAAGAGGACTGTGAATTTTTTGAATGTTAGAGTCTTTAAAAACACATTTCTTTGAAAAGAATATATGAAACAACAAGAACGCAGACTTATTCCTCTCCAAAAGAAACAGGAATATTTATGAAAAAGGAGGCATGCCACAACCAAGAGAACAGGGTGACCAGCTCTGCTGAACACTTCGGTCATTCTCATGCCGACTCAAAAGACTCGTAAGTGAATGAGCCATGGCAGCTGGTTTGGAGGAGAACGTGGTCTTTTAGATGGCAGTGTCTTCTGGGCCCTCCCCAGGAATACCGTCAGATGATTGCTTCTCTGTCTCACATAACACTTGGTTAACATTGCCACCTCCTTAGTTTCTCAACCCTTTATAATACTACACCAAGGCATCTTGTCACGTCCCCCTCATTTACTCAAGGCCATCGCACTATTCAAGCTTCAAGATACTGTCGCAACAGCATATTAGGGCAGCTATGGACATCCTTGCTAGGAAATTAAATCCTGTGCCACTGGAGAATGAACTTAATACAATTTTTCCCACCCAGGACCCATATCAGCAGGAAATTGCCATAGTGTTTAATTGATTTCATATCATATTAGAGAATCCTGAAATTCCCCTGAACGGTAAGCTGTACAGAATAGAGACTCTTCCCCACTGAGGTGGAGCTGAGAAAAATGTGAATTACTATACGGAGTCAATTAGAGAAGGCAAGGATGAATGAGGAGTCCAAAGATCATTTTGTAACTCTTTAGATGTGATCCTTGAAAGAATCACAAGGGATCCTTCATACAACGGAGACCTGTTCTAAAAACAAAACAAAACAAATCAAAACAAAAAACTAAAAAACTACTTCGCCAGCAGAATTTCTCAGACTCTGCTATCCAAATTTTCCCCGTCAGATGAAGGGAATTCTTCCCTCTCAGTGCACCGTTTGGGCCCAGGCCACCTTTCACAGCTGACTATTCAGTCTCCTACTCGGTTTTCCTACCCTTACGTTTGATTCGGGCTGATTTTCAGCATTCTGTCCTGAGGCTGCAAGGGTTTTGGATTTTCTTAAATGATGCTAGGAACTCTTCTGATTTTTAGAGGGCGCTATGACTTGGTAGTTGGCATTTCCTTTTCCTAAAGCTTCCAAAGCAGACAAATATGGGTTTCTTTTTTGCCACCTCATCGTTTTTATTCCCATTATAGGCCTCATGATGATGGTGTCACAGGTGCTACATAACCCAAAAGATTCTCCAAAAGAGAGGGGTCATAAGTTTGGAATATAAATAATGAAAGAAATACAAAGTCGCCATTATTATTATAGATACTAGAGTTCATAGAAAACATTAAGACTAACTTTAAAGTAACAAGTAATATTTTTCCTCTTTTTTCTTTAGATTTAAAAGGACATTAAGTTATCATTTAATGTAGCCAAATACACCCTTTCATGTAGCATTCCATGAGTTTTCACAATTGTAAATAGTTATGTCATCAGGACCAAAATCAACATATAGAACAATTTCATCATGCTTGAAATTTTCCAGGCTCCTTTGTCCAGTCCTAGCCCCTCATGAACATTCTTCCTACAGCTCTGTCTTTTCTAGAGTGTCATACAAATGAAATCATGCAGTATGTAGCTCAGCGGGGTCTTTCACTTAGTATAATGCAGTTGAATTTCGCCCATGTTATCACAAATGTCAATATTTACTTATTTTTATCTCTGAGTAGAATGGCATGTACTAATAAACCTCAGTGCATTTATTCACTCACCAGCTGAGGACCATTTGAGTTGCTTTCATTTGTATGACAAAGCTTTCCAATTTATATGAACTGGACAGATTTCTTGGAAAACATGCTCAGTTTCAAAAATAGAAATAAGAAATATGAATAGTAGTATATCTATATATCTATATATATCTTTTAATTTCCAGGCCCAAACATGTTAACTAGTGACTTAATACAACTCTTCCAAGGAATAAAAAAGAGTGAATATTTGTAGTTCATTATTATAGGAGGCAGCAAAATCAGACAAGGATATTAAAATATAGGAAAGTTAAAAGCCATTGTCTTTGATGAACACAAATGTAAACAAGCTTTTACCTCCTTGCTTAGGATTATTCTTAGGTACTTCATGTGTGTGTGTGTGTGTGCATGTATGTATGTATATATGCATTTATTTATTTTTTGGTCAACAGTAAATGCCACTGTTTTCTCAGTTTCTGTTCCTGATACTTCATTATTGTTGTATACAAACGCAGCTAATTTGTGAATATTAATTTTTTTATCCTACTACTTTACTCCATTCATTTATCAGTGCCCACAGCAGGACAGGGTCAGCGGGACTTGCAAAAAAAAGATTGAGGTAAAAATGCTCTGCCCGGGTTGGCCCAGCTTGCAGGTGGGGGGGAAGTGAGCTGTGTGCCTCCCTCTAGCCCCACCACCACACCATCAGAGACCTCGATGGGAAGCTCTGAGCTGTGCCTCTTCCCCTCCCTACTCCCCCACTCCTTGTGGAACTGACAGCTCGGCAGGATGCGCCCAGCAGGACCAGGTTAAACAGATCAAGGTAGCCCTCTCCTGTGGTGGCGTCAGCTCTCAGGAGGGGAGCGAGCTGCATGCCTCCTCACCACCTTGCTGGAGACCTGGCGAGCTGTGATGTTGTGCTGAAGTGTAGTCTTACTCAGCTGAGAAGGCTGAGCTCAGATTTTGCTGCTACTGAAGCTAGAACTTCCAGGGAGAGTATTGGAGAGAATAGACGAGCACAGAACTGAAGGCCCAAGGGTAAGTGGGGGCTACCAGTGTTTCCCGGCTGCGGAATTAGCTGTACCTGTGGAAGGTGAGTTTTCATCGGAGTTGCTCCCGAGGGACTGGGTTCTGAGCAGAAGGGCCAGAGGGCATCTAGGCTTGGAGAGACACAGGAAGTATACCAGGAATTCAGCAGAGGCCTCAGAAAGGCAACGCCTTAGGGGTAAGAACTTTAGTCACATAGGATAAGGAGACATAATTCAGGACTACACCAAAACGGAAATGTTCCAACACAAAATAAATCCACACTGTGAGGGTCAATAAAGTCCAGCAGTAAATTTCGTAATATAATTCTTTATCAATTGAAAACATTTAATGGACAGTATATAAAAGGAGCAAATGAAAAATAGAGAAATGAAAAAAATAGCATTTAAGAAATTAAAACTTTACTAGATGGTCATATAGTAGATGAGAGATGTCAGAAATAAGACAGTGAATGAACTCCAAGAGAGAGTGGTAGATCTAATCACTACAAAAGAGAAAAATATGGAAAATAAAGAATCATTACTAGACAAATGTCCTTAGCAGTGTGATACAACTTCTAGAAGTCCAGTGGGCTCTCCAGGACAGTACAGAACCAGTGTGACATACTGCTGTCGTAGCTGGTAGAGGGAACCCAGTCGAGACACTTAGGGAAGGCTCTTCTCTCCTCCACACCAGCTCTGCTGGAGATACTTAGGAAAGTTGAGGTGTCTTTACTGAGGAGATAAGAGAAACAGCTCTTCAATGGTAAGCCCCAGTTATGCCATAGTTTTCTTCAATATATTATTATTTTAAATCTCAGTTCACAAACATGCTTGGGATTGTTTTAATGGCCTACAACATTTAGTTTATCAAGTAAATTTTAAATTGGTCTTACACTAGATAGAAAATATCTGATGGCTAGTTTATAAGAAAGACTATTCCAAGATGGACCAGGTGGAAAACTGTACATTCCTCAGCCAAATCAATTAACTTAATGGGTACTCTACGTGAAAGAATTTATTGTCACAGGAAGGGAAAATTTACTGTGGGACAGAAATACTGTAACCATATTTCTTGTCCAATTACCTAAATGAGTACACTGTGAATAAGCAATAACTAGGGATATACAAGCTCAACTTATTATGTCCTTTTTTAAAGATTTGATTTTATTTCTTTTTAGAGAAAGGGGAAGGGAGGGAGAAAGAGAGGGAGAGGAACATCAATGTGAGAGAGAAACATTGATTGATTGCCTCTCATTCTCACAATGCCTGGGGACGGAAACCATAACCCAGGCCTGTACCCTGAAGGGGAATCGAACCTGTGGCCTTTCACTTTATGGAATGATGCCTAACCAACTGAGCCACACTGGTCAGGGCCATACCTTGTTTTTTAACTCCTTTTCTTCTGATAAAATTTGATGTAAATGTGACTAGAATCCCCAGAGTAAAAAGATATTATGGGCCCTATAAAATTAATTAACCAAAAGAAAAATCTAATTGATAGGGGACTGAAAAGACATTAATACCCATTAAATAATACAAGTCCTGGTGGTCACAGATATATCAGTTTGTCTATTTTTTAAATATTAAATCGAGTATTCAAGGTTTACATAGCTAGGTAGTAAATATAAATATTTGTCCTTGTCTAAGGACATACTTTCCTTGCATTACATTGTGACCTTTGATGGGTAAATTTCAACTGGACAGGAAAGGAGGAAATAAAGACATGTCGATGCCCAAGTGGGGAGTTGAAACAAACTATATAGTTGTTGGCAAAACCCCATGACATGAGATAGGAGGTAAATCTCTTCCTTTCTGGAGCAAATTAAGGTTTGAGTGAAGTTAAGCTTCTTGCCAACAGAAATTCTTGCCCACAGACTGTGTCTGTGACAGAATAAAAGAGAACGGAACCGCTGATTTGGCTTTCATCCGCCTTCACATCCTCTCAGAGGAGTGCTGAAGGAGAGTCCAAGGCAGGCAGGTGAACTGCTACCCCCTGCTCAGCAAGGCCATGCAAAGCTGCAGAGCAGCCTGATTGTCAAAGTGGCTGGAGGAAACTGACAGAAGCTTGTCATCTCAAAGGCCTTTCCAACTCTGTGATGGAAGATTGACTTCAGCCTTAGGTGAAAACATCATCAAAATCCATTGACTATGGGCTCTTCTTCGCTCTTCATGCTGGTTTAACACTGTGCTGGCATCTGGTCCCTGTTCACCACAACCCCGTGACCACTTACAGGATGAGGCTTAAAAAATCCCAAAGTGACTACTAAAGACCCCATTTGGGAAGAGGAAGAAAGAATAAAAGAATGCAGAAACAGAACCACAGAAATGGAGATCACATGGAGGGTTATCAATAGGGGATTGGGAGGGGGAGAGAGGGGGGAAAGGTACAGAGAATAAATAGCATAAATGATAGGTGGAAAATAGACAGGGGGAGGGTAAGAATAGTGTAGGAAATGTAGAAGCCAAAGAACTTATAAGTATGACCCAGGGACATGAACTATAGGGGGGGGAATGTGGGAGGGAAGGGGTGGGCAGAATGGAGTTGAGTGAAGGGGTGGAAATGGGACAACTGTAATAGCATAATCAATAAATATATCAAAAAAAGAATGCTTACAATAAAACAATACTTGCTTAAAAAGTCTAATGTAGAAAAAAATTTGTGCATGGGTTATGGCTGAACTTTCTGATTCAATAAAGTCTCTGATATCTTCATCATATCCACAAAGAAGAAACTTTCTAAGTGGGATGAAAATGATACAGTGCTCTGTTTGATATGTTGAGTAAGCACTGTACCAATCAGAGGTATTTAAGAATGTCACGGGATGGTGTTATCTTGCTAAATTGACTTTAGAATATCTAAGCACCTGGTTAAAAAAAAAGAAGAAAGAACCACTCATGTAAAATGAGACATATGTAATCTCAGTATCCTTTTCATGTAAAACTCATTTTGTGAAATCATTCTCACTGTTCTTTTTAAATATGTTTTATTGATTATACTATTACAGTTGTCCCAATTTTTCTTCCTTTGCCCTCCTCCACTCAGTAATCCCATTCCCTCCAGCAATCCCCTCCCTTAGTTCATGTTCATGGGTTGTGCATACAAGTTCTTTGGCTTCTCCATTTTCTATACTGTTCTTAACATCTGCCTATCTATTTTGTACCTACTAATTTGTACTTTTTAATTCCTGCACCTTTTTCCCCATTCTCTCCCTCCCCGCTCCCAACTGTTACCTCTCCAAATGATCTCCATATCCATGATTCTGTTCCTGTTCTGCTTGTTTGCTTAGTTTGTTTTTTAGATTCAATTGTTGATAGTTGTGAATTTATTGCTAATTTAATGTTCATAGTTTTGATCTTTTTCTTAAATAAGTCCCTTTAATATTTCATATAATAATGGGTTGGTGATGATGAACTCCTTTAGCTTAACCTTGCCCTTTGATTCTAAGTGATAGTTTTGCTGAATAAAGTAATCTAGGTTATAGGTCCCTGCTTTCCATCACTATGGATACTTCTTGCCAGTGTCTTCTGGCCGCAGTTTATTTTGAGAAATCAGCTCACGGTCTTATGGAAACTCCTTTATAGATAACTATCTGCCTTTCTCTTGCTGCTTATAAGACTCTGTCTTTATCTTTACCTTTGGCATTTTAATTATGATGTGTCTTGGTGTGGTCCTCTTTGGGTCCATCTTGTTTGGGACTCTGTGCTTCCTGGACTTGTAGTTCTATTTCCTTCCCCAAATTAGGAAAAAAAAACTAGCAAACCAAATTCAGGTTTGTTATTCATGCAATAGTAAGAAAAAATAATAAATTAAGAATGTTGTACACCTGCTGAGGCATGTGATATTATTAGAAACATCCTTATAACAATCGGCCACAATGTGTTCTCACGCTTCTGATAAGTGATAAAATAAACCTAGTATTTTCAGGAAGGTCCTTTTGTGCTACCCTGTCTTGGGCTGCTTAGGGATGGTAAAATTTAAGAGCTGGCAAAAAAATTAAGTAGCTTTTTAGTAGGAAAAAGCATGTATACTATGTTTCTGAACCTCTTACAATATATTATTTTCTGTCAAATGCACAACATTTTGCGGAGATTTTTGTAAAAATTGAATGAAACAGTCAACGGAGGCCAGAACTCGGAGGAGGTAGTTTGGGAACACTGCTCTGAAGGAAAGGAAACGGGGTCGAGGAGGCAGGAAATGGAACCTATAGAGAAACACTTGTGAAATGATACAGATGCGCTGAAATCCTGAGACTTAATTATATGATTATAGACACAGCTTACTACCAACACCAACAAAGCCCCAGTGTAATAACAAGCGATTACAGGTAAAGAGCTGCAAGATACGCACTCTGAGGAGAAATACTTAGGAAGATAAAAGCCCAGAGAGGAGACCGAACAAAACGAGGACATGAGGAATGTAAAGACTCTGGCTTCTAGAGCTAGGGGAAATTTTAAACATAACCCAGGTCCTATCCAGATGAACATAAAATTTCATGGTGAAGACCATTTTACCTCAGTTTATATTATCTGAAACATCATGTCCAGCTTTTAACCAAAACTTGCAAATCATGTTAAAAGATAAGGAAAAAAAAAACTTTCTGAAGTGAAAAAGTAAGTGGGACAATCAGACTTAGTTACGGCATGGAGATTGGAATTCAACTGAGAATTTCAAACAACTATATTTATTCCGTTAAGGGATCCAATTAAAAGAACAGATACTGTTGGAAAGCAGGTAGTGTAAGCAAAAAGATAGAAATTCTGAAAAAATACAACAAGAGTAAAGGACAACCTGGAAGTCAGCTGCAGTAATAGAAATGAAGAATATTTTTAATAAGCTCATCAGTAGACAAGATAGAGCTAAGGAAGGAATCAGTGAGCTAGAAGATACAGCAGGGGGAAATGTCAAAACTGAAATGCAAAGAAAAAATACTACTACTACTAATAATAATTTACAATTTAACAATTGTAAATAATAATTTACACACTTGGTAGCTGGATCGAACGTGGTCAGGAGGCTCCCTCCCACCTGCTCTGCCCAACATGACATGGTGCTGCCAGACATTTCTGCTCTTCCCCGAGCTGTGCCAGGGTGCCCACCCCAGCCTCCCCTGCATCATGCCCAGACTCTGGCTGTGGCAGAAAGTGGCAGAGCCCAGGGTACCAATGGGGAGAGGGATTGGAGCAGCAGGGGTCAGGCGGTAGGTAGCTGACACCCAGAGAGAGGAAAGCAGGGGCGCAGTGGGGAAAAGGTCCCCATGTGAACAAAAGCTCCAAGCCTCAGGCGTATGCGTCATTGTCTCATCTCAATTCACACGCAGGGCACTGATTGACAGGTAAACTTACTGAGCATTTCAAGAGGCCAACCACAAAAGCATTACCCTCTTTCCAGCGGGGCTTTGTGTGACTGCAGTGTCTCTCTCTGCACAGTAACAAAGTAGTGGAAACAGTTTACTAGTGTTCAATAAAGAATGTACACTGCATACGTTTGAGATCTATGGAATATAAATGAGAGGATGAAGTCTGATGAACTTTTTAATTGTTTCTATAAATTACGCCTTGAACTAGGCAATTTTTCCCCTGGAAGAAACAGAATCATTTCTCAAAATATCTGACTAGATGGTAGAATTTTTCTATAAATTGCAGATTTTTTTCTCAAAATTAACAGAATTTTATAAGTATATGATTTCATTCTACAAAAGAAGGTTTGTATTATGCATGTTGATAAATTTATTAAATACTTCTATGGTCTAGAATCATTTTATTGTATATACATTTAATTAAACTTAGATATTAAATGTGGTTATATTTGTATATATTTTTTTCTTTCCTTGGTTCTGTTTCCTGAATACATATTACATATGAGATCACATATCGGAAATGGTAACTTTTTTCCATGAGCCTAAAGTTCTTCACAATACTTTTTTAAAAAGCAAGCAAAATATAACCAGAGACATTGAAATTAAGAACAATCTGACAGTAACCGGAGGGGAGGTGGGAGGGGATAATGGGGGGGAAGGGTTTTCAGGAACAGCTATAAAGGACAGATGGGAAAAACCAAGGAGGAGAGTGGAAGCAAGGGAGGGAGAGGGGTTTGGCTGGGGTGGGGGGAAGTGGTGGGGAGTAAGTACAGACAACTGTAATTGCACAACAATAAAATAATTTTAAAAATCAGACTCACTGACAGAGAAGAAAGAGGTAATCCACATGGTCTCTGATTCATTTCTCTCCTGAAAACCCCGTGGGGACATGTGAGGGGGATGATACCTGGAAGGAAGCAAACAAATGAGCAACCTAATTTTACACACTTCCCTGCTAGTGATCATCTTCCTATAAACAAGCAAACACTTTTTTGATACAGAAGTATTGTTATGAAAGGCTTTCAGCAGAATGTCCTTGGGTTAGCACTTCTTATGTCAAACAAACCTGGGATCTATGGATTTATGATGCATGGCCTTCTGTAGAATATCCTATGAGCTATACATCATCTAAGATACAAAATAGAGCTGTTTCATAACCTATATGCTCCCTGCTCTTTATAACTCTGTAACTTATAACCCATGCACATTATTAGAGACCCCATTTTTTACCCTGGGACAAAGATCATGTCTGATACGTGAAGGAAGAAATGTATCAAGACTCTCTCTGCTTCACCTGTAACTCTACTGATTTGATCATTAAAACTATTGTTAAAGCTTGATAATGGGGAAGATATATGATTTGTTTGACTCTAATTTAACAATCCAATTCTTTGTATTATCAAAACATTTGCATTTAAATGCAAATAAAAATTGATATCTGAGACCCATCTATTTTAAACAACTTGCCCAATAAAATTTGAATTTCAGAACAATTCTAATTGATATTAAGCCATTTATCTAAAAAAAGAGGAAAGAAAAATTCTTGATGTTGATGCACACAATTATTTGCACTGAAAACCTTTTAGGGGCTGTCAAGTTCTTGGTCCATCAACCTTAATGGCACCCTAAAAAAATCTTGTTTTATACATCTTTAATTTGGAAGGCAGGGAAGCACGATGCCTTATACCTTCCACAGCATCTGTCACTCAACATCAGGGACGTAAGTTTGTTTCCATAGAGCATCTTATCTATATGGAAGTTTTTGTCATAAGTCTTGATCTTTAATAAGTACATTATGAAGCTTGTAATTGGTGCAGTGCATACAATTGTAATAGATAACGTGATAGCATCTTCTAACACTGATTTCACTTAATCTTTAACCTGACAAAACGTATTGTAGGTTTCTCAGTAGCAGCTCTCACAATGAGACTCCATCTGTTAGTGGCAGGGAATAACATCGCTGTACTCCAGGAAGCTGCCCAAAAGTGTAAATGACTTGATGCGCAGCTAACTGGAGTTTCAAGTATACTTAATGATGCTTTTTCCATATTTCCATTCAGACACGAATAACCTTTGAACACAATGACTGATAGACCAGACTTCTTAACACATCATAGAAACAACAATAAATTATATCTATTACTCTTGATGCACAGACATTCTTGTAGCATCTGTGAGAGAAGTATCTAGGCATTCAGACAGAACTATTAACCTGTTAGTTCATAGCAGTGAGCTAAGTCAAGGTTGCCAAATTCTTTCTTGAGCCCTACAGTCAGTGCACCCTTCAAGTCATGTCGAAATGGAGTAATGTGTGCATTCAAAGGTCATTTATTTCTTGGAATGTCCTCAAAAAATCAAAAGACAGCTGCCCAGAGATTAAACAAGGCAATGTTTCTTAACAAACAGAGTCTTTTCCAGGTCAGATTAATTAATTTTCATTTGGTTCCTATTGTGTGCCAGGAAATTTGCTGAGCACTAGATCTACGGATACTATAAAGTTTGTTTTCTGGTCTCAAAGAATGCACCAATTAATTATTGAGAAAGATACAGAGGCATATAACTGCAAAGCAACCCATTAAACATAAATAAGGAGAGAGACAGAGAGCAAGAGAGACACAGATAGAGACAGGGGAGGAGAAGGAGGGAGAGAAAGAGAGAGAGAAGGTAACAAGGCAGTTTAGGGTAATGAAAAAAAACTCATAATTTTCACTAAAACTACTTTGAATAAAAACAACTTTCAATATATTTTTTGGTTAACTCTCATTGAGAATATTCTATAATCTCCAAAGTTTTGTTTTCTCGTATGTAAAAGTGGAAGATATTTATACTTACTGAAATTTTATTGCAGGAATTAAATGAGATGGGCAAATTTCTAAAATTTTACAGACGAAATTGAATGAGCTCAGAAATTTTCACATGAAATTCAAATACTAGGTGTCTTCGTTCAAGTGCTATAACAAATCGCCATAAGCTAAGTATTTTAAACAATAAATATTTATTACAGTTCTAGAAGCTGGGGAGCTCAAGATCACAGTGCCTGCACAGCTGGTGTCTGATGAGAGCCGTTTCTCTGATTTGCACATGGCCTTTTCCTTGTATTGTCACATGGTGGAGAGTAGAGACGGAACCCCTGCTCACGCCTCTTCTTACAGAGATCCTTTCATAAGGCTCCGCCCTCCTGACCTAGTTATTACCCCCAAAGCCTGATCTCCTGTCACATTGGAGGTTAGCATTTCCATTCATGAGTATTTTGAGGGAGGATATGTTCAGTCCATAACATTAGGTGTGTTTTAACAGGTGGAAAACAGAGAGAACCAAAACACACAGGCTCTTGAAAAAATATACTATGTTTAGAAAGTGGCAAATAATGCTGTGTGTCTCTGTACTGACTTGGATTAGAACTGGAATTATAAAATAGGGTGGTGAGAATACAAGTAAAAGATTGATTAAATTGTTGCTCTCTAAATTGGGTATCTTATCTTTGGATACGGTCATTATTTTATTATGGATTAAGCAAAACAATATAAAAACCTATGTCTTTATTCTATAAATAAAACAGTCAGTTGTCAATGTTAAATAATTTGGGAATATACTAACTAAATGGAACATACGGTTGACAATTTCTTTCATGAGTAAATTCATGTTTAGAAGTATTTTATCAACAATCCATATAATGACTTTATAAGACATTAAATATACCCCTGTACTGCAATCTCCCTTATGAGGAAGATATATATGGTCAGACCATAGGTGGTATTTTGAAATGGCTTTCAGCATCGGGCAACAGGCTGGGGACAAATTTAAGCACTGGTTTTCATTAAGCCAATAACAAAAAGAGATGGATATACATCATATACCTGGTTACCTTTTCTTAAGTTTTGAAATGGCCTTTTGAAAACATAATTGGCTCTCAATGGAAAAATATACCTAGAATAAAAGTGTAATTTAAAATAAATTAGAGCCACTATTAAAGTGGATGTAAAACCTTCAAAAGAAAAGAAGACTTGAAATAGTACTCCCAATATTTTTTGGTTACATATAAGGAAATGTAAAGTTTTGATCTGTCCTATAACAGGATTTTATAAGAATCTTAAATTGTTATTAATAATGTCAAAACTCAATGTACAGATTGTGATCAGTAAACAGAAAAGATTACTAATCAGGTGGTAAAATGAAGCTGACAGCAGGAGTGATTTACAGCATTTTAGAAATGATAAATAGCAGAGCTAGGACTGGGATACAGGCGGTGTGAACCTTCAGACACTTAGCTGCTAATTTCTACTTCTATGGAATCAAACTAATCGAGTGATGGTCACATGATTTTTTTCTATTGTCTTGAGAAAGTTACCTTGATCTTTTGGATATCAACATGCAGAGCAAAATGACTACACATGAAAGTAACATTTAAGTATGTCACTAAGACTCACATAAAATTTTCTGTGCTTTTCATATAATGGTAGAAAAACCGATATCAAAACACTGAGGGTTCAACTGGATTTAAAATAATTTTTAAAACTAGAGACATGAAGCAATGGCCAAAAAATGTATTTCTCATTTAAATTTAATCATCATGTGAAGAAACTGATAGTCTCAGACACATTTCATTAGATCAGTCTGTACACAAAAAGCTAAGAAATTATCTACTATGGTGCTGGACTGTAAGGTTCAATACATTTTTTTCTACCCTAAGAAAATAGGTCACAGGTTATAGGCTCACTCTGCCTTTTCATCCAATACATTCCTTCTGTAAACCATGTATCAATTTTTAATGTGAAAAGAGAAACTTTGATTTGAATAATTTTTAAATACTTTAAATAAATGTGCTACCTGTGAAAAAAGTAAAATATACAAAATAATAGTTTAATGCCAAGTCTAGTTTGTGAGAACCAGTGGTGTTATTTAATAGGGGAAGTGTCAGACATATCAAGATTTGGAAGAATTAGTGTAGGTTTTTACAATTTACAGAGCACTTTTCATATATTATTTTATTTAATCCTTATGGCAACCTTAAGAGGGATGAGCCAAGTATATTTCAAACACAAACTAGTACACTGCTTATAATGATTGAAACAATAGACTTCTCTACTTCTTTATAAACCAAACTAAAACCGAGGCAAGCCTTAATCCTGAAAAGAATTTAAAAAGGGTGGCTTTTCATAGATGCCAACTTTACTAGTATGAATCTTTAATATAGTAAATACATATTTTCTGTCTATACTTTATATTCTTTATTGTTCAGTTACCGTGGTGCTATAGCAACTGGTTAAACATGCTGTTGCTATGGAAACAATAGTGTCTTTCTTTCCATCTCATACCTTTTTGTACATTTTTCTGATATTTTCTCCACAAGTACATTCATTTTTGTATGACAAATGTTAATGCTTGAGGAGTTATGGCAAATTCGATACACATTTCATACTTATAGGACAATAGAGAATTAATAAACAAGTATACACATATCATTTGTACTCCTCTTTGTTTTTAATATAAGATAATCAGCTTACTCTTTGCACATTCTTTGGAGACAGAATTTGTTTAATTGAAATATTTCATGATAAATTATTCAATTTTTTTATTGGTATTACTGAAACAAAAATATATTAATTGGCTAGAGAATAAAGAAATGTTGCAATAATTCATGGTGTATTCATTCCTTTAAAGGAATAAAATATTTTAGTCACTCAGTCAGCCCCAAGCATTCTTTTTGGAACACACAAAAGCCAATGAAAAATATGATTACACATTGTTCATATGTTAGATTTCATTAAAAGCCTTTCTAAAAAATATTTACACATTGCCTGTAGGCATTATGCTTTTAATTATAACAACACCAGTTCTGTGCTCATACACTTTCCACTCCCTTCCACACATACAGTAAAAGACATGTTTTCTCTGAAATTATAATCCTTCACTACTTCCTAAAGAGTTCTCATTGGAACTGAGGCAAAACATTTTTAATGAAAAACTGAAACTCAAGATCTATAGTGAAGTCCATTGTCTGATAAAACAATCCCACTAGTGATGCTTCTTGCATGTGGGAAGCTGTCATTAGTTCAGAATTATTTACAAATATTGACATGTCTGTAGATGGCAAGATATTTGACAATAATCTGAAGCATTTTTAAATATATATTTGATGATGACTGAACAGGTATGTAAAAGTAAATGTTTTGAAATTTATATTGCATTTGCATGACCTGAAATTGACTTTTAAAACCATTTTATTTGAAATAGTTATGTATTTATAAGAAGATATAAAGATATTTATGATACCCTATGTACCCTTCACTCAGCCTCATCCAGTGGTAGCATCTTGCATTATAATAGCACAATATCAAAACCAGAGCATTGACCTTGCTATATAAATTAGTCAGATTTCACCAGTTATGCATGCCCTTTGTAAGTTCTGTGTGTGTGTGTGTGTGTATTTCTGTGTGACTTTATCACTGTAACTGCCTCCACAATCAGGACACAGAATGGTGCCATCACTGTAAGTCTCAGCCCTACTCCCCACCCCTCTATATCCCTTACCTGTGGCAACCAGTAATATGCTTTTCATTGCCACGATTATGTTTCTAGTGACTGTGGTATAAAGTTATGCAGTATGTCTTTTTCCGATTGACTTTCATTCATTCAGCCAATGTCCTTGAAACTCACCTAAGATTTTACTTCTACCGATAGATTATTCCTCAATGATACTGTTGAGTTACAGTCCACTGTACGCATGTGTCGTAATGTGTTTAACCGTGCAAACATTGAAGTTTTGGTTTTTATGGATAAAGCCTCTATGAATGCTCATGGACAAGTTTCTGTCTGAAAATAAGCTCCACGCACCCTATTCTGGGACATATGCCAAAGCGTAGAATGACTGGGATGCACATTATGAATGGTGCTAACTGTGGGTTGTTTGTAGATGCTTCTTGTGAGGTAGAGGAAGTGCTACCTCTATACCAGTTTAAGATATTTATAAGGAATGAATTTTGATTTAGTGGAATATACTTGTTGCAATATTAAATCAATCTTGCATGTTGGAGATAAACCCCATTTGGTCACATTACACTACTCTCTTTATACATTGTTGGACTCAATTGCTAAAGTTTTGTTGAGAATTTTTCAATCTAAATGCATGAGAGATCATTGTCTGTAGTACTAGTTTTTCCTATTGTCTTGATGTATTTTTGTACCAGGATACTATACTAGCCTCATAAAATTAGTTGTGATAAAATTTGCTTTTAAGTCACTTGATTTACTTTTTTGAATCACCCAATGAATAGATTGGATTTAATTCAGAAATGTTGTCCCTTTTGTATTTAACTTATTCTCTTATTTATAGGAATTGCACATTTCAGACATTTATATTTTTCTAAAATCAAATATAGTGTATTTAGTATATCTAATAGTTTGCTAACTCAGACTCCATTTTAATCAACATAACTTTTATTCTGAAATGTACATGAAGTGAAGACCATATTCTTACCTGATAGAATTAGGAAGGGGTTTTGCGTGGAAGGCTCATCGCTATGGCCTTTGTGCTGTGATATTACTTAGAGTGAATCTGATATGAGTTGGGAGGAGGTGTCCACCTCTTCTCCCTGCCTTAATATTCCAATTGTTGCACTGTTTCTCATATCGGAATTATTTTTCAATAGAGATGTTAAAACCTCATTGCAAGTTATGCTACATAAAAAATTAAAATGACTGTTTGCTTTTTGCCAGTCTTTCAATATATTTTTAAGTTAAAATATCAATAATCCCCATTTTATCAGTGTACACACTCACACATAAAAACACTCATGTAACATATAATTATTTACATGTTGTATGCATGTAATTATTAGAGCAATACAACTTTGAAGCAGTGAAAAATGTAAGAAAATATTTTAGATGTCATGCTATTTCTTCTATACCCTGATTACCAGATACTTTATTTAAAGCAGTAACTTGGGCAATGGCATAATAATTTTATTTTAATATTATTATTTTAGGTTCCACTTTTTTTCTTTTTTATGTATGACATCTGGGTTGGTTCGCAAATAGAATTATCTCTGAAAGACTGTAAGAGTGAGTATATCAGTAAATTATATGTAGTAAATGTTTCTCACATCAGTATCTTAATCAACTTTAGTGAATCGCTGAAGAGGAGTTTTCCCATTTTCCTCCATTTATTTTTAATTTATTGGTAGGCATAACCTGCAGAAAGGTTATATATATTTTAAGTATTTCTCAATTTTTCTTACCTTATACCCTTTTATCAGGATTATTCTCACAGGATTAAGTGCTATTGTTTTATTTTCTGGGAAACATGGCTCTAATAGTCTAGTTTTAATCTCTGGAGTTTGTTGGACAGTTTGGCAGAAGACACAGTCTCACTAATTTAGGTTTAGCCAGTCACTTCTGGACTTTTGCAGAATAGAGAGGGTAAACGCAATCACTTTTTTGTTAGGGAGACATCTTCTTCTTGAGCCTGAGTATCATGAGATTGAGGGGGATTTCTGAGCTGAAACTCATCTGTTAATTGTACCATGTGCCTTTGCAGAGACTCGGACTCCTAGTGACCCCATGCACGAGGGACATCCCCAGTGTCCTGTCCTCAATGTTCTGATCAGCCCCGGTAGACTCTTGCCTGTGAGTCACTTACGCAGTCGGTCCATCTCATATCTAGCCCTCTGGTCTTCCTCTTTCCTGCTGCCTTCTGTCTTGCCCATCATGATTGCCTTTTTCAAAGAACTTTGCTTTTCCATGATGAACTTGAAATAGAAC
Source organism: Desmodus rotundus (assembly GCF_022682495.2). NCBI lineage: Eukaryota > Metazoa > Chordata > Mammalia > Chiroptera > Phyllostomidae > Desmodus > Desmodus rotundus. The sequence goes on along the minus strand of NC_071399.1, from coordinate 82,832,072 downwards.
AGCTTCAGTTTTGTCATTTTTGCCTGCAGCCATGTTTCAGGTTTAATTTCCTTTAGGACCTACTTGTTCATATTTCTGGCTGTCCAGCATGCCGCTCCTCCAACACATTTCATATTTAAAATGAACCTTTTTTCCTATCTGCCTTCTTTGGTGTTCAGCTTTTGCACCTGTACATGGTAGTTGGGAGTATGAGGGTGTGGGTGATGGTGGCCTTGGTCTGTAACGACCCATCTGTGCTCTTTAAGGTCTGTATTAACTCTGCCACCTCTGCCATTTTGAGGGTAAGCCTTTTCTTGATATTTTATCTGTAGTCTTTATTTAATTAATGACTGAACCAAGGTAAACAAAATCTTTAACGATGTTAATGTCTTCATTGTCTGTCTGGCCTATATTACTTACTTTGAGTCAGGCATTGAAGAGTCCCCTAGTTCAGGTGGCTCTTGGTGAATATTCATCTCACTCTTTTACCCAGAGGGCGGATCTCTGACTGTTGGTTATGGGTCATTGGGACTCCCAGAAACAGATGCTATAGGAAGCTGATGTGCTCAGACTACTGAGCACAACCCCACACTCTCTGCTACCCTTCTATGCTGTGGCAGCGCAAGACATCCTAACAGCAGCCCCCCTCCCATTCTGGTGCCTGATTTTGTTGTCATTCTCCATTGACTACTTCTTTGGCTCAGCAGAAGAGAAGTGGGAAGGATGAAGAAAGACAGGGTTTATTTTATAGTGCACTTTTATTTATCTATCATCTATTTATCTATCTATCTATCTACTTTATCTCTCTAAATATCTATCTCATTTTCTTCTTCACTCCCTCCTCTTTTCCTTTCCTCTTTCTCACTTTCTTTCTTAATGTTATACCTGGAGCAAAGTGTTTGTGATATATATTATGGAAAGTTGATAGCCCCCCCCTTTTGCTGTGAACCTTGTTTTTCGGTGTCATGGATGTTGCCCGTCTCAAGGAACAAATCCTGTGTGTGTGCATGTGAGTGTGAGTGTGCATGTGTGTGACAGGGCAGAGAGAGACCACAGACCCAATGAATCACACACATTAAAGTATCCACCATTAATTTTGTAAACATGCCAATTATAGTACTCTAGATTCCCCTGTAAATAAAAATAGCGGTATATAAATATATTCTTAGTTGTAGTCTTGTCTTAGGTATTTTTAATAAAAGCAATATCGAACTATAAAAAACTAAGCCTATAGGTTAAAATGGCAATTATTTAGAGATTAAACACCATTGTATACAGTAATTTGTGGTGCAATGTACAGGCAAGTCAGTTTACTTTTCTATTCCTAGTTTCCATTATTTGTAAAATCTCTATAATGTTATCAACTCATAACTTTATGGTAGAGATGAAATACATTAGTGTACATAAAAATTATCTGAAAGTAATCTCAATATGCTGAAACTATTGTCATCATAAGGAGTATAAACCTGGATTGAGAAACTGAGTTGTATTGGAATGTCGTTTCACTTCATATTTTTTAATTCAAATTAAATCTAAATCAGAACCACTATTCGGTCAAGAATGTGAAAAATAGAACCTTAGGCAATGAGGCTTCTTCCTTTCCTCTAGAACTGCGCAAACATATTAGGAAGAAAATTTTTAGTGCAAACGTAGAAACTGGTCTCTTTGGTCTTTGGTGTACGTTTTGATGCCCGGAATATGCGTTGCTCAAGGCCATACACTGCCTTGAAGACGTCTGCACGCTCCTGCTTTTGTACCAGGCCCTCCTCATGGGATTGTTTGGCATTACTAGGCATCCTGGAAGGAAAAAGATTTTTGGGATTTTTTTGGGGGGAGGGGTTTTTTAAATTGGGTTTTCCATTTGCCCACAGCATTCCATGTCCTGTCCCTTTCCTGGAGGACATTAAAGTGCCCAAGATCTATTCATCATTCTTTACTGAGTCCCAGAAATGCATTTTTTACCTACTTGTGGGGAACCCCAGCCCTCCCTTATTTCCCTTTCCACTTCTGCATCTCCTCTTAAATAGGTCCATTCCCTTGCCCCCTTCCCCTTTTGCTTTTAGTATAACCTTCCTGGGTAGTTCAGGATTTGAGGAAACAACAGTTGAGAGAGACTTGTTTCTCCAGTGAATTCTGCATTGGGATGTTCAGGATTAATTCTTCTTGAGGCATTGGAACCAGCAATTCCATGGAGAAGACTGGGATGAATAGTGAAACATTGTAGTAATTGAACATCAGTTATTACCTCAAGAAATTAACTTTTCTCTTTTAATTGTTATCATTACATAATATATAGAGGGATGGTAGCCCCCCCCCCCTTTCTTTACTTCCTTGTAATAAAGGACTATCAAAGCAAACTGCCCTAGAAAAATTTAAACAGTTAAGGAAGATTTTTGTGATGCTATAGCATTGGGGAATAAACAGAGACCAGACACAGTCTGAACTCAAATTGCAGAAACAAAGGTGATGAGAGAGGTAGAAAGAACTAGAGTATAAGAATCATAGACCATCTTTTATTGCCACTGGGCTTTACCCAGAGGAAAAGTAAACTTCCTTCTACCTTCATGAAGGGAAGAAGTTTTACAAGTTGGGAAAGGTGCCCGCAAAAGGTTGGGAGAAAAGGGCCATATCTTCCTTTATGTTTACATTTCAAAGAGATGACTCCCACCTCCTTGAGAACACTTTCCTGGGGTCTAAAACTAGAAAGTGACTATTAAAAGGATTTACAACACAAAGGAGAAGAGAAAGAATTTAAAATAACAAGTTTGCCAAAGAAAATGTGCTAAGAAAGGGAGGTCAGAGCCTAGAATTAGGAAGAAGTCTGCCTAGATTTGTCAAGCTGAGGGACATCGGAAGGCTGTCCTGATCAGGGCCTTGTGAAAGTCCAAAGCCCCATGTAATTGAGAAACCTCTTTTTTTCTGGCCTAGTCCAGATTGTCCTTCTTCATCCGTTTTTCTGCTGCTGTCTGTGTGCCCCACGAGATTCCTAGCACAGGTTATGAGTCTCTGTCACGCCAGTGTCTTGTTTCAGAGAACTCACCATGTGCCTTTATCATTTCTCTGCAGTTGCTTAGACTTCAAGGATAAAACTTTTCTCAGTTGTGTTAGAAAAGGTTACTTCCTCCAAAAATCACATTGCTGTCAGTTATTCATTGTGTCAGAAGTGACATTTCCCTGGCTGTGCCTGGGCTGCCACAGCTCTGCTCTGTGCTGAGCTAATGTGAGGGCTGTACACTGGCCAGCTCTTTCCTGTCCCCTGGGCTGCCTAAACACTGTTCTGTCCCTCGCTGTGGAGGCTTTTATCTTTTTCCCTTTTGGTATAAACGTAGACTTCCAGACGAAGACCTGAGAAAAAGACGAATCATTGATGATGCTGCGATAGCCCCTGAGTAGTCACTGAACCGCCTCCCGAGGCTGCGGCCGTCGATCTTCCTATTTAGATCGCAATTGTCCATCCTTTGCATGCTGTAGTTTCAGAGGACATGTCATTGAGCTGAGGGAGAAAGAAATATTTAAAAATCAGTGTTACTGTTAGACTTCCAGAAATTTTTTATGGCAGAGATGACACATTTCATTTCTTGGAATAGAAAGAAAAATTCAAAACTGACTCTTATTTCCCTTATTTCTTATCAAAACTTTCCATTGGCAACTTCACTAAATTTCGTGGTTTGATCTGTCACCACCCTTTTGTGAATTCTTCTCATAGCCTAAGTCTTTGCTCCTCTTCTTTTCCTAACCAAATCTTCCCTGCTTTTTAGCTTTGCTCCATCTCATCGTCTAATTGAAACCTACCTTTACCATTTATGGTATCCATAATGGTATTATTTATCAATAATGGTATATTCCTTCACAAAATACTGGGAACTGTTTAATGCATATTTAATCCATTTGGACACAGACATATAGACCTAAGAACAACTCACTATAGCCCATGGATGAAAACCGACCCACAATCTGTTTTTGGAAATAAAGTTTTATTGGAACAGAGCCACACTTAATTTTTATTTTATTCTTTCAACCACTTTTTTGCAATATGATTGGCATGTGAAAGCAGTACATATTTAATATGTAAAATTCATTGAGTTTGGGACAGGTGTGCACCTGTGAAACCATCACCACCATCACGGCCACAGACATATTCATCGCCTCCCAGAGTTTCCTCTTGCCCTTTTCACTATCATATTTTGTGTGTGTGTCATAAGCACACAACATAAGATATACCCTCTTAAGACACACCTATACTTGATGTGCTGCCTGTGGCTGCTCTAGTGTTACGGCAGCACAATCAAGTAGCTGTAACAGAGACCACACGACTGAAAGAACCAAAATTATTCACTATCTGGTCCTTTAAAAAATGTTAACCCTTGATATAGTGAATTATTCCCATCCCCCCACTCCCACCTCAGACACAGATCCTGAAGCTGAGTGTGTGGGTGAAAGTGGTTTATACTTCCCTGAATCTCTCTCCATATTGCTCACGCAGTACTTAGTACTGAACTGTGACAAACGGTGCCTGGAGGTAATTCATTTTTGGTATAAATACAAAGTTACATGAAAACTCTAATTTTACTCGTTTCAATTAGAACATACAAAAACCTCTGTAGCTTTTATTTTTTTTAAAGTTCAGTGTCACTGAGTTTTTTTAAAAAGATTTTTTACTTATCTTTTAGAGAGAAGGGAAGAAAGAAAGAGAAAGAGAGGGAGAGAAACATCACTGTGTGGTTGCCTCTTGCATGCCTCCCTCCTGGGAACCTAATCTGCAACCCAGGCATGTGCCCTGACTGGGAATTGAACCAGCAACCCTTTGGTTAGTTAGCAAGCCAGTGCTCAATCCACTGAGCCACACCAGCCAGGGCATGAAGCTTTTAAAATAGACTTTCAGCATTAGACTTTGTACTATCACTGTTTTATTTTTATTTTATAATATAGTTCAGACTTAAAAGACATAAATTAAATATAAAAATACTATAGTTTTGTTTGTGAAAATGTCTTTGAGCATATAAAGCTAGGTTTATTCAATAATGCAATCTATATTAGTCTGTACTTTTTTAAATATGACAGATCCATGCAAATTCTATGGTTTAAAAAAATTTTTTTCCTATTCTGTCAGTCTAAATTGAGGTTAAAATATTTACAAAGCTACATAGAAAAATTATTGAAATAACTTATAAAATGTTTCTCAGTTTAGTAGGGAATTGTTTTCTTATGATAGAAAAAGCCTGTCTGAACTTCCTTAAATTCAAAAGTTTTATTTCTAATAAGTAGCTTTGGAGAAGAGCTACCCACAATCATGGGTAAAAACAGGCCTGTGATTATTCAGGCTTTCATTTCTATGAGATTGTTAAAAACCTGGCTTTAAGAGAATTTTGCTGAAATTTAGGTCTTGAAAGATCATAGAATGATTTAAAAATGTATAACTTCTTTCTCTGACCTCACTAATACTTTAATCTCTGATGTTGAATATGCTTTTACACTTTCCAACCTGTTTAGTTTCCTCACATAATTTTACCTAATTGAAAAACAAATTTCATTTCTCTCAGAAAACCCAACTCCTTTACTACTCATCAGTATTCAACTTTGGTCTCATCTTTATGAGTCCAGCCAGCAGTTCTCTCTCAAGGAGACTGTAAGTTGCTGATCTCAACTAATAAAAGGCATCCTGTGCCCCTATGGAAACCTATTGGAGAAACAGGTGATCTCACTCAAAATTATGAACCACATTTCTGCCGACACATCCGTGTAACTGTTACAAGGTCTGTGCACTGAATATACACTTTTTAATTTTGATCTACTGTTATGTGTCCCTGGTAGTTAATTAACTACTAAATCAATCTTGCTTCTTGTTTCATTGGATGTGAACTCCGGATTCTAGGAAGCAGGTGGCAATTGTGCTTAAATCCCTCATAGTAGGTCTTGGTTTTACATTTTCTACACATTTCCCAAATCTTTCCAAACTTTGGGTTCTGTTCTTAAATTGTCAGATGCCTCTGTTAGTCTCAACTATTTTATGTTGATATGGCTTATGTTTGCAGTTGGTACCATTCCTTCTTTCAACAAATACTCTTTTGAGTACATGTTGCATTCTTGGCGTTGTGTTGGAACTGAGGGTAGCAGTGAAAGAAGACATTCTCTGCTATCATGGACATGATATAGTGTTTGTAGCAATGAACATATACCTGAATATTGCTGTTTTCTTATAGCTGAACACAGTATAATGCAAATTTCCTGCTTCCTGTCAAAGAGTTCTTGACTTGATTACCATTAAACTGTCTTGCTGATAACTGCCAAACTACATTTACTAAAAATTTTAACATTAAAATTGGGTTCTCAATAACCTGCTCTGTGTAATATCCAGGAGCCATCTATATGTTTATCATTTCCTTCTTATGATAATAGCCTGGCCTTGAGGAGTAACTCAGACACTGAATCCTTACAGCAGGTATTGACTGTATAATCTACAGTCGAGGTGGTACTTTCCTTTCCACACTTACTTCAACTGTTGGGGTCTTCTGCTAGTGTTTAGAAATTTTATTTTTTAAGCCCCCATCCAATCACCGGGTTTAAGCTTTTAGGTAGAGTTCAAACTAGGTTCACCTCTTTTTCATTCTTTTCAGTTTCTTGTACCATGTTTATTCATTCCATTTGATTTAATTTGAACAATATGCAAGGATTAATTTTTAATATCTTTTGGCTCTTTGAATTTGTTAATCTCTAATTCAATATAATTTTATTGGCAATTATATATAAATCTGTAATTCAAAATGTTATATACAGTTATAGCTATCAGATATTTATGTTTCTTTTGTTAACTTTTAATCCATTAGGATGATTCATGCTCCCAATATACAAATAAAATGATAATATAAATAATGTGATACTCAGATCAACTAGGGGAATAAAGTGACAGAGCTCCTCATTTTTCTTGATTTCTCTTGACAGAAATTAGTTTAAAAATAATGACAACACTTTTTTGAATTATATAAAGGGAACAATACCATTTTAGCACCTAAACAAAATGTAAAATTCTGTATAGTGAACTATATAATGAGCCTAAACATATTATGTTTTATATTACTTGTGTTTCGATATCTATCACACTATAGATAAACATTATTAACTAACTTTCACCCTTAATCTGTGGTAGGTTGTTCTTATTTGACAATTTGATGCATTATTGGCTAAAGCTGAATAGGTTAAGCAAGTGTCTTCCAAGATTTAAAAATACTTGAAAAAGTAAATTTTGGAGGAAGACAAGGACAAACCCTTCTATAAAAAGCACGTCTTATTAATAGTTAATGACTTAACCAAGTGAAAAATATTTATTTAAGAAACTCCTCTTATTTGAAACCATTTTGTAGGCTAAATATTTATTTTACTTTGGTACTTCCTCTATTCTGGGGAAGTTACCAGCACTTAGTATTTCTTCCATGGAGGCCCATCTTCAGGCACCTCAGGAGGCAAGAAAAACAATCGTACATGTGCTACACAAACAGACTCTTCAGAGACCTCCCGAGGGAATAGCCCAGTTAAAATATGTTTAATTTCATCCTCAGGCGGTTTTAGCAGGAACTGATTTTATCTCTACAAAGAGCTACCAGGACCAAGTCTACAATTTCAAGATCCATTTTCAAGGGTGACCTTATGTTACTACACATGGCCCTGTGTGCGTTTTAATTTCAGAGTCTTTCTGGATGAAGAAAGCATTATTGCAGATATATTTTGACACAATTGAGTTCGGGATATATTCGGGAACTTCAAATAATATCAGGTACTTTGTTTAAACAAGAACCTGCACAGCTGCACCTTTGGAAACACTTCAGAGTAAATACTTTTCATTTACAGTCACTGCCATCACAATCATTACTTATATTCTAATGAATTTTCTCCTCTCTCTCAAGCACTATTTAAGTACTTTATATGCATCATTTGTATTCTTTTTATTCTCTCCTGAAATTTTTTAGGAATATGTCTATAACCCAGTGTTAAGAAACGCCATGACATGCCTTGATAAAAGGCAGTTTTCATTCATTGTGTATGGTCTTAATAACACTATGACACTCATGTTCTTTAGTTTGGGTTTTTTTTTAAATTATTTATTTAATAATATTTTATCCTTTATTTTCTGTTTTCTATTATTTATAGTTTAAACTTTGTATGTTGGCTCTTCTAGTTTCCTGACTGGAGACTTCAAGATTATAACCATATTTTTCAAGATTGTGGGATTTAAGAGAAGGAAGAGGGCTTAAGGAGTTCATTATTTACTATCATAATTTTACTTAATTCCTCTGTAAAAAATGCACCCTCAGCTTTGACTTAATTCTACCTGTTCTGAGTTCTTCTTAATTCACTCCCTGTGAGGAATTAATTTCTAATCTTCTGCCTGGATGAGATAATATAGTTACCCAGTTACGAGGAATGGTAATAAGATATGAAATAATAACTGCTTTTTTAACAGAATTTTAAAATGTTTTTTCTCTTTTATATTCATAGATCTCATCCCAATTTCTGATACTAGTATCCTCTGGTGAATCAGCTTGCCTTTTGATATCTCTGTGCTAAATCTATTAATATTTATCTATGTACTTTCCAATTTCTCTCTTAAGTGTTTCACAAATCATATTGTTTGGGGGCTGTTTCAGTAATTAGCTGAGTTTTTGGAGGAGGTATATAAGGTGGGAATCCCCTAAAAAAAAACAAAATTATCTTCTGGAGGGCAGACCCTTGTAGTACAGGCTTCCCCTTCTAGGTGAGCACTCTAGGAACCCATCTGTATCAGTGTACCAGCTGGTGTTATTGTGAGAGGCTGCTATTGGCTTCAGTGAAGTTTTTAAAGACTCTTTCAGTGTGTTTGTCCATTTCATGATGGATGATCTGGTAGTGAACATGCCCACACCAGCCTGAGTGTTCTTCAGATTGTGACCAAAAATTACCTGACCCCTGTGCTCCACCCTCCCTATTCAGCCAATCTTGACCCCGACAACTTCTTTTTGTTTCTCTGGATGAAAACAGTCCTCAAAGGCAAACGTGTTGTCAATGTAGAAGAGGTGAAACGTAAAAACAACAGAAAGACTAAAAGGCATCAAAAAGGGCAAGTTGAAAAACTACTCTGAGCAGTGGAAAAATGGACTCCATAGTGCATTGCATCAAATGGAGAGCACTTTGAAGGTGACTGAAGTTTAAACATGTAAAAATAAATACACAATTTTTTATAAATAAATTTCAGTTTTTTGGGGTCCCCTATGTAGTTATGTTCGGTTTACCATTTTAGCTGTTTCTCAGCACATCACTATTTGAATGAATCATTCAACCAAGTGTTGCATGGGGAAGTTCTATTAGCACCCATCATTGGCCCAGAGGCTACTGAGGATCGGGCTAAGTGTTTTCCTTTTGTTGTCATTGTTGTTCATTTGCCTCCTTGTTGTGCTTTGGTTTGTTTTGTTTTGCTCACAGCTTCTACCTTAGGCTGCCCTGAGTTTTCATTGATCCCTTCAGCATTCATGTATGTAAAGACTCTTCTGTTTTCAAATATAAAGAACTCACTTACAATAAGTCGGTTCTACCCTGAAGGAAATTATGTTTTAATACAGCAGAAAAGCAACAGTGATTGGGGTGCAGTGTGATAAAAGTAAAACCAAGGAAACGGGATGTAGCCGTAAATTACAGAAGAACAAAATGCAGTGTGAATTAAGGAAGTTCTAAATTATAGAAGTATTGATTTTTTAAAAAGTAAAGTGCATTTGAATAATCAAAACATGAAAATTCAGTAAGTTAATGAATGAGATTTTGTTATTTGGAAACAGGAGAATGTCCTTTCATGTATGGACCCTGAGGATAAAATGGTAAATTAAATCTCAGTTGTATGAACGGCTCTATCTTTTACAAATTATACATTCAAGCCCTGGCTGGCATAGCTCAGTTGATTGAGCACAGGCTTCAAACCAAGGGGTTGCCAGTTCGATTCCCAATCAGGGCATATGCCTGGGTTGCGGGCCTCGACACCAGTGGGGGCCACAGGAGAGTCAACCACACATTGATGTTTCTCTCCTCTCTTTCTCGCTTCCTTTCCCTCTCTAAAAATTAAATAAATAAAATATTAAAAAAAAGATTTATAAATTCCAAAGACAAGAGTTATAAGAATCTCTTGGTCTTCTCCAATGCAGTGACAAGAATAAAAATCATTCAGTTCCTTAAAAGTGGGTATGTTACATATTTTTGAAGTCACCAAGATGAATACTAGTATTTTTTAAAAACATTTTATTTTTGCTATGCAATATCCTTTGGTTTTCTTTAACCATACTGGATTAAGCAGTTTTTAATTGGATTAAAAATGAAAATATCAACAAGAGATGACTGTTAATTGGATCCAGAATCCTATGCACTAAGTCTATGTACCCCTATCATCCTGGAAGTCTGAATATTTAACCTAATTCAGTGAAAATACTGATATTATTACTATAATGGAGTTTGAAATTTATTAGTCAGGAAATTTTATAACCTCAAGTGGATAAATTAAGACATTTTTACACTCAGGGAAAACTGTACCCTAAACATTCCAAGATATAAGGGAGCTAAAAATGTAAAAATTGCAGTAATAAAGCAACAAGTTAATATTATAAAAGTAAATAATAAGAACATAAATTATGTGTAGAAAAATAAAGAATACTTACTATGAAGATTATATATGTCTCAAATTATATATTATACATATTATGATTTCACATACCACATTTATTAAGGTAATTTAGAAAGCAAGCAAAGATAAAAGGAAAACATAAAGCAAAACACACCCTATGCCCTGGTGTTTTAATAATCATGAACACATTGTAATATTTTCTGCTAGGGAAAACAAAATACACAAACAGGACTAACAAAATCATTTATATTTCAAGCTCAGCAGAAAGATTGAGGTAAAGAAATGAAATTGATTTTTCTTTCTTTAGAAATGATATTTTCTTTTAAGTGATATTAACTATTTTGTAATCAAATCCTTACATTCTGTTTCCTACATGTGTTTTCTGAGTGCTATGAAGTTAATGTTTTTGTAACCTCCGAGTTCATGTGTTAATGTTCCAACCCCCCGATGTGATAGTATTTGGAAGTGAGACATTTGGGAGGTAATTAGGTTTAGGTGAGTTCATGTGGGTGGGACTCCCCTGTGATGGTTTTAGTGTCCTTGTCAGAAAAAGGAAGAGAGATGAGAACCCTCTCTGGCATGAAAAAATACAGCCAGAGAAGAACGCAGCTGCCTGCAAACCAGGAACTGGGTTCTCACCAGGAACCAAATCTATCAGTACCATTTTTTATTACTTGATTTTGAACTTCCCAGCCTTCTGTTGTTTAAATCATCCTGTCTGTGCTATATTAATACAGCAGCCTGTATTGACTAGACATTGGGGAAATGATTTTATGTGAAGTTAATTTCTTCCTAAATTCCTTGTTTAGTACATTAATTTTCATGTAGCTGAAAACTGTGGGTTTACCTCTATTCACTCTTAATCACCTATATCATTTTGGATAATGCACATACATGTATGATTTACCACATATATTGTTAGCTTACGCATTGCTTGTGTTTAATTCATATCCGTGTAGAAGTCTGATGATCTTATCACTAAAAGCATGTTAATACACTGTCTCCTTTTTCTCTTCTTTAAGTAACCACTGATTCTCAAAGTATAAATCGTGCCACTCAATCGTGGCCCCAATTCTTGTTTTTCATTGTGTTTTAGTGACAATTTTCTGATAGAGAGCTAAAGAAATGAAACAAAAGGATGAACCCATACTATTCTGTCAGTATTTTTGCATACGAATGTAGTTTTTCAACCTTTTCCATAGTCAGTTCAATAACTATTTGTTATTAAGTATAAGCTCGGTACTCACGACCAAAATGACAACAAAATAACAGACTGTCTCCGTCGTCCCTCTCATTGGTCCCCAGAGCAAGTTGCGTGTGTCTGCAGGAGCCCACAGAGGCTTACAAGTCACTGTGTCTTAGAAAAAAATAAACATGAATGCTTATTGTAATTTTCTGACACCTCTCCAGCAGTGAAGGTGAGGGGGAAAGCATTTTCTCATTATTCCTAGAAAGCAGTAAGTCCAGGCCCTGTCCTGCTGCTCAGTTGGCACTCAGGGGAGAACGAGTCCTTGTCATTCTGAGCAGGGATGGGAGGTTCAGCTCCTGACGCTGTCTCCACTCTCAATGAGGTCTGATCGGCTTTGTCACAGCCAGGCACTGGTGGAAGTCGTGCCTCTCCACCAGGCCCCCTCTGACACTGCCCCGCATGGAGTAAGAGCGGCAGGATCTCTTCACTGCCTGCTGGGGGTGGAGCTCCATGCTTCCCATGAGGTTGTCACATCACGGTGACAATACATATTCTGGGTCCTTACTCAAGATTTTCTGAGGATAGGACAGCAGAGGGCTTGGGTGCCTTTTTATATTGTTGGAAGGATAGTTCCCCCTCCCTCCTGTGGTGTTTGGCTGGAGTACAGTGGTTATTATCTAAGTATTTTCTGTCTTTTTAGGCTGTTCCTTTTCTGGTCCATTGGATAAAGAGAGAACGCTTTTATTTACCACTGTTGGAGTTTACAAGTTGCCAGGCTCTTGAGCACTAAGGTTGAGATATACGAAATGAACAGAAAACCCAGGGAATTTATCAGAGCGACATTCCTCAGGCCCTAATGCTCCTAGTTAGACTGTCTCCTTTTCTCTACCTTTCAGAGTCTTCTTGTATGTGTTTTATATGTGATGCGACTGTATGTAGATACCATTGGTGAGATAAAGAAAAGCCTGTCCAGTCCACCTTCCCACATTAAAATAATAATGTGTGTACTTTTTATCACTATATTTTTATTTCTGTATGTTTTATTTGCATTATATTTCATATGGATCTTCATGCTGATCAGTTCATGTCAGCGATCACTTAACATAATCTCTAATATAATCTATATTATACCAGGTGAGCCTCTTTTCACCCATAATATCTGTTTAAATATTAGACCTGTCTTGCCTTGATTCTTTAACCTAAATATATACCTCCCCTAATATCTCCAAGAACAAATTTTTCTTCCCTTTTGTGACACTTAGCCACAAACATTTTTAATACACCTTTGTTTTTGTGATTATTTGCTTAGTGTATATCTCTTTCTGACTATAAATCCCATAGGACATATTAGTGTCTGTTATATTCCCTTTTACCCTCACCCAGTGATCTTAATAGGTCAATATGTGTGTGTTAAATGAATGTATGAATGAATAGATGAATTTCAGATCATGAAATTTTATTCCCACAGCAGCTAAATCTGTGTGTATTACATCTACAAAAAGACTGGATTAGTCATAATGGATCATGACTTTTTTACTAGTCAGAAGAAGACGGAGGCAGAGGCACATAACATTCCATAATTTCCATTTAATTTGTATCCAGGAGAAAGTCTGGATACAAAGAAATTAACCAAAGAAATACTAGTCATTTGATTTTTCAAGAGGTGTTAAGAAGAGTTAAGAACACATTTCTGAACATAACGAAAGATCAGGCAAGTATATTATAAAATGAAAATATTACTTATATTTGCCAAGACATCAATACTAACACTTAAATAAAATTTTAAATAAAATTTAAGTGTCTTATTTTTCAACTTGCAAATCTGGTGAAAATCAGTATTGACTCGATTGAATTCCACATAAAGTGTGCAGGGATTCAAGTGACACAGTTCCCAGAAGCGACCGCCACCAGTATCTGTACTGTGTGCATCTTCACCCAGGTTCATTGTCGTTGTGTGTGTGTGCTTGACTGTGAGAGCCGACCTTGTTGAATTGTCCTCACAACTGACTAACACTAAATTGTGGTCACAGACTTGACCACAGGACTGACAGTTAGTGAGAATGGCACTAAAATAAACGCTGACTGGTCCTTTCATACCTTAACGGTTCTATGTATTTGAGAAACCAATGAACAGGCATACTTTCCCATTTCTTATCAAAAAGGGATGAGAGGACATCTGGTTAATTTTTAATTGATTGGGATTGGAAGGTTCTCCTTTTCTATAAGAACTACATGGATTTTCAAATTGTATGCTGTTTTCCTGCTTAGATTTGAAACTCAGTGCAGTCTAGTTTTCTCTTCAGCTGAATCTGATAAATAACAGCTATTTTAGCTATTTAGCCTTATAATTTTTCATCTGTAAAATGGAAATAATTGTACCTTCTTCACAAGGCAATTTGATTGATTGAAATGGTTAATATACAAAAAGAACACCACATAAAACACTCAATAAATGTTAGTATTTTGTGTATTCCTTCAATACATTTCTTTAATGGATGACTGACAGTATTTTCCCCAAATGCCAGGCACTTAGTAGACTCCCAGTAATACTGATGATAATATACATGAAACATCCTAAACATACACATAAAATCCATTAAGTTGCTACAAAATTACGGCCCCATCATTCTTGGCGTGATGTCCTTATATGCACAGTGGTCACAGTCTGCTTCTGTAATGCCACCGAGCAAGACGGTGGTTTCCATGAGCCGTGGCTTTCAGGAGGCACACAGTCCTGCAAAGGTAAAGCGGCTACCCCGATAAAGACAGCAACAATGTGGCAGAGCTGCCCTAAAGTTAAACTGCCTGTTCACACATCTCATCTGTGAACTTAGCCATTCCAATCCCTTTTATCTTTTCTTGTGGATGCTGTTGACTCATTTAATTTCCCTTTTGTTTCCTCTACTCCCTCAGGCGTGCTTTAAAAGGTAAGGGGCTTCCACATGGTAGAGAAGAGCCAGCTGCTTTCCAGGGTAATTATAAATAGTTCCATCATTACAAACCATCCCATTTTCCAAATAAGAATGTGACATTTTCCAAGTCACAAAGGTTCCACTCCGGTGCACCAGATTTTCAACTCTAGAAATTACGAGTGCTTGCCCTTAACATGTGTTTATTAGGTACCTAGGGCCACTAAGCATTTTCTCCTGGATCTCTGGTCAAGGCATATACCGGGAGGCAACCAATGGATGTTTCTTTCCCCCTCATATCGATGTGTCTCTCTCTTTATCTCCTTTCCTCTCTCTAAGAGCAATAAATATACCCTTGGGTGAGGATAAAAACAACGTGGTGGACGACAGGTGTTTCCGAGACATAGCTATGAAATTTAAAACAATAAGGGAGACAGAAGTGAATATTGTGGCATGGCTATATATACATGGGAAGTGTCTTATTTAGTTTTTAATTTCAGCTCTGTAAGACTAAACCATAAATAGAGATGCAAATCTTACATATATATATGACATTTAGTGCAGAGGTGTGTTAAAATTTTTTAAGTTTATGAGGGATTTTTAAATCTCTTTTACATGAGCACAAGCTCATAGCCATGTTTCAGAAATATAAAATACTTTTTTCTTTAACAGTACAATAATATATACAAAAGTATATGATCAATGGGTATTTGCTTAGATAGTCTTTCTCTACAATATTATTTTAGAAAAGTAAACTATATAGATCATGAAAACTGCTGAGAAGCTTGTGTTGTGCTGAATATATAAAAGTATATTTAGTGCACTACAACTTCTGTGTCTTTAATGGCACTCTAGAGCATGTGTGATTTAGAGTACCTTCTGAAGTCCATAACTTACTACCAGCAGTGCCTCGGGCCACAGGGAGATAAAAATCCCCTCAGTGTGATACTTCAAAGGTCACTAACAGCTATCATAGTTTAGAAAATCCATCACAAAATTCCAGATACTCAAAATGAAAATGATAAGAGAGGAAATCAAAGAAAGCAAATGAAATTTTTGGATGCCTTTGGCTGACCTCACACAATACAATAAAATATTACCAGATAAGTGTTAAAAATCAGAGGTGATAAATGAAGAAGAAAAAATGAGTTGAAACTGAGAATAATGTCCACGAGTAAAATGCATGCCATTGAGGCCAATCAAATGTTCTGATTAAAATTGTGATAACAATTTGATTCTAGTATTTTCAAGACAAAGGCAAAAAAGCTACCGTGAATAGTTCCATGATTTTACACGTTCATTCCTTTTCTTTTGCTACTGTAACGCATGACCACAAGGTTTACCATAATGCAAATCTCTTGTCTTAGAGTTTTGCGGGTCAGGAGTACGAAATGGGTTCACTGGTCTCAAACCAAAGTATTGGCTGCACTCTACTGCTTTTGGAGGCTCTAAGGAAAAATTGGTTTCTTTGTCATGTCCAGCTTCTAGAACTGCAGTCAGTGCTGTTCAACGTTTTTCCTTCATCTTCAACGCCAGCAGTGTGGCATCTTCAAATCTCTCTCCCTGTCCTTTTGCTTGTGTGATCATGTCTCTTTCTCCTTTTCTGTGGTCACATTTCCCTCTGCCTCTCTCTGAAAAGGAGACACATGGTTAGATTGAGGGCTTACGAGGATAATGAAGATCATCTCCTCATCTCAAGATTTTTAATCATATCTTCCAAATCCCCTCTACCATGCCAGGTAATATATACAGGTTGTGGGAATTAGAATGTACAGATCTCTGTGGGCCATTATCCAACCTACCCACAATTCCAAAAGAAAATAACTTACTCAAGAGAAAAAAAAACGTTACAGTATTGAAATGAAGGAGACCATTTGTGTCATTCCACATAAAGAAGACATGATAACAAATGTACTAGTCTCTGACTTGGAAACCATCCAAATGCTGAAATTCAAATGATATCATTGACCTCTTTCTTCACATTCACCTTATGGTACAATTACTAGAGAATATCCAAGAATAGTATAGTTTTTAAAAAGTCATCTTAAAGGTTAAAATATTGATACATAATTCCCTTCTAGTTTGGCTTAATTCATACATAGAATTTTATTGTATGAATTCTTTAAAAAAACCCCAAACACCTGTATTATAATAGAGAAGATCTAAAGATGTTCTGTCTGAGGCTGTGGCCACGTACTTTTAGCCTTGGAATTAATGTTTAGTTAAAACTAATTAAATGATAATTTTTCTAACTATAAATATAATGGTTATTCTCATTCAGGCATGTAAAAGAACATGAGTACATTATTACAACATTGTAAAAGTGGAAGATTTTGGAAGAATGGACAAAAAACATGTAAGCTAAAATATAATTATGTATTATATATTATGAATGTGAAGATATTTATTTCCTGTAAAAACCTGATCAAAACTCTCTGCAAGAATAATAAACAGGGAAATATATATTACATTGAATGTGGTTGTGAAAATTGCAGAGGGGTTTCAAAACATGGACAACTTAAAGATATTTAATTGATTTATTGTTCTGTATTTTAATTTTTTTGCTGTGTGTGTGGAATGCTTTCACTTCTTATAAGCTATGCTCTCCTGTGGTTGATGTATCAACATGTCTTAGGAACATATATCCTTGCAATCAAAGCCGTTTTCAAAGAAACATCTAGAATAGTAATGTAATGTGCTCATTAGTCCAGATTTTTTCAGGCACCATATTGAAATATATTTTCTACATAGATGTATTACTGTCGGTGATTTTTCAATTTTCACTTCTTTGCAATGAAATTAAAATCCAACATTTTAAATGGCACAGTGTAGGTGAGTTTGATTCAGGAGAGATTATGTAGAAGTCCATTAGTTATTAAAGTTATACTTTAGGCCTGTGTTTTCCATAGGAAGACTGACAAATGAGTGTAAAATTCTATGAATTTATTTATTGGGTCATCATTGTTTGAAAAACTTGTTACCAAAAGAGAAAATATTTAAACAAAGATCCCTTAATTTCTGGAGTTTATAGTCTACTGAGTGAAATAGAGTAAATAAACAAAAATAAATAATGTGTCATTAAAATAAGCTTTCAAAAAAAGCTGGTCAAAAATTAAACAAGAGATGAAGAATATAACTTGGGTGTTGAAATATTAAACACTTTTGGCATGGTAGATTTCACTGAGAGATGATTTGAACAAAATCATTTCAAATGTGTCTCAGGGAAGAGCCAAGGCCAAGGCTGGACCTTGTCTGGTGAGCTTGATAAATAGCAAATGGGCCAGTTTTGTTGGAGCTGAGGGAGTGAACATTGTAGGAGATGGTTTAAGTTAAAATATTTTACAATATACATGTATCCTTTTAACTTTCCATCCTGAATCATGTTATCCTTGTACCTGCAAGAATTTCAGTTTGCAGTACCATTTCTCTTCTTCTCTTCTGAGCTCAGTTACTTTCAGTTTGTAGAGAAAAAGAATTGTGTTCTAAACATTTTTTGTATCCCCAACAAATAGTGTAGCACCTGATTAAAAACAGATCTTCAAATAATAAGGGCTGATGGATGAGTGAATGAAAATATAGAAACTTATCTCTAAACTGTTGGATCAAGGTAAAACATTTTTCAATTTCATATTCACCAATAGTTTGTTTAGTGAGAATGGCCCTTTCCTTTCTATATTCTAAATTCAAGTGGAGCCCACTAAATAATTCTTATTTTCATTGTAATAAAATTTATACAAACTTGAGATTACTTAAATATGTTTAATTTATTGAAACTGTTCTGAAAAGGAAGGTACAATTGATCCCTAAGGGTTAGTAATTATATTTTTACATTAAAGTATTTTCAGCCATGGTTCATCAAATTAAAAGCCAAGTTCAGTAACTCGTAGGAAAATACAATCCCTTTTGAAGCTTATTTCTTTTGAAGTTTTATAGATAAAATAACATGTTTCTCCTTTTACTCATTGCCAAGTTCTAATTCTATAATATTTGTATTCAGTAAATTTGTTCTTTTTATAAAATATTTTAATCATAACATATGTATGTATATATGCATATATATATTTATCTGAATGTTTTTCACACAGCTTCTGGCTATAGCAACATCTTAATAATAATTGAAAGAGTAAAATATTGTATCTCATAATTGCCATAAAGTAATCTTCTCTGGTTTTTCTACAAACCACTCCAGAGCTGAAATTCCATAAAACATACATTTTAGGCAGCACTGTGTAATAAAAAGAATAAGCAATTTACACTGAGAAAGGCTAGTATTCAAATGTTTTTGTGTTACTAATTTCGACTTGAAACTGGGAAAGTTATTTAATATGGTTGTGTCTCTATTTCCTCAATGTAAAATGACAAAAGTGACAATTATGATAAACAGAATATATATTCAGTATATATAATCAGTAAATATATTAGAATGTTTGATATACTAAGATGATAAAATAATTATGTAACAAGTTTTATACTTATATTAATGCATTTTATAACTGTACTTCTATAAACTAGATACATTTGGAAGCTACTTACATGAACTTGATATCCTAGTATATATTTAGCAATTCCTTTTTAATACATTTTAAAATTAGTTTAAAAAGTTAAATACTTACTAGAAATCCACCAGTTATTAGAAAATGTATTACTGTTTTCTCATTTTGTATTTTTACAAATCTTATGATATAATGCTGCCTACAATACATGATGATGCATTAATTAAATATAAAACAGTGTAAATCACAAACACACAACAAAATGCTAATATGTTTGAAGGTTATCACACCTCAACAAGGAAGCTGCAAATGTAGAACTAATGGAAGTTAAAATAAAGAAGCACTTCTGGTCTCATGTAACACATTTATTCTCCTGATTATTGCTTGATGAATTTACCTTTGGGTGGTGCATGGGGAGACTGAGTTAGGACATTTATAAGGGAATTCTGAAAAATAATGTTTGACCATCTAAACAATAAATATATTGAGTTATATGAAAGTTCATGTGTTAAGACATTCATAATATTCATGTAGAGTGTTATGAAAAGTTTCATGATTAAGTACATTTTAATAGAACAGTGATTTTGCTCAGTGATCGCCTTATGTTATTTTTTTCACTCTTCCCTTTCATTTCTGCTGTTAATGATTAGTCAGAGGAGCTTGGTATATAATACTACCCATAGATACTATAAATACAACTATGTAATAATGTTTCAACATGGTAATGTCAAGAAATAACAAATATGGTTACTTAGAAAGCATTACCACTTCACAATATAGCAAAAGATTTCATGGGTCAAGCAAACACACAGACACAAAAACAAAAACAGAGGGAATCCCTAAATAGTGGGAACAAAACCATTTTGCATGCACTTGGTTGCTTATCAAATGACCGTTTTTCCCATTTCACTTCTATTCTAATTCCATTTAATCAAATGACTTCCCCAAATTCAATGTTAGGTAAATCTCCATTGTATGTGTTTTATCAGAAACCATATATTCTTTTAGCAAATACTTGTAAAGTACTTTCAATAAGTCAAATTCTATATTAACCTCAGGAGATCAAGAGCATCCACAAGGAACATCGCTTCTGCTCTCACATAAACTGCAGATGAGAGGAAACAGGAATGTCCTCAGAGGATGCTCTTAACTCCACGGTCTCATGTGAGCGCCTGTAACTGAGCTTCGAGAGGTGATAGAAAGTTTTTTAAAAAATCCATTTTGGGATAAGGAGAAGGAGTTAACCAATTAACACAGGCAAGGGAACAAATTTCCAGTCAGACATGGAGCATGTAGGAAAGCAGTGAGGCAAGTTAATACCATCATGTTTAGGGCACTGTAAGCAGTTCTGGTGCTAGATTATAAAATGCAAGAAGCGATGGGCAGTCAGATGAGGCTGGAGAGGAAACAGTGGTCAGACCCTGAAGGACTGGGTGACACATGTCAGGAAATTTGAGTGTACACATTCCAAGTAGTGGGACAAAGTTGGGAAAACATGTTGACTTTGCTTTTATGGTAACAATTAGGTATCTGTCACAGTTTTCAGTGAAGGAGCAAGGGAGTCTGTGTGAGGTGAACAGAATGTACATTCTAATGGCATAGTCAGTGCCTCAGATCTGGGTATGTGTCATATCTAGATCATGGAGGTCGATTGCCCCGTAGCAGAAACAAAGGCACTGCGCTTCTGGAAGGCACTCAGGTAATATAGTTTCATTCACCCAGCTGTGAAATGCTCACAGAAAAATTTGAAGGCTAAATTACATAGAAATATTTCACATAGGGAGGTCTAGCAATATACTTTATTAAATACTAAAAAATAAGTATAATTTGTTTTACACTAATTTTTTACTTGGTAGTTACGTATATAACTCTTTGTAAACATATATTTAAGCTTTCTATACAATGTATGCATGACACATTTCCATTTAAGTTTGCTACTGCAACTAATTCGTATGAGAAAATAAAATGCGTATACTTCATTTTGCATAGGCAGCTGGATGAGAAAATTCCAGGGTCCAGTAATGAGCACACACCTCATTGCTGTAGCTGTGTTTCTTCAGCTGTCTTTAGGTCTCTGTCTAGGTCTCTTTCATTGATCTGATCCCGTGGTTTACTAAACCTTGTATTGCTTTTCATAATTATGACGGAAGTTTAGGCCACGAGTCCTTTTTTGGTGAATATCCTTTGGAATTTTCCTTTTTACATTGTCTTCAGATTCAGGTTCATTGCATACTATGTAAAAACATATCTTTAATTAATTCACAATCAGATGATGATAGAAATAAAATAATAGCAATTCCCAAAGTACTCTGTAGATTACGTTAATCCACTATTCTGAAAACTGTTAAAGATTTTATTTATTTACTTTTAGAGAGAAGAGAAGGGAGGGAGAGAGCGAGGAACATCAGTGTGTGAGAGATACATCAACTGGTTGCCTCTGTCGAACCCCCAACCTGGGACCTGGCCTGCAATCCAGGCACATGCCCTGACCAGGAATTGAACCTGCAACCTTTCGGTTTGTAGGCTGGTGTGCAATCCACTGGGCCACACCAGCCAGGGCCACTATTCCGAATTTTTAAACCAACTGAGATTGTTCCTTCTGCACTAATAATAAAACAGAAACTCAGGGCCATCAAGTGAGCAACCTAAATAATCTGGTAGAGAAGTAGCTAATGTGTCTGAAATTTTGCGCTTCATTAAAAGTGTACTTACTGGTTTTAATAGGTAAATTAGTTGGCAATTATATTTTTGTAAAGCTCATCACTCCCCCTAAAAGCAAATGTTTCCAACAGTTGAAAAAGGTCAGAAAATATGGTGCAAGCAGAAAAAGCATTTACTATCTGAGGAATAATAATTTTGCTGAAACAGACACATAGCTTTGAAGTTCTAGTGCTAGTTAAAAAATATAAAAACATTAAATCAGTATTTATAGTTTTTTCCTAAATTTACTTATAAAAAACATTGTTTCAATGCAGATGACTCATAAGGTCATACAGGTAGGGTATTAAAGTGTATAAATTCAGTAATACTATAAAACTATTTAATAAATGGGTTGCAATGTGTAAAAATATGAAAAAATTATATTTAGGGCATTTGTTTAAGTAATTTTGAAATTTTCAGAGTGTAAATTATATAGAACAATCTACATTTAAGAGGGGTATTTCAAATTTAAAAAATACAATCTTTTGAATTGTGTTAATAATATGTAAAAACTACAGCAATTTTCTAGGTATATTCTAATTGCCTCTAACAAATAGCTTAAGCTATATACTCACAAAAAACTGAATATAATTTTTCAACTCATAATTGTAGCAAAGAAAATTAAAATTACATATATATTTATAGTATGCACTTTTAGTGTGATATACTTTTTATAAGTTTATAAATATATGCAATATTTTATGTATTTCACATATTATTTAGGCTTAATAATTAAAAATCTGTGATACCTGAATTTACAAAATGTGAAATATTTTGTAAATATTTCAAAATATTATGTGGAAAATATTTACAAAATGTGAAATTGAGGGATTTAGTTTTGCTTGTTATATATTAGAAATTGTCCCTGAAAATATTAAGATATGTGTCTAGTCTGAAGTTAATCTAAAGACAAATTTTAGTTGTACATTTAGATTAAATAACGGAGTTCAAGGAGGACTTTCTGAATGTTTGATTCTGCATGCTTCTAAAATCAGTTTCTAAGGTCACAAAAACTGCCGTAGTTTCTTAAAATGTTATAAAAAAAGAACCACTTTCCAACTTTTTAATTCACATACACGTCCCTTTTATTCAAAATCCCAGGCAAGTTCTCAATTATGGAGCATTAAATTTGGAATCTAGGTATTTTTAGGAAATCACAGGAGTGAGATTTTCTTTTCAAAATGGATAATTACTGTCTTGTTCACTTCTTTTGCCATCTGTCCTTCTGTCCTGACCTACTATGTCGGTCACTTGGGCCCTGGTGAGAATCTTTCAGGAGGCATCAGAGTCCTCTCCAGATGGGATCGGCTTGAAAATCCCAATGGCAGCTGTGTTCAGACAGACCACGGTACACACTGTTGACAAGCCCCCTCTGTCACAAATTTCATGGCATTTTGATAACTCTGACTAGAGCAGCTGCTCTTTGGTTTATACTTTTGTGAAAGAAAGTTTTACATTGTCACAACATTAAGTATTTTTATTCTAATGTTCTAAGTACTTCTATAAAGCAGGCATTCTGATTTCTTCACTTCCTACCTCCAAAGTCTTATTTTCTAAACATGTGCATCTTATATAATTTAATATGTAACTTTCAATAGTTGTAAGTTAACAGAACATGCCCAAAAATGATGTTGTCATTTATAGGAGAAATTCATTTCTGAGGATGTGGATCTCATTTAAAATGCTCTTTGATTTCTAAGTATTTACTTACTATTTAATGATGACATTCTTATCTTTTGAAAAGTTAGCCAAAGAATATGTATATTTCATCATTATTTAGTTGTTATGATCAATAAATATTTATTAATAAACATTTGTTGAATGTTTCATAGTAATCTAGCACCATTTGAGGTACATAGCTAAGTTAAAGGTCTCGCATTATTTGTAACTTGGTTAAAGTAACAACAATGAAACAAAGGAAAATGACTTAAGCAACATATTTTAAGTTCTAAGTTATGTGGTACAAAGAGTAGAAATAATATTAACGAGAAAGCATGGTAATGTAACTTCCAAAAATTTCTTTCCCATGTGTTTTTTTTAATTCTACCATATTTACTTCATTATTTTTTGTTTAAGAAAACAGATCAAATACAACAAGATAGTTCACGTGTGCATGATAATGAATCCATAGTGAATCTAACCTCAGCATTCAGGAAGTCAGTTCCCTTTCATATGTTTGCCCATTTGTAAATGAGATTACACTACTCTTCATCAAATGGATTTGCTGTGAGAATTAAATATATGATGGACAAGGAAGAACAAGCCTATATTTTGAGCATACAACACATGTTAGCTAGAAATAAAAAAAGGAAAATGCAAATTGCAGTACAACCGCAACACTCTGCCGTGAATGCCACTGAAAGTTTTAAAAATGACTTTGTGATCAGCAGACCCATGAAGAAAACCCTGAGTAAACCAGTGTGTGGTACATGATAGTTGCTTAATAAATAATAGTTGAACAAATGAATAGTTGGGACTGATTACCTTAAAAGCCTTCATAAGGAACAGGACATTATCTTACACTCCAGGTCACTCCATATTATTTGGGGAATTTGAGAGTATTGCAGAGGTTTATTTCTTTTGTTTTGTTTTGGATTACCCAGATATACAGATATGTCTCAGGAAGATTCCTGAATGCAAGGCAGGGTAGCCCAAATACCTCCTGAATCACATCCATCTTATTGCACTGCATATTAGAGTTCAGATGTTATTAGCGATTTTTCAGTTTTTAACCCCGATGCATACTAGGTCTCCACATTACATTTTCAGAATTTGATGAGGGATGACATGTGAAAGATGGTGTATAGATGAGACACATATTGTACTAGTTTACCCATTTGATGAAAAAAAGAGTAGAAGATGTTACGTCTTGTGAACAAAATTGCATTATTTCCTAGCAAGTAGCATTCATGTTTCCAGCTGGGTAGAAGAGGTACATTTGTTAGTGCAGAGAGACGGACTTGGATAACTTTATAATACCCACGCTATCAGTGCATTATTTCCATTCTTGTCATGCCAGAGAGTGTCCTGTATATCTTCATCTTGGATGTTACATCAGTGAACTCTGGACTTACCAATAGGCACATAGACACCAGAGAGGAGACAACATGATAGTGGAGGCAGAGGCTGGAATGATGTGCCTATAAACCAAGGAATGCCAAGCGTTTCTGGCAATGCTGGAAGCTAAGGGAAAGGCAGGGGCCAGATTTTCCCATAGAGACTTCAGAGAGAGCATAGTCCCTGATTTTAGAATTCTAGCTTTCAAAATCATGAGCTACTAAATTTTGTTGTTGTTGAAGCTACTCAGTGCCTCTTTGTGACAACGACCCTAGTAGACTGATACACATACCAAATGCTACTCTCTCTTACCTAAGGCAAGCCACATTTTGCTGCTGGGGTCACTGTACGTTCTGGTTCCCACGCGGTTCACATTACGTTTTCTAGATTGGAACTGTCTAGTAGGACCTTTTGCGATGATGAAAATGTGCTGTATCTGTGCTGTCTGACATGGTAGTCAGTAGCTAAATGGCATTTTTGAACAGTTGAAAATGAGTAGTGCAACTATATTGGCCCACACAGTGGTTACTATATTGGAAAGACAGTTCTAGACAATGTGATATCAAAAACTAAACTTTATTATCTTGGCTTATGCCATGTCATGGCATCTAGTTTCTCTTAAAGTAAAAAGTAAAGTGTGTAACACAGCCAATAAGACTTCCCAAGCCTTTCCAACACATATTCATTCTTCTTTGCCAAGTACTAATTTACCTCACTCTTCATCTATCATTTTTTAGTATAGCTTCCTTCCACCTTCAAGACCTTTGCAACAGATTCTCTTCATTTTCTTTTTGTTAAAATAAAAGATGTTATTTTGCCTTTAGTCGTGAATTATTTTATCACTGAAATTTAAATGTTGGGTTAGCATGTGTTTTTGTTTTA
Source organism: Desmodus rotundus (assembly GCF_022682495.2). Classification (NCBI taxonomy): domain Eukaryota; kingdom Metazoa; phylum Chordata; class Mammalia; order Chiroptera; family Phyllostomidae; genus Desmodus; species Desmodus rotundus. The sequence continues at coordinate 82,806,230 of NC_071399.1, read as the reverse complement.
TCAGTTTAAAATGTCCACCATCTTCTAGCTTCGATCATTTCTGAACCACACGTTAACTCGACAGTTGGAACAGCCTACGTTCTGTGTCATCTTTTTGCTGCCACCACATGCTTATCTCTGATGCCAAACACCTTGACTATGGGGTACCTGAGTGTGGCCTCCTTTTGGCTTATTTGAATTTTTTTTTTACAATTTATCTAAAAACTTCTTTCCTACGTATTGGGGAAATTTTTAGTCATGACATCTTCAAGTATTTTATTTCCTGTCTTATTCTCTCTGGCATTCCAGTTCCATGCAGTTTTAACTGTACAATGTCATTTAATGTGTTCTTGAGCCCTCGGTTACTATTACTATTTGCAATGTTGCTTCTTTCTGTTCTTTATATTGCATAATTTCTATTATTCTAACATCAAATTTATTTACTGTTCTGTTATGTCCATTCAGCTAACTCTATTCAGTAAATTTTTAATTTCAGAAATTCTGTTTTTCACTTTTAAGGTTTTCATTTGGTTTCCTTTTATTATTTATTGTTGAGAGAAAAGATAAAATATTTAATGTGATTCAGGAGAGCAAATATAAATTTCAATTTTCCTATTTTTTAGGTTTTATTTATTTGTTTCTAGAGTGAGGGAAAGGGAGGGAGAAAGGGATGGAGAGAAACATGGTTGCCTCTCACGTGCCCCCAACTGGGGACCTGGCCTGTAACCCAGGCATGTGCCCTGACTGGGAATTGAACCAGCGACTCTTTGCTTCACAGGCTGGCACTTAATCCACTGAGACATACCAGCCAGGACTAATTTTCCTATTTTTTTAAATGAAGGGTTTCCAGCAGAGATCATAAATGGATGCTTTGTACATTGTTTAAAAATATTGGTGAAATATAAAAGTCATTTGCTACATGGTTTACTTCACTAAAACCTTATGTATTAATTTTTGATCTAGCTGATTTTTAATAGGCCATTTATTAGTATATATTCATTTCTTCAATCGAATTATGATTGTCTTCTCTATTACTTCCTAATACCAGCTCATCAAATATGTAATAAGGGTGGAAAAACATACAAAATTTAGTAAATTATCATGATCCTAAGCAGTCTAGTATTTGAATTAAATAATTTGTAGAAATTTTGCCCTTAAATAGAGCAGAACATTATTTCATGATTTCAGGCAACATTTTACTGGCAGTTATCATGTATACACACACTATTTGTGTGGGTTGAAAACATTAAAAAGTTCTTTGTACCAGGCATACCAAGACTTCTGAATAAGTGAATATGAATTATACTTCTCAGGATCATTGCCCAAGGAAGTGTTTTTCCAGGAAAATTTAATAGGTCTTGTATTTATTAGAGCTTCCTTTTGGTGGAAGCTAGTTTGCAAACACTTCTAGTCTTACTTACACAGAACATTGTATAGAATATACATGATTCACTTTCCAAAAAGCAACCAATGATATAAAAACACATCTTTTAATGATAACTGATACTTTATTGTTCTGATTTTCTGGCTATCTTAGCTCTTTGAAATGTGTCCATACTGAATTTCAGCTTACATTCTAAAGGCAGAATATGTGACATTCAAAAGTTTTTAGAATCTAGAATAAGTTAGCTTTCCTTCCAAGATATCCTATGGGTAACATTTGACATTTTAAAAGAGCATTACTAAGACACCCTCTTTGAACTTTTAGACATTGCTTTGTGAGGGGTTGATATCTGACACTGTTGCACATTATCTTGTGATACTGAAGGTGGTAAGATGAAGCGGGGGGAGAGAAAGAGGCAGGGAGAAAAATGTAGGACAGATAAAACTGTTTTCTTGTTCATAAGTAAGGTCAACAGGCCTGTGTATAACCAGGAATTTTTGCTCAGGGCTGTAGCAAATGCCCGATAATCTTCACATAGGACCCTTAGGATGTCTTTTTTGTTTGTAGCTTTCTTTTTTTAAAGCAAGGCCACATCATTGTGCTGTAGGCAGTGATATCTAACTATTTCTTTTCTACAGTCATCAGCAAAGGCATTAGATTCTAAACACCAGCTTTAGGGCTTCATGCTGCTTCCATCATTAAATGTATACTGTACTTAAGTTCTGCATAATCAGTGATACCATTCTCTTATTTTTTGGCCTACTGTTTTTCACCAGCCAAATCCTTTGAACAAGTGATATGACCTGCACCATTCTTCTCTCACATAGCGTATGGTTTGCCGAGTTATTGAAGATTGTTTTTGTCTTTACATACATATGTGTAGTAAAAGGACCACCGTATGTGACTTCTAGGTTCTCCAGTGTGTAGTTCTTAGACTGAGGGCCTTTCGTTAGGCCTGTGTGATATTAATTTTACGTTCAGTCTTGTTCTTATTAAAATTGACAGTTTTCCTTTATCTTTTTATGCAGAATCCTTATACATAGTGTTGTCCAAGAAAAATGTACAAAAATGGCAATGCTAAATTCATTGAAATCATCTTCATTCTTAGATTGTTCCAGCTGCACATGATATCCTCCTGCAAGCTTTGATATCTCAGTGGACTGAAGGACTGCATTCATCAGCAGGGTGAAGAAAGTAAAATTTTCATTCAACAAATTACATTTTACTAAAGGCAGCCACTTTGCACTTTGAGAGTGTTTGGATGAAAATTTACAGGTTGATGAACACAGTATTATAATAGAGCAACAGATAATGATGCTAATTGTTATGTGGGGAAGGCAGAATTTACCACTTTGAAACTAAAATCAAACTACAAGATGAGTTTCAGCTAAAAATTCAGAGTTGTTTGTTTTCTTCTTGAAGACTATAAACTGTTCTTTCACAATAGGAAAATCAAATTTCAATATTTTTTATTTCATACATTCATATGTAAAATAAGAGCATATTTGAAATGACAAAATGTGGAGGAACACCAGGGCACCGTAACAATTGTATCTGCTTACTACAGATTGTTTTGGCATTCTATCAGCATAATTTAACTAACCTGCCTCCAGGAAAATAACAAAAGGGTTAGCTCATGTTATATTCATGAAACATACAAGTAAATATAGTAGTTACAATGTTCAAACTTACTTAGTTCTTTCTACTTAGAAATGAATAACCTTTGTCCTGGTCAGGTGGTTCAGTTGGTTGGAGCATCATCCGATACACCAAAAGGTCCAGGGTTCAATCCTGGGCATATACCTCAGTTGCTGATTCAATCCCTGCTTGGGGCCATATATGAGAGGCAACTGATCAATGTTTCTTTCTCACATGGGTGTTTCTTTCTCTCAAATCAATAGAAACAAAGCATGCATACATACAGACAGACAGACATACCAGCTTCCCTGATGTTCCATAGGGTCTTCTGGGAAATCCTGTTTCATTCCTTCCTTGGACTTAATGTTCAGCTCAGAATCACATATTCTTGTATGAATGTAATAAAAATGTCTGCCAGTAAGTTCTGAGAAACTACCAGGTGTTTGACCATCTGACCTGTATACATCGGGTCCGAAGAAGTGAGGAACTGCTAGCCTATGTCTTAAATAGCCTGACCTACGATGCTATGTGTAACACAGAGTGCCCAGATGCATGTTTTTCCAAGTCAAAAGACACATAAAATTAAAGGTTTTATGAAGCAAAATCCTCAAGGCATATTCTTCAGAAATTATATGGAAAACATAAAAAATACCAATTATATTTGCACAATTTAAAAGTTTCAACAATTATATATGTCATGCAACCATCACTACAATTATACATCAGTATAATTAGGCCATTTCCATCAAGTTAAAATGCCCCCTCCTGCTTTTTTGCAGTCATGCATCTCCTTTCAATTCTGTCTCCTCATATCAAGTTCACATCAAAAAATTTTGTCTTTCCTAGAATGTCAAAAGAATTTAACCAAACGGCTTGTATTCCTTTGTGTCTAAATTATTTCATTTATCCTAATGCTTTTGGGATTCAACAATTAAATACTGCATATGTCAGTATTTAATTATTTTTTAGTGCTGAGTAGTACTCCTTTGAACAAAGAAACCACAATTTTATTATCCATTCACCAAACATTAGACATTTAGTTTACAGTATTTCCGATTTTGGATATTATAAACAACATTTTATTTCATATTATGGTCACCAGGCTTACCTAGCTGTAGCTTTTTAAAAATTGTTATTGATGATGGCTGTATGCCTGTGATGTGGCACTCCATCAGTATAAGACTGTTTTTATAAAAAGGATTTGGTGTACAGTTTCACTCCATTTGCTTTCCGGAATAATTTCTGTAGGACTGGTACTCACTTCTTAGTCAGTAGAATTCATTGTTGAAATCCCCTGGGTCTGCAGTTTTATTTATAGGAAATATTTTAACAGTAGATTCAGTTTCTTTGGTAATTTACATGATATATATTATTTTCTTGAATGGATTTAGGAAAATTCCTTACAAAGTGTAATAATTTATATCATAATTTCTTAAGTATCTAGCATGGAGTGTATGGCGCTTTGAAGTGCTATATTTGCTTATTCTTTTCCTATGATTCAGAATCTCTGCCTTATATCAATAATCAAATTTCTAACCATATAGGCATACATTGTTCCGAAATAGAGCTGTTTCTTTTGGCACAGGCAGAGATGTACGCTGGCTATTAGAGTTCAGTTTTCTGAAAATTGACTAGTACATTTTCCATACACCGTATCATAACAAAAAGGAATCGAACGGCCAACCTTTTGGTGTGCTTGACTATGCGGCAGCCCACGGAGCCCCACCAGCCAGCATGAATATAAGTTTTATTTATGTTTCAAAACTAACTTTCATGGCAAAATATTATACTGCATTTCTTGGAAAGTACATTTAATGACTTTATATGTTTACGTTTTTTTATGGGAACTACCTTCCATTTTGAGATATATCGTTGCTTTTTATAATATTTATCTGATAAATACCATTTTTTCCTCTATTTAACATGGCACTTTTCTCCATCCCTACCTAATGCCTTGTATGAAGATTCTTATTCAAATTCAACTCTGTAGTCTATGATACTTTTCAGGTGCTTCTATATATACGTCAACTCTCAGTTACATTCCTGTAGATCAGCTGAGCAGTTCATCACGTAAGTCTACTTTCCCCACCTTTTGTGAGATCCTAAATCTAACCAGCTGTTACCTTCGCCTGCATTTTCAGCAGTATCTAAATTGATGTTATCTTATATGTGACAGGATTTATTAGCCATCTATTTATATTTTTATTTATTTCTCTTCCACTCTTTAATTTTGAGCATTAATGAAGAGTGTGTGTTCAAAATTCTTTCTAAGAAATAAAACTTCTCTATTTCACTTTCAGGAATTGCAAAATCAATTGTCACCATTCATGTAGGCTTATTGACTTAAGTGCTGGCATTCAGAGACATTAATATTTACCAAATTGCCAATTATATCTTTTATATACACTTGCATATTCTTGGACTACTCACTATTACCCATACAAAACCTTCTCAAAAATATTTTAGCATTTCGCAAGGAGTTTCAAAATATAATTACACATTTTTATTGTTATTGTTACTTCCTGTATTTTTGTTATCTCCACTATTTGATTTGATTTCAGCTGTGATCTCTATTTTCTCATTTTTTTTCTGTGAATATGTTTGCAATTTATCTGTTAATGCTTAAATGGAAAGCTCTTTGAGATCTTGGCATGAATTCAAATTAGAATGGTGTATTTAATCTTTTTCTGTATCACAAGCTTCAGTTTGTTTTTATTTGCTTATTTTTCCTCAGAGTAATTATATTTATATTCATGAGAGGGATTCACTTACACTATTTCTCCTTAAAATATCCTTGTAAGATTCAATTGTCAAAATACGATGGCTCTAAGAAATGATCTAGGAAGTATTGTTCTTTGTATATTTCTTAGGTGAGTTTGATTGGTATTATTTTTTATTCAGAAGTCTTGAAAATTTTACCCGTGAATAGATCTAGTTCTGATGGTTGTGGAAAGGTTTTAAATTAAGAATTAAATATTATTAATATTTATAGGGGATAATATAATTTGTTCTTTTTTAAATGATATTTAAAAATACAGTTTATATTTAACGTTATTTTATATTAGTCTTAGGTATATGCACGGTGGTTTGACAATCATATACTTATACAAGATGATCCTCCTGATACTTCAAGTACGCACTTGGCACTATCTTAACTATCCCAGTATTATTGACTATATTCTCTATGCTGTACTTTACATCCCCAAGGCTATTCTGAAACTATCAATCATGCATTGTTGGTGGTAATGCAGATTGGTACAGCCGCCATAGAAAACAGTTTGGAGGTTCCTCAAAAAATTTAAAAAATGGACCTACCTTGTGACCCAGAGATTCCACATCTGGGAATATATCTGAAGAAACCCTAACACTAGTTCAAAAGGATGCATGCACCCCTATGTTTATTGCAGTGCTATTTACAATAGCCAAGGTACAGAGGCAACTGAAATGCTCATCAACAGATGAATAGATAAAAAAGCAGTGGTACATATATATAATGGAATATTACTCAGCCATAAAAAACAACGCAACCTTACAATTTGCAACGGTGTATATAGACCTAGAAGTTATTATGCTTCTAGTGAAATAAGGCAAAGAGAGAAATACAAATACCATATTATTAAATTTATTTGTTGAATCTAAAAATGCAAAACAAACAAACAAACAAAATACAAACAGACTCCTAGATACAGAGAACTAACTGGTGGTTGTGAGAGGGGAGGGGTTTGGGAGCTTGGTGAGAAAGGTGAAGGGATTAAGAAGTGAAAATTGGGAGGATACAGATTTTCATTTTCTTCTTGCTTTGGAAAAACACGTACATCTTATTTTAATGATTTTTGTTTCCTCTAAATTTTTAAATTTTGGCATGGAATTATTCAAAATACCCCATATTACCATTGCTTTATTCTTCACAGACAACTTTTGTTGGGCACTGATACTCAAAATCCCCCACCCACCAGCCCATGACATGCCTGTCATTTCTGTCCCACCTCTCAGATTCGCACCTGCTGCTTTAGAATTGCAGGGGCACTGAGGATGAAAGGCCTGCTTAAACTTCGTAGGAGCACTGAGGGCAAAACCGTGCCCAAGCTTGGACTCCCCCCTCTGCTTACATTCTTTCTGGGATTTTGACCATACCGTCCTTTATGCTTCCGGAGATTCTTCCGCTTTCTAACATACATACTTTTTCTGCTTTCTGTTGTTCCTGGTTCATCAACGTTGCCTCGAGCGACCTAGTCTACTGTAGTGCCCTGTATCCTACTGAGAGGAGAATTATGCATCAGTGGGCTCGGCCGCTGCAGCATGAACCCGTCTACATAGTGGGGTCGAGCACTTGCTTTCCCATGGTTGTTGCAGCCACGGACCCAGCGCAATAGCACAGTGCGGCAGGCCTCTTCCCGGGAGCCGCGGCATTCCTCCGACAGGTGTTCCTGTTCAGGGCCTGCTAACAGGCCTTCCCAAGTGTTCCAGGTATCACACAGCTGTCCAAAACTTCCCTTTCTTCCTTCCCTCTCCTTAACCGAGATTGTATCTTAATTGCAGTGTACCAGCTTCCTTAATCCACGTGTTCATGGAAGTTTAACAAAAAACAGTTTTTGTGGAAAAGTGAACCTGACCATTTATTGATTTGACTTACATGTATCGACTGTCTTCAGAGTATTAGATGTTCAAAATGTAAAGACTGTTTTAATGAATAGAATTTGAGATACTTTATTTAAAGAGCTATATACTCATTCCAGTTGATTTATTTTCCCCATTGTTTCATTTATGTGCACTGCCAAACAACCCTCATACAAAAACAAGAGGACGAACCTGCAATTCTAGGCAGATGCGTATCATACACACCATTTCCCCTCATTCAGGTGCGCTTGTCTCATTGGGAGGGCGTATGCCTTGATTGGCTTTGATAATTTCATAAGAGATAAATCCGATACTACTTTTGTTATTGCACCAGGTATAGAAATAATTGCTAGGTCAGCTGTACTTATTTCACCCCATCTCAATTAGCTTTTGCTCTTGCTTGCAGTCTTTCCACAAAGGAAACAACATCTGATAATTGTGGTGCCACATTGTTTCCAGTTTAAGTTTTATATAGACTCGCTTTATTTCTAGGAAGTTTGCATATGTTATATTTTGTTCCCAGGTAATAACAAACACGCATGCCATTATAAACAAAATGCAGTTCACCTCTCGGCCCAGGATAAGGACGTTGCCCAGGTCTGAGCAGGTCCTCTTTCAACAAATCAATTCTAATAAAATATCACTAAACACACTCAACATTTTTCTTGTCCGTGGCTGTTGCATTATTACAAGCTCTGCTTTCTAACTTTTCACATTATGCAGCGCATTGAACTGCACTACACGGGTTTGTTGAACACTGAAGCAGATCCACTGATGTTGGGAAACTAGTGTCAATAATGTATTTTCTGGGAACTGTGAAACAATTTGATAGTTAGAATTCACATTGCGATGCATTTGCAATGTGTTTTTTGTATCCCAGAGAGAAAGGAGGTGGAAGGAGGTAGAAGAGGGTAAAAGGCAAACAAATGGTGATGGAAGGAGACTTGACTTTGGATGGTAAAGAAAAAGAATATTCTCTCCACCTTTTCTTTAGGTACATGGTAGGTACATGGCTTTTCAAATCTGCAAATGTAGTCCTGTATCTTTTTTTCTTTGGTTGCCCTAATTTTTTTTTATTTTATATGTTATATCACTGCACACTCATTATTGGTAAACATTAAGATTTTTGTTACCCTGAGTACATTTACCCTTTTATGTTTTAATATTTGAAATTATGACCCATGTGGAGTTATCACCACATGGAGGCATCCTCAAATAAATGACCATTGTCTACTCACCAAAATTAATTTTTTTTCTCTTAAGTGAGAAAAAATTATACTAAAAAATTACTTTCATACCTGGCAGAGTCAAGGTTAAATATTTTTACCCACGCCTTTAAGTATTTCTTTTTCCTTTTATTGAACACTGATTCTTCAAGAAAATCTGGCCTTTTACATTTCAATATGTTACAGTTTATTATTGATGGTGTTATTATCATTTTTTGACTAATTGTTCATATAGCTATTTATTTACTTACTCAACGGCATTTATGTGTTCTGACAAATATAAAAACACACATTTTAAAAAGTTTTATATTGTGATAATTTTAGAATTATGGAGACCTGCAAGTCTGTATAAATACAGTAATAGGAGTTTCCACAAGCCTTTCACCAACTGCTCTTTTGTTAGCATTTATATAAACATAGAATGATTATCAAAATTAAGAAATTACCTTTGGTTTACAACCATAAGCTAAATTACAGTATTTATTCATATTTCACCACTTTTCATCCATTAATATGTCTTTATGAGCAAGGATGCAATCCAGGATCCCTCATTCCATTTAAATAGATCTTATTAGTCTCCTCCAGTTGTGACAGTTTTTGGTCTTCTCCTACGTGACTTGAGGCTTTTGAAATATACCAGCCAGTTATTTTATAAATGCCTTTTAGTTTAGATTCATCTTATTATTTTCTCATTATCAAATTGAAGGTATAAATTATTAAAAAGGGTATAATGAAGGTTGTGTTTCCTCAATGACTCATATCCAGGGGTACATCATGTCTATAGGAATTACTGTTACATTAACCTTCATCATTTACTTAAGTGGACATCTGTCAGATTGAAAATTTGCTATTTTATTCCCTTGTATGTATTCCCTTGGAATTTATTAAATGCTTTGAGGAGATATTTTGAGACTATGCAAATACTCTGTTTCTAATTAAACATTTACCCTCTAAATTTATTATCCAACTTCACTACAGGATTTATTTTAGCATCTCCTCCTTTTATGATTTCCTACTCTCTTTTTCTAGCAGGGGCTTTCATTTATTGAAATATATTGATTTTTTTCCAAGACTAGACTATAAATAGTTTCCAAATTGCTTATGTATACACTTGTAAGGAAAAATAAGTTGCCAAACAAACTACAATGTTTTTGTAATGTTCTTTCTGTTTTTAGACTTATAATATTCATTTGAAGGCTGTTTTGCAAATTTACCCAAGCCAGCTCCTATTTTCTCTATCCCTTCCAGTGTGGTTATGAGATTCATTTGTAATGCAGTTAAATTCATTTATCATAGTCTACATCTCCTCCCCTTCCCTCCTAAAGGATATTTTGAAAATTCACTTCAGTAATATTCACATTTTGTGCTAGACAGTTAATGGATTTTGAAATAGTTGTTTATACACAACCACATCTCCATTTAAAAATTCAATATTATCCACAAAATTCCCTCATGGTATTCCTTTTTATTAAACTCAACTTCCCTTTCCCCCACATCCTGGGAAGAACTAATTATCTTTTCAATCGCTATAGCTTTGCTTTTACTAAGAGTCTTATAAAGGAATCGTATAGATTTTTTGTCTTGGAATGAAATTTAGCAAAAATGTATTTATTATTCATACTTGCTGTTGCAGCAATGGTTAGCCTGCTCCATTCCATAGCTGAGTAATATTCCATTGCATGGGTGTACTGTACGTCCTTCCCGTTGGTTCTCTTTGAACTTCTTGGATTTGTGATTTGATGTGTGTCATTGATTTTAAGAAATTTGTAGCCATTATTTTTTCAAATATCTCTTCCAACCCATTCTCTTTATCTCTGATATGTTAAATGGATTGACAGTGTTTAAGGGGTTTGGGTAAATCTCTTCTGGTACTTTTTCCCCCTCATTTTTCTCTTTGAATGATTTGTATTGACCTATCTTCAAGTTCACTGAACCTTTCCTCAGTTGTGATTAGGGTAGAGATGAGCACATCAAAATCATTTCTCATTTCTCTTACTCTGTTTATTGTTTCTAGTATTTCCATTTTATTCTTTCTTATAATTTCCATCTCTCTGGTGGAACTGCTCATGTGAGTTTGCATGTTGTCCACCTTTTACAATAGAACATTTAGCGTATTTTTAATAATAGTTATTTTATATTCTCTGTCATATACTCCCTATATTATTAATGTAATCAAGTATGGTTTGTAAATTGCTCTCTCTGTTTGGAGTGAGTCTCTCCTTGCTTTTTTATATGCCTCGCCATTTTCATGCACCCGGGCATCTGTTTGGGACAGTAGAAATAAGTTTAAAAACTCCGAAGCTCAATAATGGACATGACTTTACATTTGATAGGGCTATATTGTGAGTATTTTAGATAATCTAGGCAGAAATTTGAGTAGGTCTGAGGGATGTGGTTGCTATGGCTACCAATATTATGCCCAGGTACAATATCTTTCTTAAAAAAAATGAATCTTTATGTGTCAAGTTTTCTTACTCATAAAAGTGAAAAAATGCAATTGGCATTTATTGGCAAGAATATAGTTAATACTTAAAGAATTATTTAATTTTCTTCTAACAATTTTGAAAGAGTTGGTGTTCCTGAAAGGAAAAAAAAAGAATATTTGTAAACATAAATTAGAATACTGGAAATATAGCTTCAAGCCTAAGTTTCAGTCAAAAATACAGCTTTAAATAAGTAAGCACAAACTGAAAGCATTTCTTTTAATGGTAGATGTTCAATTATTTGTTTGTTTGAAATACATTACAAATTTTCATAAAATAGACTTGAAAACCAAGAAGAATGGTTCAAAAATAAATAAAATGGAAAACACTATAGTTTCTATTAAATTATTAGTAAATCTCAATTATATAATCTGTATGCATATTTTACTGTGGTTAAATTGAACATAAAGTATCTTGGATAATATTAAGTAAGAAACTTCTATTAATATATAATATCTTTGCTATAAAATATACAATTGTATTATATTATTGTATTGCTGGGTATTAAATAATTAATTTTAAGCATCTATGTAAAATATTTGTAAATTTCCAGTGAAGTGGCTGAAATAAAAAAAATCAAGTAACAAATTATTAAAGGAATTTCACCCACCATTTAACACAGGCTGAGAGGACTTCTCATATTTTTAAAACTTTGACATTAAGTCAACTTGTCTTATATTTGATTTCACAGTTGGATTGAGTTTTCAGAAGAAAAACAAGCAATCATGCAAGGCATATGATGATTTAGCATACACAAAAGGAGTGAATTATTTCCTATGCCATTAAACTACCATTTTTAAGTGATTAATTAATATAGTTTAATTAATTAATGAAATAAATTTAGCATTTGATTTAACATACTAATATATTAAAAACTTATATTAAAGCATTATTAATCATATTTTTATTAATGGTTACACAAAAGAAAAATAATTTAAATTGCTCACTGACATTTTTATTATATGTTTATCAATAATATATAATGTATTTAATCTTAAGATTAATTTGACCATGTTAAAATAGCAACATAAAATAATTTTACTTTACATCTTTATAAAAATTATGATATTGGCAAGTGCCTACATTTGATCTTTCCATGGAACTGTAGAACTAGAGAATTTCAAAAAATTATCAGGATAGAAACTATTGAAAAAAAAACCCATATTCTAAGATTTCTTATATTGCTTGTTCTAATAAAATCCAGACTTCCCCAGGGACTGTCTCTAAATGCAGCCTTCTGTAACCTTCCCCGCCCTTCCTTAAATACATGTGCTTAGGGAAGGGAATGAAATGACCAGGAGAGCCTTAATGTTCCCCTCAGCTTGACTAAACCATTTATTTTGATCTTCATTGTATTTTTTTCCATTACCATTTAGTCTCCTCATTCTCCCTCCCCCAGCAATCCCTATACTATTGTCCATGAAACTTTAAATAGGCTTTTTTTTTTACTGAATCCTGGTCCCTTTCCTCTCTTTTCTTAGAGCATTTACTTTAGCAAACTTGTAATTTTGCATCCTCTCTGAGATTTGAAACATAAACAGTGTCCTCTCTGATTTCCATCGCTACTTTCATAGTTCTCTCCCCTAACAGCCAGAACCTGAGCTTCAGCCTTCACATCACCAACTTATGTTATCAATTTCCCTTCTTTGTTCCAATCATTCAATGATCTGTTACATCTGATTTCTTAAGGATTTTAGCAAGTGCCTCATTGTCCTTTCCCCCGCCCCCAAACTATTGGAAGTTTAATTCTTAGCACTTTAAATAAACCTAGACGAAGCTTCCAACCCACAGGGCTCTCCATGCCTTGGGCTTTTTTGTTTCAGTCATCTACATTGTAACTCTGGTTCATTACCATTTAGACTTCGACATGACCAAAAATATATATAAAACATTTCCATAGTATCAACATATGCATTCCACTCTCTGACCACTATCAACTATTATCTTTTTTATATGAATTAGATATTCATGGTCTTTATTCTCTAAGGCCCCTCCTTCTCTCTACTCAGGTCAAATCCTATGGCCAATCCTTATACCCATTCTCTTACATATAACTCCAAAATAACTTGCTTTTCTGTCAGGTTTTGTATAAGATGTGCATATTTTATGCCACTCTGGAAAATAAAAAACATCAGTAATATGGTGATACACCATCAATGGTTCAATGAATCTAAACATGAGATGGCAAAATAAGAAACAAATAAATACATCTTACAATGAATGCAAATGGGTGAATCTGCTCCAATCCATAAGCCATTTTACTCACCTATAACATCCTCTTCTCTACTCTATATAAAAATAATTACCTTTCTGGCTTTCTCATGTACTATTACATTTTTGTTCTGTAATGCATCATTGCCATACTTATACAAAGGTACTGCCTTGACCCTCCAAGCCTGAAGATTTAAAAACAAAACAAAGCCAAACCCCCAAACTACATTTCTTTACAATGCCTTTCTTCTAATTCTGTCTTCAAGTCTCTCCAGCCAGGCTTTGGCCCCAAAGCCTACCAAAAATGCATTTGTCATGTTAATTGTTCACTTCCATGTGGCTCGATCCAGTAGTTGATTCTCAGTCATCATCTTACTTGATATGATGTATCAGTTGTACGGGGACATGGTTACTCACTCCCCAATTCTTTCTTTGCCTGACTTGCAGAATATCACATTCTTGATTTTACTCCAGGCTCAATAGTTGCTTTTTCTCAGATTCCTGTACTTGTTTCTCCTAACTCTAAGCATTGACCAGTCGCCAGTCAGGGAATGTACAAGAAGCAACCTATTGCTTCTTTCACACATCAGTGTTTTCTCTCCCTCTCTTTCTCCTTCACTTCCCTTCACTTTAAGAATAAAAAGATACAATCTTTAAAAAATGCTTCTTGCTCTAAAAACAAGGACTATTTGTATTATTTCCAATTTTTTACTTCTTGGGAGTTATCCTGTTATAAACATTTACAAATTTGAAGTACAAGTTTTAATTTCTCTATGGTAAATAGCCAGGAGCAAAAGTGTTAGGCTTTAGAGCAAAGATCATTTCAACTGTCTAAGAATCTCCCAAAATGTTTTCCAAAGTAGCTCTGCCATTTCATCAGGTGTATTAGCTTTAGGTGCTCTGAAATCTCAGCAGCATATGATACTCAACTGTAAATTCTATCCTACTGTTGTTGCCTGAATAATAATCATAAATAGATACCTTAAATATATCACCTAACTATGAACATTTCAATAAATCTCAAATCAGTATTTTACTGATTATAATCTTAAATGGCCTCTTAGTTATGGTTTGAATCTATTTTTCTTGTTGTTTCTTGTTTCTACACATTCTTTCTTGAACCAAATGGATTAACATTTATTTCTTAAATAAACTTTGCTTTGTATTTTTGGTTGCCATTGATTTCTTTTTTATGCTGAAACCCTTGAAGCTTTTTAAAAAATATTACTGTCCTAAGGAAAATTTTTTCAATGCCATACATAGAATTTCTGCTTGATCTCCATTTTAGTTGCTTTTTTTTGGGGGGGGGGATCCATTTTTAAAATGTGTCTCTCTATGGGAACTATATTTTCAACTAAGAAGGGAACTAAAAGATTGTAATGAAAATTAAGTTATATTTAAAAGTACTTTGATTTTGCATCACTACTTTATGAGTCATATTACCAATTAAAAGGTTTTCTCAATATGTTCATATCCAAAGTCTAGGTTAACTTCATCAATTCTTGTACACTGTGCTGCCATAGCCATGATCTCCAGGCTCAGATTAACAAAAATATCTGCAGGATCCTGGAAATCTTCAGTGTAATGCGAGGGTTCTAATTTTCTGCCAGACTCTTTATAACATTTTTCCTATTGTTGATAATTTCTATACTGCATTAAAGTTCAGAGAAAATCAGGTCTCCCTGTAATGGAAGGGATTCATTTACTGTATTATTCCTCAGTCTCCTTTTCTTTATTATGTAGGTAGCAGTAATGACTAACTGAATACATTGTGATAAGAACTAAATATGAAAATTCATATCAAGCAATTAATATAATACCCTTATATTGTAAGCTTTTACATTTCTTAGTTACATTTATTAACATTGTCCACAATTTTTGCTATTACTAGCAAGCCCACATTAAGCTAATGTTCAGTATTCTTCAGGAATGGGTAAGTGAATGTGTCTACACAGGGATAACTTCTATAGAATAACTTCTCTTTGCATTAATCAACTTTTTGAAACCACTTTTTTATTCTCTACTTATACTTGATCAACTTCTGATTTGTAGTACCTTCCCAAAAATAATATAAACTTATACATTGAATTATAGGTTTTCCATGCATTCTGCTTCTAGTACCTCAGATATTTGCAAGACTACAGTGATTAATGCCAGACCTGGAAACACAAAATATTTAAATTCCACCATTAAGTGTCTTGCAAAATTACGTTTGAGAATTTCTTCCTCAGATGGCATGGCTAAGTGGATTGAGTTCCTGTCTGTGAACCAAAGGGTCACTGGTTCAATTCCCAGTCAGGGCACATGTCTGGGTTGCAGGTGAGGTCCCCAGTAGAGGGTGCATGAGAGGCCACCACACATTGATGTTTCTCTCCCTCTCTTTCTCCCTCCTTTTTCCTCTCTCTAAAAATAAATAAATAAAATCTTTTTAATAAAGAGAGAACTTCCTGCAATGTCTGTGCCTAAGAGTTGCACTTTTTCAATAGTGGAGAACAGAAGTATGAGATTGCTGTGAGTTTGGAATATAAACAACTCCGAAGAAGTTCATTATCTCAATATATTTCCATAACATAAAATAAAGAAAATTAAAAACTGACTTAGTTTTGCAGTATTCTGATGTATGTATATGTGAGCTATATTTTCAGTTGGCCTTGTCACATATGCCCTAGATATGTTCAGGAGAAAATTAGTTAATTTATATTATCTCCATGTAGTAGAAAATAAACTATGTTTATGTATTATTTTAAATGTAATAATCATTTTTAAAATATAAACAGTGAGTTCTGTTTCACTAGTGAGTGATCAAAATGATTTGCCACAGTGGATAAATGAATTTAAAGATAATGCTACAAACATGCTTTCATAAGCCTTATGGCATCACCAGGGAGTGGTCAAAATTATTTTTCTAATGAAATAAGGGTACCGATAATGAATTTTAATCAAGTATATATTTAATTCATTAAACAGTATTCTTTCTGAAATATGTTTTCGAAAATCTAGTGTTTAAATTTTGATAAGGATTAGCAATAATCTTCCGAAAGAAAAAAAATGAATGTTTTATAAACTCTGTTTTGAAATTGCTCGACTGTTTACCTGAAAAATACAATAAATTCTTTCTTTCCCTCTTACTGTTGCTCTCACTCTCTCTTTTATTCTGTCTTTCTTTCTTCAAGAACAGGAGTTTAAATATAAATTATTGACATTTCCTAAAATACTTTAGGGCATCATAAAAAAATAAGTGGACATAACTTATCAATTAAACTTCTAATTGATGAACTAACACAGGGCAGATCAAATAGATGTCTGAGTTTACACATGGGGGTAATAATATGCAACACCAAATATGTCCAGAATGAGAAGTTAAGGGTGACTGAATAAAATATGCCATATCTTCTATATAAGCTATCATACAACAGAAAGGATGAAATGTAAAATCAAATAAATAGGAAATATTTTGTTGCCATAAAACATTTTGTTTATGAAACAAAGAGTTCCAGAAACTAATGTAAAAAACATTTAGACAGCATAAATATTCTTTAAGATACATTTTGTGAGACAACCTATGGATTTGATTTTCTCTATTACATTAGTTAAAGTTTCATTAAAGACTTTAAGACAGAGATTTTCAAACCAGTGTGTCACAAGAGTCACACTGGTGTGTGGAAATTTTTAAAACATGCAGTACCTGAGTATATAGTCAGGAACACTGACCTCTTATTCCTTAGATTCTTACATTTAAAAAAGAAAAAAACTGACAACAGCCAACACAAAAACAGCCATCTGGTGTGAATGGATCAAATTATACTTTTTTTTGTCAGATCAGTAAAATATATATTCTTAGCATGCTGCAGAATTTTAGTAATTAGTTTATATGTGCCTTGGGGTGAAAGAGGTTGAAAATCACTGCTTTAAGATAAAATATCTAGTTTTCTCTTCTTTTAAGCAAAACTAGATTGTGGGAGTCGATAATGGGGGAAAAGGGAACAGGGTTTTCAGGAACAACTATAAAGGACACACGGACAAACCAAGGAGGGGGGATCAGAGGAGGGAGGTGGGAATGGCTGGGGTTGTGGGGGGAGTGGTGGGGGGCAATCGTACTTGAACAACAATACAAAAAGAAAATGAAAGAAAAAAACTTGATTGAAATAAACTAGATTGAAGTTATGAAAAGGAATTAATTTCTATCAATGTCTGATGTATATCAAGAACTTTGAATAAGGTTTTTTTCCTTCCCTTCAAACCAGTACGCCTTTTATTGTGTTCTGTCTCAGAAACAGAAAAACCATCCATCATTATTTTGGATGTCACAGTCTTTTACACTTAGTTCTCCTTCATTCTACAACCTCCAAATCCAATTCCGGTCCTAAAACATGTTGATTTTTTTCTTGAACCAGTACCTTCCTCTCCGTCACTTTGAAGCAAATCTTAGCTCTGTTATACCTAGCCTTGACATTGTAACAGTGACCTAACTTGTCTGCATACATGTTTAGTATAGGTGTCCCAATTGTCCTCCTGGATCCAGTCATGGAGCTTTGTTGCTTTCATTGTCTCTTCGTCTGGGTGGGATGGGGGAATCAAATGATGTGACCTACAACTTCTGTTTCACGCTAACACCTTCTTTGCTCTTAAAATCAAGGCTTATGTTTGAAAGCCCCAGACCTTCTAGATCACATTCAGCTTGCTTATAGAATGGGTTTTACATGTCAGAAGAGGAAAGCTAAGAGGCAGTATAGCAACCTCCTAGAACCCTATTGAACTGGTTCCTCATCAGGAGAAATAAGCCATTGTCCCATCATCAGCTCTAGAGCAGTATAGGTCAGAGAGTTTATCCAGGAAGAAAGTGGGGCCATAAGAACAGAGGGTCCAGCAGCAAAGCCTACCTCTATAAAAGAGTCAACTTTAATTAAATAAAGGTAGAGTAATGTATGCCCCAAGGAATTGTCAAAAATACTAGAGCAATCAGATAGCAATTGTTTGAAGATAACAAATGAGTGTGATACTGTCAGCAGCAGACAGCTTAATAGAGAGATCAGGGAAAGAAACATTAAAATTATTTATTCTAATTCCACTCTAGTCTTAAGGTGACAGTGTACATGCCCAAAGTTGTACTTTCTGAACAGTGAACTTGGGGATTGACCCTGAAAAGGGGGAAGTTTCATCAAGGAACATGTATAAAGGACACATGGACAAAGCCAAAGGTGGGTGGGATTGAGGGTTGGAGGTGGGGATGGCTGGGGTGGGGGGGGGAAAAGGAAACAACTGTACTTGAACAACAATTTTTTTTTAATGATTAAAAAAAAAAGTGCCCTGGCTGGTGAAGCTCAGTGGATTGAGTGCGGGCCTGTGAACCAAAGAGTTGCCAGTTCCATTCCCAGTGAGGGCACATGCTTGGGTTGCAGGTCAGGTCCTCAGCGGCAGGTACTCAAGAAGCAACTACACACTGACGTTTCTCTCCCTCTCTTTCTCCTTCTCTTACCTGTTCTCTAAAAATAAATAAACAAATCTTTTTTAAAAAATATAAAAAAGAAGGTACAGATGGCAGACAGATAACAATTTCAAAGCAGCTATTATAAGTAGGTTCAAAGAAAAAAAGGAAGCCACACTTAGTGAAGAAACATGATCAAATAAAGAATATTAATAGAGATACAGAAATTATAAAAAGAACCAAATGGAAACTTTGGAGTTGAGAATTATAATAACAGGTTAAAAATTCACTGTAAGAACTCAACAGTAGATTTGAGTTGACAAAATAATCAGTGACCTTGAAGATCAATGTATATTATATAATCTGAAATTTAAGGGGAATAAAATAATGAAAACCAAAACAAAACTTCATAGAAATGTTTAATAACATAAAGTAGGACAGTATATGTGTAATATGAATACCAGGAGGACTAGAGAGAGAAAAAATACAGAAAAACATCTGAAGAAGTAAAGACAGAAAACTTCATAATTTGACGATAAACATTAATACGCTCATTCAAGAAGCTAATTTTATTTGAAGTAGCATACATACAAAGGAATCCACAATGATACACACACACTGGTGAAAGAAGGAGAGAAGAATCTCAAAAGCAACAAGACTGAGGAAACTCAACTTAGACACGAGGAAACCCCAATAGAAGTAACGGCTGACTGCTCCATTCATACCTGGCGAAGGTCAGTAGGGAGCTGGGTGACGGGAAGTGCTGAAGGAGCGAGCTGTCAGCTTATATTCAGCCAAAGCAGCTTTCAGAAATGAAGTAAAATAAGGAAATTCACAGAGAAAAAATGACAGAATTGATAGCAGAACCTTTTTACAAAAAGACATTAAAGAAGGTTCGTGAGGCTGACCTCTCAAGTGACCTCGTACAATGATGCAAACGTACACACACACACAGACTTTGGTGAAGGTAACTGTGCACTTATAAATGGCAGCATAAACATGCACAGCTCTTTCCCTTCACTGATTTTCAGAGCAGGTCTATAGATACCAGAGATGAGTTTGTGTAAATATACGATCAATAATCTTCAAAGAAGGGAGCCAAGGCCACACAATGGGGAAAGGACAGTCCCTGAATCAAATGCTGTTGAGAAGACTGGAAATCAACATGCAAAAGAATGAGCATATTTTCATATATCTATTGGCCATCTGTATGTTCTCTTTAGAAAAGCATCTATTCAGGTTGTTTGTCCACTTTTTATGTGTTTTTTTTAAATTGAGTGTTATAAGCTCTTTATAAATTTTGGACATTAAACCCTTATCAGATGTATGATTAGTAAATATGTTCTCTCATTCAGTGGGTTTTCTTTGCTGTGCAAAAACTTTTTTGTTTGATATAGTCCCTTGTGTTTATTTTGTTTCTCTTGCATGAGAAGATATATTAGAAAAAATATTGCTACAAGAAATGTCTGAGATTTAACTGCCTATGTTTTCTTCTAGGATATTTAGGGTTCAAGTCTAATATTTATGTATTTAATCCATTTTGAGTTTATTCTTGTGTATGATGTAAGAAGTTTCATTTTTTGCACCCATCTGTCCAATTTTCTCAGCATCATTTATTGAACAGACTGTCTTTACCCCATTGTAAGTTTTTGCATTCTTTGTCAAATATTAATTAACTATAAAGACACAGGTTTAATTCTGGACACACTGTTCTGTTTCATTGATCTATGTCTGTTCTTATGTAAGTAACATGTTGTGTTCATGCCCATGCAACCTATTAGCAAGTCCAGTTAGCTCCACCTCTAAAATGCATCCCAGGCCCACCCCCTGCTCAGCACCTTTGCAGATGGTCATGTCTGCACCATTTGTGGCATCTGCCCCAGCTTCCACCCCACACAGCAGCCTGAGGGATTGTGTGTGTGTGTGTGTGTGTGTGTGTGTGATGACGGCTGTAAGTATCCACTAATAATTTCACATCACTGAGTAGCAGTCTTCCCTTCAATCTAAAATGTCTACTCTTATATATGCATCACATAAGTCTAAGGGGAAATAACACAGAGACTTTGAGAATGACAACAAGTTTTTAGTGCATGATGGAGTCTGATGGCACTTTTCTCCTCACATGCCCTGGGAAACACAGAAGGGGGTGATACATTCTGAAGAGAAAGAATGAACTAATAGCACCATGAAATAAGCACGGTGACACATGAACATCAGTGACAAATTCCTGGAAGTTAGACTGCAAATGAGGCCACATAAATAGAGAAGGAGAGAAGCGAGTCTTCCTGCTTGGAGGTAGATCTGATAAACAGAGTTCATTTACCCAAACACACCCGAGCAGCGGGGGAGCGAGAATGACACAAACACGGGAGTGGCATTGTTGTTCTGAGTTATGCCTGGGATGCACCCGTGGGCGCTCTCTGATACTTAGCCTTCTGTCATCTCTATAGCTGACTTTGCACATTATCAAGAGAACATCAGTAGGGGAAAGTAAATCCCACTACTAAACTATTATGGCCTTTTGATGATAACAGTGCTGGGTTTGAGGGGTGCATTCCCAGGATGATATTTAATAAATTTTCATGCAAAAAGGCAGACTTTTCAAATAATGTGCTCTGTGCTGAGAGACTGATGTAGAGGAGGCAACGTGGCACTGTGTCTGGGAATCGAAAGGCCCTGGATTTGAGGCCCAACCTCTCCACTTTATATTTGACATGGGACATCCTAAAATTGAATTTATTAAAAATAGACTCTCCATTATGCAAGGCTTTTTTTTTTTTACTTTATTTTTATTTTTCACTCTATTACAGATGTCCCCATTTCCCCACCCTTTGGCCACCTCCCTTCCACCCTCACTGCCCTTTCCCATTCCCGCTGGCCACTGATTCACTGTTGTCAGTGAGTCATGCATTTCTGCTCCTTGGCTCACCCTTCACCTTCTTTCATGCAGCCCCCCACTGCCCCCTCCCCTCTGACAGCTGTCAGTTTGTTTCATGCATCCATGCCTCTGTTTCTATTTTGTTCTCAGAATTATTTAGAATGTGTTTATTTTGAAAGCAACATAACATAGCGTGTAACCTGTTCTAATAGAAAGTCAATTTTCCACTAGAACAGAGAGGAGATAATGACAGAACTTTAGGAATGATTCAATGCATATTTAAGTGTATCATGTAATAAGTCTTAAATATAAAGTTTCTAAATGAAGACTTTATAGCAAACTACAATAAATATAAAATACCTCAATGCCCACTGAATTTTCAGGTTAATAGAGAAGTAAGAAAAATGAAAATAAATCGTTTATGGGAATAGCCATTTTGGTTGGGAAATCAAAGAGCAAAATTTAGAATTTTCAACAGGACTTTTTGAAAAGTCACAAAAAAGTCTTGTTAAAAAATCATGTTATATTTTTCAGATTTATTAATAGTCACTGCACCAAAAATGTAATCTGAGTACTCAGAGTGACGCTCTAGAATTAAAGCTTCTGTTTTACCGCAAAGACCCACTGAACAAGGTAATACTTATTAAGATGCTGACGTGGGCTGTGAAAAAATTCACAAAGAGATGAAAGTGCAGAGAGTAAAATTTTTATTCACTCTCCAAAAGAGGATAGGGGCATGGTGTGGAGAGATTGGGGGTGGGGGCTTTGAGCTTTTATTGGATGATAGCTGGGTTATGAAAGGGTGGGGATGCTGTTGGGGGGTCCCTGGGTTGTTGGGGCCCTTGTAACAGGAAGCTGCAGTTTGTGCCAATGTCATCTTCTGCCTGAGGCCGTAGGGAGCAGGTTAGTCATCTCCTGTTCCTGCTTCCCAGTACTTTCCGGTCCTGAGGATATACACTCAGAAGAGGGTTTTACTGTTAGTCATGTTTACCAGGGTCATAGGTCTGCTCAGCAAACGGCACCCTGAGAGCAAATGGCCCTGGCTTTGTCCTTTCAATACGGAACAGATATAAGCAAAACAAAAATCTTATTTCTTCTTACAATAAAAATTACACATGCGATACAAAAAAAACTTAAGAAAAAAACCTTATAAACAAAATGACAAGATATACACAAATTCCATAAAGCATTAGTAATGGTTTTTGAAATACAAACAAATGAAACAATATTTTGCATTGCTTTTCACTGAAATCATTATTTGATATTGTGAAGTTATGTGACTGTTCACTAGATTTGGAGGAATAGACTGCACAGTGTGCTAAGTTGGGCCATCTAAGAAGAAAAATATGTTCTATAAATAATTGTCATTTAAACATTGCATGAGCCAATTGGAGAATGCTCAGCTGATGTATCAATAGCTTAAGCTTTGAGAAAATGTGGTGTGCTTACATATATTTGTTTTTTAGCAGTAGCAGAAGATAAAGTTTTAATTTCACCTTATTCTAAGTCATCCTAATCATCTTGGATGGATGATTAACTTGGTGAGCTTATGCAGAGATAATTTTCTTAATCACTTTCTCCTTAATTCTGAATCCAGATATAATTAATATTCTGGAACAAAATCCTACTTAAATGAAATACGAGAAGTGGATGAAGAAATTTGGGCTAGCCTTTTTTTTGTCCTGGTACATCTTTTATACATTAGACCCAGATTGTCTGCCGATAAAGTATTTGGCACATTCTCGAATATGACCACATTCTTTTTAAGGAGATCATTAGTTTTTAGGGAAACAAATCACGCTATTTCAAAAACATTTTTTTAACAGAATGATGCTTATTATATGTACCCTATAACAAATGAGAAATTAGTTCATTTTATAAGATTACCCTACAAAATAAACATTTAAAAATATGAATTTGGCCTGATTGGTGTGGCTCAGTTGGCTCAGCATTTTCCCACAAAGCAAACGTTTGCCAGCTCAATTCCAATTCAGGACACATGCCTCAGTTTCGGGTTCAGTCCCAGGTGGAGCATGTTCCAGAGGCAACCAATCAATGTTTCTCTCTCACATTGATCTTTTTCTCCCTCCCTTTCATTCTCTCTAAAAACAAATCAATAAAATATTTAGAAAACAAAAAATAAAACTATTATCTTGACTTCTCACTAATCATTTTTTCTAATATTCTCAATTATAGCTATGAAGACAATGTCGGGTTTTTTTTACTACATCAAAACAACTCTACAATTTTCTTTTTGGATTAAATTCTAGGGTGCATTTTTTATATATTAGAGAGGTCAAAATTCACTTTTTATTATTTTAATTCTATTTTTTAAAAAGCTTACAAACCAAGCTCATAAATTATCTTTTGCAATCTCAGCTATACTCCTAAAGGACCTAGGCTTTAGAAAAATTTCCAGTGAATCTCAAGTTATTTCTCATTCTTATGAGGAGGAACGTTAAAAGGAAGCATCTTACAGATGATAGTACTTGATACTGAAATAACTTTTTAAAAACATTCATTTGAAGATTAGGAATATAAGCCGCTGTAAACGTTGTTTAAACTACATTTTTATATAATTAATAACTATTCTTATTCGAATGCATTTCTAAATGGTTAAGGATTACATTACGAGCCTATGCTTCTATTGGTTACATCTTTCCCCTGCAGTTCTGGAAATACGCTGCAGATGCACAGCTGAGGGGCGGCTCTGACAACAGAAGGCTGAACAGATGGCCATCTTCAATTCTATTTTTTCCGAAAACGAGCTTTCGTTGTTGCTAACGTCTACAGTTGACTCAAGAAGATGCTTACCATCACAGACAAACAAAAGGAAAAGAAAAGAGAAAATAACATTAGCTACTCAAGAAGCTCTGAGTTTTGTGATAGAAGTTTTTTCCTTTTGCTTGAATAAGAAAAATTAAACCAACTCTATATAAATTATCCAAGACCTGTGTTTGACTTAGAAAAATATCTTTTCTCCGTTATGGCACTGAAAAACATACACAGAAATGGAAAAATAAAAACATTTGGAAAATGTAAGACAAACATGATGTATATGATGTAGTCTGGATTTAAGAAATATTAGCTTTAGTTTCATTTTTCAACATGTAATGATTTATGGAAAATATACATCCGTGCTGAAGAATATATAATTTATAATTGGCATAGTTAAGGTTTTATAATGTTGTGAAGGAAAGTATTATGACTCAGCTGCATAAGAATGGGTCTTGCACCTAGAGCATTTATTTATTTAATTTTAAAATTTTATTGTACTTTTCCATTACCATTTAGTCCCCTGTACTCACTCCCCACCACAATCACCACACTGTTGTCCATGTCCATGAGTCCTTTTTCCTTTTTGCTCTATCTGTCTACCTCCTAACCTTTACCTCCCTTAGCTGTAATCCTGCTTTCTTTCTATGAGAAATATTTTATATTTTGTTTGTTAGTTCAGTTTGTTCGTTAGATTCCACATATGAGTGAGATTATATGGTATTTGTCTTTCTCTGACTGGCTTATTTCACTTAGCCTAATATTCTCCAGGTCCATCCATACTGTGGCGAAGGGTGAATTTTTCTTTTTTTACAGTCGAGTACTGTTCCATTGTGTAAATATCCCATAGTTGTTTTATCTACTCATCTATTGATGGACACTTAGGATGCTTCCATATCTTGGCAATTGTAAATAACGCTGCAGTGAACATAGGAGGGCTTATGTACTTTTGAATTAGTGTTTTGGGTTCCTTCGGATATATTACCAGAGAACCCCTAAGGTTCCACCAAGAAACTATGAGAAGTGATAAATACATTCAGTAAAGTAGCAGGATAAAAAATTAATATCGGGAAATCAGTTGCATTTTTATATGCCAATAATGAATACAAAGTAAATTTAAGAAAACAACCCATTCACAATTGTGTCTAAAAGAATACAGTACCTAGGGATAAACCTAACCAAGGATGTAAAAGAACTGAAGAAGATACAAATAAGTCGACATACACACCATGTCCATGGGCAAGAAGAATTCACATAATGGAAATGCCCATACTACCTAAGCAATCTATAGAGACAATGCCATTCCTATTAAGATTCCAATGGCATATTTCACAGAACTAGAAAAAATATCTCAAAAACTTATATAGAACCACAAAAGACCCCACATCGCAACAATGATCCTGAGAAAGAAGAATAAAGTTGGAAGAATCATGCTAGCTAATATCAAACTACATTATAAGGCTATAGTAATCAAAACAGCATGGTGCTGGCATAAAAACAGACACAGATCAATGGGAACAGAGTAGAGAGCCCTGAAATAAACTCACACCTTTACTGTTGATTAATATTTGACAGAGGAAGCAAGCACTTACCACGGGGTAAGACAGTTTATTCAATAAATGGTGCTGGGAAAATTGGACAGATATGTGCAGAAAAATGAAACTAAACCACCTTCTTACACCACGCACAAGAATAAGTTTAAAATGGATTAAAGACTTAAATGTTAGACCAAAAACTCTAAAAATCATATAAGAAAACATAAGCAGCAAAATCTCGACATTGCTCGTAGTAATATTTTATCAGATATATCTGCCCAGACAAGGAAAACAAAGAAAAAGCAAACAAATGGGACTACATCAAACTAAGAAGCTTTTACACAGCAAAAGAAAACATCAGCAAAGTAAAAAGACAACCCACAGAATGGAAGAACATATCCACCAATATATCTGACAAGGGGTTGATATCCAAATTTATAAAGAACTTATGAAACCCTACACCAAAAAAAAACCCCCAAAACAACCCAATTAAAAAATGGGCAAAGGACCTGAATAAACACTCTGCAAAGAGGACATAAAGATGGTCAATAGACATATGAAAAGATGCACAATGTCACTTACCATTAGAACGCTTTTTTAACCAAGAGACAAAGAGCTCACACTGCTTGTATCACTGCGTGTGAGAACATCTTTCTCTGTTTCAGGCTCAGTGAATCTGCTTTAACTCTGCTTGAAGCACCTGCATCATATGACACCTGGCCAGCCTCACTCTTATACCTGTCCTCGGGTGGAGGGGACGGGGCCATTCTACCGCAGCCCAAGAGGGGTGCACATACATGGATTGCCCCGCATGGCCTGCAGACTGGCTGGCCATGGGGGATGGACACCTACTGATGAAGATGACCTTGTGCTGCCTCTTCTACACATGAGCAAAGCATGGGCTGCATTGTATTTTCCTTGGTGACTTTGATATTAAGATGTAATTGATAGAATTGTTTAGAGTCTTCTCTTTGGATTAGTAACCAACGCATAATACTCTGCTCAGCATATAAATTTTATTTTCATTATTTTTATTTGAGTCTATTTAATCAGTAACTTGTTTGAAATCAGAATTTAACATACCCAGGCTTCATTCACAAAGAATGCATGTAGAATTTAATTCCATTTCTTCTGAAAGTTGGCTAATATTTATTATGGTAAATAAAATATAATAAGATAAAAACATGCCACTTGGGGTAGCAGCGTGTTTGTAAACAGATTGCATTAAGGGGACTGAACGGAAGCGTATAAGAGGGCGAATGCCAACGATGCTCTGGGCCAGACATGAAGCAGTGGCAGGGTAGGAGCACTACTACTATGTGGAAAGGGAGAATGGAGTGGACCCAGGTGTAGTGAAAAAGACCTGGGAAAACTGCATTAGGCTTTATATTTGTGTAGGGGTTTGAGTCAGCTACTGACTTAGCAGTGTCCACTGTATGGGATTTTCCTTGAAATAAAGGGGGAAACGCACACCAATTCTTTCAACTAAATGAGAGGTCAGTACATGCAAGCAGCTATCATAATGCTGTTCTCCTCAATAAAATTCTCTAATTTAAAAATTGAATAATTTTGTATCCAAACTACAAGCAGGGAGAATAAAGACTAAGAGAGGTTAGCAGACTTGAAGATTATGCCTTCCTCGTGTATTTATTCTGTTAAAATGTGGACAGCATATCTAATGTAATTGGTCTCCTTTTTAACAGTTATACTTAACGTAGGTCTGATATTGTTGCTGCATAAACACAAGCTCAGGAGAAACATAGTATGGCTTGAGACTTCTAGCAGTTAATTTAAAAGTGTATTAAATTTCCAAGAGTAGTCAGTACTACCAAGCAAGAAGATGCCGGAGCTCTCAGCTGTACACCAGCTCTACTGCCAGTTTCTCCCCAACACTGGAGGAGGAAGACCACAAACTACGTTTCTCAGCTTCCAGGCCCTACAATGTATTCTTACAATAGGAATTTGATGTGGTGGAGAAAGGCAAGAAACTACGAGAAGCCTTTTCGGAACAGAAAGTACTGTACTGAAACTGGAGTGTGGTTACAATGGCAGTCACAGTGGCCTCAATGCTGCCCACCTGAGGGGAATAGCACCTCCAGCAGCTTCTACCCACAGGGTCTGTCTTTCCATTTCCACTTCTCCAGTCCTTCAAGGATATCCCCCCAAGGATATAACAGATTTACAGTGTTAAACAACTTTTCTTCAAAATGGCTTGTTTTTCCATGAAGGTTCTACTTAATAGTCATTACATTTACAGATTATAACCATTAGTAGTAACAGATAGGCAATCCAAGAACCTTGGATAGAATCTGACATTCAAATAAGAACTTAATAACTGCTACTCGAATGCATAAATTGCTGCCATTCATTATCTGCTGGTTTATGCAGTATCATTGCTGTAAATTGGCACTAACAACAATTTATGGAAGCAGTAAACTTACACCGGCAGTGGGCCTAATAATGTAAGTCAGAATCTTGTTGAAATCAATTCAAGGTACATTGCAGGTTAAATTTTCCAGTTTTTAATGATAAATAATTCACTGGGCCTTTGCAATAGTTTAAATATAAGGGAACCAGGATCACTAAATAGAAAAAATATATGATTTGAGTAAACTTCATTAGTGCTAAGTGGTATTCTTCATTCAGCAAAAAATGTTATTAAAGTTGATAGAAGCACAGTTTGTTAATTAAATATTTTGTAAAGTGTATTCAGATATTTTACATATTTCAAAATAGCTGTCACATTTTACACCATTAAATATTCTCATTTTTATAAGAATAAACAAGGTGGGTTTCCATCAACTAGATATGTATAAAATATTCCTTATTTATTTAATGTTGAAAGAATTATATATACATGTACATTTGTATATATTTGACATAAATATCTAAATGCACAGGAAGAGTATGTTTTATTATGCTAGTTTTGCCCATTTTCATAATTAAAAAAAAACCTCTGGAGAAGCTGATTATTCACATATTTAGTAGAGTTACTTCCGGTCAAGATGGCAGTGTAGGTACATGTGGCACTGGCATCCTCCCACGACCACGTCAGAATTACAGCTAAACTGCAGGCCAACCACCAATCAGAACCTCTTAAAATCTAGCTGAGTTTCATAAGTAACTATATAAGGAAGCCGCCACATCAAGACTGTAGCAGGACCATGACTGGGTAGCTCATTTTGTTGGAGCATCATCCCCATACACCAAGGGTGCATGTCAGGGCACCTACAAGAATCAATCAATGAATGCATAAATAAGTGGAGCAACAGATCTATGTCTCTCTCTTTCTCTCAAACTCAATTAAAATTAAAAAAAAATACTGGTAGGAAAAGCAGAGACATGGTTGTGTTGGTCCCCACACCCATGTGTGGTAGTTAAAATTTGGGAGGGCCATCTCAGCTATGGAGGTCCCCCCTGAAGAGCGAGGGGTACTAGCTCCACACCACACCCATCAGCTTAGGGATCCCTGCTGGGAAGAGAAGTCCTCATTACTTTTGGTTGTGAAAACCAGTGGGGATTGTGGCTGAATGAAACAGAGGGCTTCTGGAATTCTAGGCATTCTCCCTGATGGGAATGTGCAAGGAATTAACTCGGACTCACTCATTCTGAATTCCAGTATTAGTGCAGTAGCTGAAAAAGTTCCAGGGACATATGTGGAGGAAATAAATCATCTGGCCTTCGATCAAAGGTTGGAGGGGTAGCTTTCCCCCAAACCAAAAGAGCTGGCATATGTCATGTCATCTTTACTAAGCCCTCCCCCACAAAGAAGGCAGACAAGCACCATATCCAAGTCTCCATCAACATGGCTAATACTTTGCTAACTGCTCTGGTGATTCCCTGAGACCCACCCACCTAACTTGAGGACTCACCCAAGCCTTTTCCAGTAGCTTTTCCATGAAAATGGCATGTCTTGGCTTATGCTGTGGACTTTCCCAAAATCTCTCAAAGGTTCAAACACTCCAAAAAGGCAGTATGTGGCCTTTGCATGCCCAGGATCCCTTGCCAAGTGGCCCCAGCCCTGGCCATAGCAGCAGTCTGCCTTGGGACACAACTTGGGGTCTCCCTAGCACCACTGAGCTCAGCACACATAGCAGCCATCTGCATGTTTTGGAGCTCATGGCTAGTGGCCTGAGAAGAGCACAGGCAGTGGCTGACCTTGATCTTCACCTTCTGGGAGATCCCGGAGCCAAGATCTTGGTGAACAGCTTTAGACCATGCTGGAATGCCACTCAATCACCTCTCAAGCAGTGCACCCCAAGAGCAGACTTATCAGGCTGCAGAGCTATGATAAAGCAAGTTCTGCTATGTGGTGTCAACCTCTGCACAGCAGAACCTTCACTGTGGTTGCAGCCAATCTTTGAAACCCATAATCCTGGGGGTAAATCACTCCCATTGATGTACCAACAGCAATCAAGACTCACCTGCAACAAGAAGTTGCACACAGCCCACATGAAGGGTGCACCTGGAGCACCCAACTCGGGTAACCAAAGAGGCTTTACCACAGGGTCCTACAGGATACTTACTATATACGACCAGTCCGCTGAAATTGAGAAATGTGGCAGCTCTACCTAACGCATACTAACAAACACAGGGGGGCAGCCAAAATGAGGAGACAAAGAAACATGCCCCAACCAAAAGAAGAGAACAAAGCTCCAGAAAAACATATAAAGAAAATGGGCACAAGCAATCTACCAGGTGCAGAGTTTAAAACACTGGTTATAAGGATGCTCAGTGAACTTAGGGGAAGAGAACTTCAACAAAGAGACGGGAAAAATAAAAATGGAGATAGAAAACATAAAACAAAAAACCAATCATAAGTGATGAATACACTAACTGAAGTCAAGGATCCATTACAGGGAATTACCAGTAGAGTAGATGAAGCAGAGGAGGAAATCAGTGATTCGGAATGTAAGGAAAAAGAAAACATCTAATCAGAAACATAAGAATAAAAAAGAATCCTATGATTTTTTTAAAAGAATTTCTAAGATTTGATATTTGCACAGAAAATTTTTGAACCCCACACACACACAAAATAAAATGGTGCCTTTTTAAAGAAATATTACAATAAAAGTTTTATAAATCTAAAATAAAATAATTGTTAAATATCTAGAATATTAAGATGAATCCAAGGTTTTATCCAACAAATATGCTAATAATAATTTTCTGGTGTTATGTAGAATTTGAGTACATGTAATGTTAACTTTTAAAAACAAACAAGCAAGCAAAATATAACCAAAGACACTGAAATTGAGAAAAGGCTGGCAGCGACCAGAGGGGAGAGGGGAGGGAATTTCAGGGGAAAAGGGTAAAGGGTTTGTAGGAACAATTATAAAGGACACATGGACAATAACGGCGGGGGGTGAAAATGGGAGGGAGGTAGGGAGGGCTGGGGGTTAGGCTGGGGTGGGGGGAAAAGGCAGAGAACTGTACTTGAGTAACAATAAAATTAGAGAAGGAAAAAAAATAAAACAGAAATTTGAAGGGAAATGTAATCCTGTCTATATAAAACATAGTATCAGAAATGTTCACATTCCACAAGGCATATAGTAGCAGTGAGTCATTTCTTTCTTTCTGTTGTGTCGTACATAATGGCTAAAACTAGTTACGTTACTTCCACTCTCTCAGCGCCACATTTATGCAGTAAATAAGTTGATAATTAGGAATGCTATTGTGTATTTGGTGTGATAATACAGACTATGTCCACTTAATATATAATGCTCTATTCCAGACAGAGCTTTTAGTAAAATGCCTCAGAAATGTGCATCCGCTTAACAGAAGAATCCATAAATAACACAGAATAGGTAATTGCATTCAGACTGATTATCGCAGTTTGATTCAGTGGCTATATATGATTTTAATGGTTTTGCTTCCATATGTGCTTAAAGCACCATAATGTACTCTGCTTCACTGAATGCCCAAGATGTTTCCATTCTTGAAATGTAAGGAGGACTTTTAAAAAGACAGAACACAATAGAACAATAGTAGTCATTCATTAAATTGAAGATATTTTGCAAGCAGGGACATGCTGGCCTTGTGTCTGTTATGCTTAGCATAACACTTTCCCATTCTAGTTAAATATATGTTAAAAACTAAAAAAAGCATCATTTTTAAAGCATACATTTTAAGTATGCTTTAAAAAGCATACTTAGGTAAATAATGTAATATTTTATCATATTTTTATTATTAAGACAATAGCCATAAACTACCTAATGTCTATACTTCTCATTTGTTAAGGATGTTATAAATCATTTTATTATACATTAATTTAATTTGACCTGATAATAGGAATGATAGGTCTTATTGTTTGCATTTAATTTCAAAGGAGAAATTTTAAAAATTCAACTAAAGTTGGTATTAAAGACATTTCATACGTGAGAAATAACTGTAACTATGAACTGAGTAAAATGACACAATATTTTTTATTTAAAAAGAAAGAAAGTATCAAAGACCAGAAGCCATATCACAGATCTTATAGAAAATAAAGTAATAAAACAAGATAAACACAAATTTACAGTAAGTTTAATTTGCTAGTATGTTGAAATATAGATATTTCAGTAAAAAATGAAATGCAACCTCATATCAAAACTAATCATCTGAGAGCCGTAATTTCCTGCCCCTTTATAGACTTTGCCATTTTATAAAGAACAATGTTATGGCATAAGGAAAAAGAAATAAAAGCCACCAAGAGCAACAGCAAGTAGATATTGAATTTTTCCTATTAGATAGAGCTCTGTGCGATTTTTCTCTGTAAATAAAGAGCTGGAATAGCAGCATGGAGTAGGAGCATCCTTCCCTATACACAAATGTGAAATAAGGGATGTTGAGATACATGGGAATGCACTGAGAATTGCAGTGCGTTATAAACACATGACGAAGCCCGGAGTCTGTGGTGTTTGCCACACACGTTTGTAATATCTGACATTAAGTATGTGTTGTAACACCTGGAACGGGGGAAAATAGCACACTTTTCAATACTTTGTAGTGAATATTCTGGAAGGCATTCTCCTTCTATTTTCCTGCACTCAATCACGTAAACTTAAGGAGTAGAAATAATTATTCACCAGAAGTGGGTTTTTTTTTCTGGGTTACGTATCTTTTACCGAATCTTTGCTTGTTGTCGGAAGATTGGAAGGTTCCAACTGTGGCTGACATCTCTTGTATGGATTATAACAGGAATCTCTACACAAACATTTACCATTTCTTGTTGCGGTCTGACACATTTAAGCAAGTACAAACTAACCATGAATAAAGCTTTTTTTATTTATAACAGAAAGCGTAAAATCTGTTTTCTCTTTCTGATGAATTCCACCGTAATATTTCACTTCAAAACAAAATAAAATTGCAGAATGAGTTTTCTTGAAATAATAATTCAGTTTTTCCTTATCCTGCATTCTCGGGTTGATGATAGGAGCCTGACAGAAAATGATTTATACAAGTGAGAATGTTCTTTATAAAAGGTCCAGATAACAGAAAACTCTTGCCAAAATATAAACCCAAAAAACAAAACCCCACAGGTATAAGATGCATGTAGTTCTTCTAGTTCATACACTTTTCCTCAGAATCCCTGAAAATGTAAAAGAAAATAAAGGGTTCCTTACTTGCAAAGTAACAGCCATCGTGACGAGGTGACCTTCAATATTGAACTAGCTCTCAGAGCGTCTGCATTTTCTTCTTGATTCCTACTTGGGAGGACACTGAGCAGGTCAGTTAATCATTTTAATTGTGAGCTTCCTTTGAGATAAACATTATTCAGACAACCTAGGTGATGTGCTTTCAGGGTCAGAAAGGAATGAGAGTTTCCTTTAAGAAACAATTGCATTTCAGTGCTGCCTCAGTGATGGAAAACCAACTTATCTGGGGGGATTCAGTACTGTTTGTGAGAGGGCAATGTCTGAGTACAGTATAAACGAGTAAAACATTTCTTCTAATACTTGTTTAGGTTATCTAGCCGTACTTATGAATATTAAGGTAAACTCCTGGCAAAAACCCCTGTGTTTAGCAATAAAAGATTCATGAAATGAAACACTGACTATATGAGGAGGATCGAAAACAACGGACTTTATTTATAAAACAATGTATGTTTATTTTTATATGTTTACTTCAGACACTTTAAACGTACCCTGTATTTGATGCAGTACAACTATCAAGACTTTTTACTGATCAAAATGGTTTTTGAGCTCATCCATTTTATGCCTTTTAACTCTTCTGCCATTTTATGTTTTAACACTTCCACATTGGCAAAACATTTCCCTTTGAAGGCTTTTTTTCATTGGAGAAAAGGTCACTCGGGGTGAATAGGGAGGTCGGTGCATAAGGTTCATGCTGTTTTTGGTCAAAAACTGCTGAACACTCAACACAGCATGGGCAGGTGAGCTTCTAAATCACCCATCATGAAGTGGGCAGGCACGTTGAAACAGTCTTCAAAAACAATTCACTGAAGCCAAACACAGCGTCTCACAACACCACCAGCTGGTAGAGTGGGAGAAGCTTGTACAACAAGGGGCCCACCCTCCAGAAAATAACTCTGGTTTATGGGCCCCCCCTTGTAAACCCAGATGGAAATATTTGAGTTAGGAAATGAGTGTGCATCTGTGTGTTTGTGTGTGTAAAAATACAGGGAAAGAAATTGCTGCAAAGAAACTCAGTTCTACGTAATTAGGTTTTGTAACTTAAAGACAGGATTATTGGAATGCTATCCCTGTTTTTCTAATGTCTACCCCAAGATTTGTTTCTGTCTCTGTCTTTTTCTTGCCAAACAGTCACCCCCGCCCCCCTCCACACACATTGTAATTTTGACTAGGAATAAGTTAGAAGAAGACACAAAATATAAGTAAAAATCAAAAATAAAATACTTTTTGGAGGTATATATCAGGGAGCGAAAAAACAACTATCCTACAAAGCCACTTCAATCCTTTTTCCAGATAAAACCATTAATGAAGTTTTGGTGGATATGTCTCAATAAATACCCCTTAAAATAGGAATCTTTTAAAAGTACACTTAGTATGTTTTAAGATGCATTGTTTTTTATATTTTCACATTTATTCCTTTAGTACTACCTTAGTGTGGCAATTCAGGTTTACTTCCTGAAGGTCATGAAGATACCTTTGGGATAAAGTAAGTATATTGCCTGCTCCCCTTCCCTATTCTTCATGAATAATACCCTTGCTAGACAATAACCAGCATTGACCTAGTGCCTACTGTGTACTTTACACTATTCCAATAGCCTTACAAACAGTGACTGATTTAATCTTTATAATATTATGATAAGGATTTTGAGAGAAAGAGGGACTCATATTTACAGAAAAAGGAACTAAGACAAGGAGAGCAGGAAGTATTCCAGGAAGTCACCTGGCTGAGATAGTGAGATGGGGCCATAGACTCCTGCTCAATTTAATGGACCATGCCACACCACCTCGTATGCTTACACAGATGACAGGGTCGACCTCCGAAGACATGGAAAAAATTAGGGTAAAATTACAGTAAATTAGAGGTCTAATTTACAAGTGGCCAACCTATCCAATAACTGTCACACAAATCCTGTATTAATTATTCAAAATGTAGTCATTTTAATAAAATTTCAATGCATCAGTTGTTTTGCGATGTATACTCAAAGACGACAAGTTGTTTCATGAAGATGCTTGCTTTATGTCAGTTATAGCAGAGGGTCCCAGCCTGAGAGGAGAACACTGGTTGTGCAGTTATCCAAGTACTCATGCTGTCTTCGGTACTCCCTTTGATTTATTTTATTTTTTATTTTTTTACTATTTAGGAGAGAGAACATGGGTTTATTTGAAACAGAGTTGTAAGCGCAATATATTCCTTTCTCTCCACACACTAGATGTTACCCATGGGTCATGTTGTACCATCAGCGAGCTGAATGTTTGGATAAGGTTATTTGCCCCTATATACAATCTATCCATTTGACTTGCTGCAATTATTTTTATGCAAATGATTCATAAAGCCCTGCTTCATGTTCTAAGTTTTCCTGGAATAAACTGTAAGAATTAAGGACAAGGAGATTCATTTTACCCCAATTATTCTTATTGCATTCTCTTTACTTGGCAGGAATTAATGCATTTTATACACTTATAATTTCTGTAGTTTACTTTCTCTTTTTTCCCTCCAGTTTATTTTTGTCCTTAACTGATTTTTGTTCTGTTGTATTACACAAAATCTGTTGCATTTGGCATATACCTATGCATTTATAAGCAATTTAGAAAAGATAAACTATTTATAAATAACTTTGTGTAATAAAGAACTATATAAGTAAATGAATTACTGTTATTATACCATAGATATTAGTGAATAGTTTTCATTGAGATAAAATATCATAAGGACTTTTCAATTATATGATATAATTTGGATACATGTAACTTTTGACATCTGAATCTACCATCAAAAAACTGTACCACACTTAATTGTTTCTGACCAGGGAAACACCATTCTGACTTTGTCTCATTTCTTTTTCATAGAAATATACCCTCAGACCATCTTAGTGACAAACAGAGTTTATTTCCATTAATCCTCATTGGCTTCTGTCTTCAGTGAGGTATTGAACGGCTATGATTTAATATGCATTTTACAGAACTCATTCAAAGCATTCTAAACTTCTATTTGGCATGGATGCAAATATTCACCCAAGAATTTCCCATCAAAACCTGACCTTGAGAACCATCAGTCTATTGGGTGCGGGTGCTCTAACTATCTTGATGTAGAAAAGTCACCTTTTAGGGGCAGCCAAATTCTCCCTCCTCCACACAGGAAGAGTTGTTTTGTGAGGTAAATCCTTTGACTAGCATGATGGCAAGTGGACAAGCCTCTCCCGAGGCCATTTATAAAACGATAGTTATTCCATGTTCTGGCAGGCACTGGCTTTAGTACTGAAAGGAGGATTGCCTTAAACAAAGGAAAACATTACATTTTCTGTTAAGAGTAAAAATGTATGATGTGTTGCAGGGAGTGGAAAAATGCTACGGTTTGGTGAAAATAAGGCCGAGATTTTTAAAAGGTATATAACGGATAGCACATTTAACTTTTGTTGTGTTGTACGCTATGAGAATACTCTGTTCTGGGTTTCTGTGAGATAATCAGTATGTCTCTGGGTTTTGAGGTACATGACCAAGTGCTGAATATGACTTCAATGTGGGGACAGAAAATAGCAAGACTTCTGTTTATAGATATAGATATAGATACAGATACAGATACAGATATAGATACAGATGTTGATATAAGTATATATAGATACAGATATATATATTGATATAGATATAGATATGTAGATATATTGATATAGATATTGATATAGGTAGATAGCATTGTTCTACTTTCTTTCTCGGATATGAAGATAATCTCACGTTCTTCTCTAGATGTTCCCTCCAGAGCTCAAAAATGCATAAGCCAATAACATTTTAAATGTTTCATGAGACACATTATGCAAGGAAGTAATGTTTCTACTTACCTGTATTTAATAATATTTATTTTCTTATAGTTGCAATTAATAGATTGTATGTTTAAGCCTTATATGTTCAACCTACAAATTTCTATTTATAAATGAAATATGTGTTTTTAGTGGAATTAAATACATTTAAATCTTCACTTCTTCTTTGCTTTATGCTCAATTAACTTATTAATTTGACAGATTAAGTTTTTTTTATAACCATCTAACACCATTTATAAACTTCAGTAAGTTCTCATGACACTTGGGAGTACAATTACAAGTTTCCTATATCTAATTATTTCAAGCACTTCGAAACACTTAGTATGTGAGACTTTAAGAGCCGATGTGAAATTTGCCAAATTTCACCCACCTGCCAAGGAAACCTCTATTGTGCCACAAAGTTAAGATTTTTTTTTTTTAGTTTAAAACCCTAATTAGGGATAATATGCAATAGAGCCTAAAAGAACAGACAACATGAGTGAGGATGAACTATTGTCCACGGTGCCATGGCTGATGTTGCAATTGAGCGACGTTACAATGGCAATAGGATATTTGTAAAATTGATG
This sequence comes from Desmodus rotundus, assembly GCF_022682495.2. Lineage (NCBI taxonomy): Eukaryota > Metazoa > Chordata > Mammalia > Chiroptera > Phyllostomidae > Desmodus > Desmodus rotundus. The sequence goes on along the minus strand of NC_071399.1, from coordinate 82,768,073 downwards.
CTATGTTTCTCTTGACAAATTTCCAAGGATAACTAATGAACAAATATAGAGACAAAATAGAAAAGTATCTACACATACAAATGATAGCCTCTTACCAAATACATATAAATGTCTAATTACTTTGATGTTATTATATCAACATATGTTTAATTGCTTGTTTTTCTTCATTCCAATGTGCTTTCTGCTACTGGAAAAAGCCAGAGTTATCAAAATAATAACCTCCATAAATGACCTTGAGAATTCAGTGTTCTATATCTTTATCTAAAATCTTTGTATTAGTACGAATTGTTAAAACAACTGTCTAGTTCTGACTCAGGGCAGTATGCTAGGAAAGTGCGCTAGAATTCTTTGAAAAGTAAATCAGTGTTGTTCAGAGTCTTGTAATTCTAAGGAGACAAAGATCAAGTGGGAGGAGCCCAGTATTCACTCCAGACTGTTTACAACCCCTGAGGGCTATTTCCTAGGTAACAGTGACCCAGAGGCATACAGAACCTTGTAAGCCTTGCAAAAGAGCCTTGAGCCTGCTCAATGTGATTAGACTAAAGAGCAAGGACAGCAGTTGACCCCAGAGGATGTGACGTGTCAGTGGGGTCTAGGTGGGAGACTTGTCTTAACCGTGGACCAGAGGCTGTGGGGTGGTCCTCTGCTTCTGACACTGGTGGAGTGGCTGCCAGAGCAGTTTGTCCTTGTATCTCCTGTCCAGATGGAGATGTTTTTTTGATCTTCTCAATGACAGGAAATTGGGAAGTGGGACATGAGAGAACACGCGTTCAGTGATGGTCTCCTCTACGGTGTTCCAGCCTGGAAGGAGAAGGGGAAGGAGTAGAACTTGAGGACTTTGTTCCCTATTCTAACGTTCCTGCCTCAGAAGTATATACAGCAGTTCATACCTGACCTAACCCCTGATTTTCTCAAATACAGTTTTATTTGAACAGAGCTGTACCTATTAATTTTTATATTGTTTGTGGCCATTTATCAGTATTGAGTTATTGGAATGACTATTTACTATCCAGCTTTTTACAGAAAAATTTGCAGACCACTGTTAAAATGTTTTTTCATCCATTGGAAAGTATAGCAGGAAAAAAGAAAAAAAAAGTCTTAGGAGCAGCTAAACATAATTTTAAGGGAAGCTTATATTTGTAATGACAATGTAACATTTTTAATAAAATACTGTGAATGTCATACAATGGTCTTCTCAACTGAAAAAAACCTTCATTTGTTTTATATAAGACATCTATAAGATAAATTACATAGTTGTACAAATAACATCAATGAAAAGAACAAGGAGTGATAAATACAATTTAAAAAGGAATTCCCTGAAAGTCCAGAGACTCATGAGTCCCTCCAGGGTAAGAAGAGAATATTTGACCTTGTACTTCCCTGGGAATATTTGTTCATTCTGATCAGGGTGGGGATCATTCTGATCAGGGTAGGGATGAAAGCCCCTACTGTAGGAAAGATAAACTAGTAGAACTTTTATAGCTTTGTGAGATGGTCCTTGTAATCACATAATTATAATTGGAAATTGAAAGAACCCAAAATGCAGAGCTGGCTTTTCCACAGAATATTTGGTGAATCTCAGAAGAGGCAAGGGGCTGGGGGAGGGGGTGGAGGCTCTGCTGGAAACAGACAAGTTGAGTCATTTCCAAGCATTTTGCCAAGCTGGAGAAGGGTAACTGCTTGGGGCAAGGAATGTGCTAGAAGCTTGTGCCTGGCCTCCCGTGACAACTCAGCCATCAAGTTTTGAATACATGGGACAGAAAATAAGTACTAATAGGTACACAACTCTGAAAAACAGAACTGTATTTTCTTCAGTCTTTCTGAGCTGGAGAGACAGAGAGACAGAGAGACAGAAGGACAGAGAGAAAGGTGTCCATGTACAAGAATTGGAGACATATGTTTTAACACTAAAGTTATAAGGCATTTCAGTGCCCACTCAAATCTTACTGGAGAATGTGATCAGCCCTCACCCAACTCTTCATGGGAAAGGGTTTCCCCTCTCTGCAGTCACTAAAATTCTATCACCACAATGTTCAGAAGAGAAAAATGTTAAGACACTTATGAAGAGGCAGGAACTATTTCTGATAATTGAGTACAAGCAAAACTAAAATAACCCATAGAAGTCCCACAAGTAATCAAGATATTGAAGTTATCTGACAAGACTTTTAATTGTGATTAATATGATAAATAAGATAAAGAAAAAGATGAACAAATTAAATAAAATGGAAAACTTCAGCACATAATTTAATCTCTAAAATATTAAATGCACACCTAGAACTTAAAAAATATGAAATTAAGAAGCCATCATGTATGTTTAACTACAGAATGGTGGCACCATGAAATCTTGCAAATGATAATAACAAATATCAATCTTCTAAGAAATTATAATCCAATACTTCTTATATGCACAGACGCAGAAATCCTAACAATGCAATAGCAAATAGAATCCAATGATGTATAAAAAGACCATACGCTATGCTAAGTAGAGTTTATTCAGGGAATGCTTGGGTACTTTGACACTTAAATATCAACCAACATAAGGCAGAAACTTAGAATAAAAGCAAAAAATATATATAGTCATCTCCATATATGCAGCAAAGCATTTTCTAAAATTCAACACATATTAATATGAAAAAATCTCTCAAAAATGGGAATAAAGAGAAAAAGAGAACACTTACTTAATTGGTCACAGGTATCTTTTTTCTTCAAGTGCAACTGACATCCTATTTAGAATGAAAATTTGGATTTGATGTGAAGAAGCAAACAATGATATGCACTTTTCCTCCTTCATCACATTGTACTGGAGATCCTAACAATTGCAATAAAGCAATAAAAATAGTTTTAAAGTTTCAAAAAGAAAACTAAAACATTTTCTAGACACCAATGATGATTTTTAATGTATTTAGTGTGGTCACTGAATTTAAATGCAACACAGAAATAATCGCTATTTTCGATATACTAGCAACAAGTCTGTAAATTCTTTAACCTTAACAGTTCTTAAAGATTCTCTTGACTATTATATTCCTTGCAGCATTTTCATCAACATTTTTTAAAAACCTTGTCCATGCACACATGTGTGAATACACACACCCTTCTAAAATTCCGATTGGTAACAGTATCAGGTATACAATTTCATGGGCATCTCAACAATACACTATCTTCTAAACCATGAATATTGTATACATATTCCTTTATTAGATATTTGACTTTTTCACATGGAAATGATGACTACTTTAATAAATGTTAGATCAATTTGATATTGTATAGATAAAAATAAAACTTGTCCCCTATTTAATTCCATACACAAAACCTTGGCTTCACTCATCTTAGGGTTTTAGCTGGAACTATAACAAAAAAGCTACATTAAAAATGAAAAACATTTTTATATGCATGCTGCACACTCCACAGGGAAAAGCTGAAATGAAAAGTAACTCAAAGTTGTGGCTTAGCATTCCAGTTTATATAGCATCTTCAAAAAACCCCGATAAATTTTAGAATAAACGACAGGAAAAAGAAAAGCAGTTCCTGACTTCCAAAGACCACAGACTGGGGGAAAGTGTACCTATGAGAGGGAACTAAAGAGTAAGTTTTGTTTGCAGATTCCTCTGTTGCCATTTCTGAGCTGAGAACACTATCTGTAGTACAAGGAGAATTTATATTCTGCCTTTGGGCAGAACGGTGGGAAGTGGGCTTTTTCTCTATTTGCTGCTTCTTAATGGCCTTCAGCTCAAAGTAATTTCTATGTCAATATATCAATGTTTATATCATATTTTGGGATGGCATATTCTGGTTTCCTTTAGGGCAATGGACAGATTTAATTCTACAGATGGTACAGTTCAAGAGCTTTTTTTCCCCAAAAAATTTTATGCAAGGAATACTCTGATGTTAATGAAAAAAATGATTGTCTTTAATCTCACATTTTTCAGTGTTAAAGCAAATATAACCTAATTGTCATGTGTGAAATGGATTGTAAAAACACATTCGTTTCCATGATGCAGGGCCGCGGCACAGCTTCTGACTTTGCCAAGTCTTGGCTATATTATTGTCAATCCACAAAATAATAATTTCAACTCCTGTTTTCAAAATTTTACACACATTTCATGTAGTAATATTGGATATGTTAAATAAAAATCTAGTGATGCTATTGCATAGACTAATTGTATAAACCTTTGCAAATATTTTATAAACTTGTATTTAAAAGAAGAAACCTTTTTGCTATTCTAAATATGGAAATTGCATCTGTATATCAATCAAGGTTCTTGAGAGAAAGGAAAGTCAGTAGAATCAAATATATAACATTTATTATAAGGTAACGTCTCACATGATTATGGAGGCAGAGAAGTCCTATAATCTGCCATCTACGAGTCGGAGACTCTGAGAAGCCAGTGGGTTTAGTTCCAAGACCTAAGAGCCAGGGAGCTGATGGAATATATTTCTGTTCGGATCTGAAGGCCTGACAACTAGGAGAGCCCAGGGCAGAAGAAGAGTGATGTCTCAGCTCATACAGACGGTCAGAGTTCAGCCCCTCTTCGGTATTTTGTTGTATTCAGGCCCTTGGTGGATTGGGTTATGGCCACCACATTGGGGAGGATCACCTGCTTACTCGGTCCACCGATCAGGGACACCAGCCCTCACAGACAAACAGAACTAGTGAATACCCAGCTATTGGGGCATCCTGTGGCCCAGTCAGGTTGACACATACAATTAACCATTGCAACTGTATTTGATGAATAGCTTTACAGTCAGGTGCGGTGTAAGGTCTGAGTCAATGACAGACCACATATGCAGTGGTCTACACCAACATGCCTTCTGTGCGGCGGACCATGATGCTCACACAGCCGCGGAATCACCTCACAATACATTTCTCGCACGTGCCCCTGTTACTAAGCAGCACATGCCTGTGTACGTAAAATAACCAAAATCATCAATGACTAATTTGCTAAATATATTTAGCACTAAATTAAGGTTAATAAATCCTCTTAAACTTTTAAATAGCATGTTACATCATAACTAAATATAAGCATTCCTTGTCAATTGCCTTTGGTCTCACAGTTTGAATCTTTTGAGAATTGGATGTGTAGACTTGACTTTTTCAAAACTTCTGTAACTCAGTATAAAAATTCTCTTAATAGATAAATCTAAGTTTTTGGCTGCATTGTTGTCCCAGACAAAGCTAAATCATTTGGAAAACTTTCTCTCCTTACAACTAAAACAAGTACAGACCTCTAAAATGTAAATCAAAAGGCCACACAGCTGAAATGACTCCTCACAAAATGATCTTTTAAAATATTATTTTTATGAATATGATCTAGTGCAAAAATTCCTATATAATCACATTTCAATTAAACTCTCATCCAATGCTTTCAAATAAGCATGAATATAAAAGAGCAATTTGAATAAACTAGAATGATATATATACTACCAGGAAAAGCTAGGTTATATTTATTTTCAGGCAGGAAATTATTACATGTACATATTTTATAGATGAAGAAATGGGAAAATACAAGCAAGGAAGAAATGTCAATAAATTACAGAGTTAGTTAAAAAATATATCTTACTCTAAAACAGATAGTTAGTATTCTCTCATCTTAGGCCTTGAAAGTAAAGGAGAAAATTAGATTCTTAGAAACATATTTTTTAGTTCAGTAATGTTAAATATATAATTGCATTTGTGTTTATTTTTCTCTAATTATTTTAGTGTATTTCACTTACTAATTAAAATATATACTTAAGAATCCACGGCTTTTTGAGACACATACAGATGGAATTTCAGAGCTGATTGAGATTATTACGGCATACCTTAACTTCCTGCTAAGAAAAGGTATGTGATTGATGTGATTTTTTTCCCCAATCCACAGTGTATGTTTTTTAACTGACTCTGAAATAAGCAGGATATTCTTTTCAAAATTATACTCAAAACTTTAATGCTTATGAAAATTTATGTAATATAAAACCATTTGAATCTAACACTGTTTAATTACAGTATTTTGTAAACAATTCATGAAAAAATAGAATAGCGAGAAAAGTACTTGTCCAAAAGCCTAAGCAATGCTTTTAATAGAAAAATAACAATAGTCTTATTTATGCATCATAAAGTGACGCAGATCTCGACCCGCAAGATCTGCTGTTGAGGTTTCAGTATTCAAACACACAAACACACGGACTATAGAAATCCGGTGGGGGAAAGGGGCTACGTGGCCACTCTCCAAGTTAGAGAGAGCCCCCTTCACACCCACCTGGACAGGCTTTATTGTTTTTCTAGGCCTCCTACATCAAAGATGGTCCTCATTTATTATTCATAGGTTTGTTTGGGGTGGTTATCTTTGCAGACACAGGAGAGGAAGTCACTGAGTACATCAAAGGGGGATATTTGCAATGTAAAAGGAGAAATGGTCGAAAAGGCTTTGTCCCATACCTGGAGGGTCTAGCCCAGATTCTGGGAAGATAAAGATACTCAGTAAACATTTGCTTCCTCAATTCAGGGTGAGGGAGTTTTTTAGCAAGAGCAAGTCTCATAGCAGTCCAAGTACAATGCAGGCCTGATTTCCCACTGGAGAACTTATCCATGGATGTGGGTCCTGCCCGCCTACTTCGCTCCCCACTGGTTTTCCAAGTGGGGGCTGAGCCACATTTCCCACGCTTGGAACGGTTCCCCACAATAAAGCATTAAAAACATGTGTAATCAGAAAGATTATCAGAGAAAAAGGATTGACCTTCCTGCTATAACTCCTAGATCCTAATAGTCCGTGTACGGAAAGAACAAACACTTAGAAAACAGAGATGGCTGAACTTAGTAGAAATAATCACCCAGCAAGGAGGAAGAAGGACGTGTTAACATGAGGAGGGAAAATTATTTGTACATAATCTTCAGTTTTCTATAATGAAAAACCAAATTAACCATAATGCTTATTTATCTTTCTTAAAGATGCATTATTATCCTTAATCTGAATTCCTGCAACTCCATCAATTATTCATTTTTTCATAACTTCATACCTCATTTTCTATCCTTTCCTTTAGGTATATATTTTTGGTTTATAAATAAATTATGAGCTTCTTAAGTAACACAGTGATTTTTTTTTCATTGTCCCAAATTACCTTGCATAGTGTTCAGTTACCTACTGTGTAGAAAGATAAATGAGTAGCTAGATGGCATCATCATTTACACTTCTATATTTTATGTGCCGGGGTATATAGGTGTGCTTGACCCTCTTCATCTCTGGAGAATGACAATGAAAACAATGTCTTACTGTTGATAAGATTGGTGCCTCCCTGCCACTGTCTGCCCCATCACCCGGCACATCCAACAGTTTTCACATGCTGCCGAAAAGGAGACATATCTACCTTCAAATTAAATTAGTCTAAATTCACAAACAAGAAGGAAAGCTTACATTTCCCTAGATCTCTTTAAATTATTCATGATTAGGTATGCATTTTTGGAATGCTTGTGTACATTTGTGTTTGCTTGTGATTAAGCTTATTAAGTTTTAGAGTGGCAAATATATACAACAAGGTAAGTGCTTGTATATTTCTATAAAAGAGTTAAGATAAACAGTAGAGTAAGACTAGACATTTTGAGATAAGTACATGGACAAGTAATGAATAAAATAAATATGTACATTAGCATACAAATGGACTCTCTATCACATTAAATAGAGGGAGATCTAAGATGTGTGTAGAATGGAATGATGAATTTTGGTCAGAGTATAGTTGCTACTTTTGTCTCTGTACTGTTACAGAGCAAGGCAGGGGGTGGTTCACGATAAGTTATTACAGAAAGGATTCCCCCTTTCTGTCTCTGGAGGTTCCTTCCCCCACGCCCACCTGCTAGGTTCGAAATGCCTGCCGCCAGAGGAAAGACGTCTCTCAATGCCAGAGACTGGTGAAAAGGAAAGGAATTGTTTATTTAAAAGTTACACAAACTTAGAATAATGACCTAATGTCTTCAATAAGATACTAAAGTCCTTTAGAATACCCACAGATGTACAGTCCTTCCCTCTCCCTGTGCCCAGTCCGGGGTACCGTGTCTCAGGAAAAGAAGTAGAAGTCCGTGATTCAGGCTCCCGGCACCATCAGCTGTGTGGCTGCTGCAATCTCCAGTTAATCCAAAGCCATGTGGCACCTTCTCATGGCCCACCAGCAAGAGTCCTCTCTCCCCTTTCTCTATGGCTGCAAAGTCTCTCCTGCTGCCTAAGCCGCGTGGCAAGAAGAAGCACTCCAAAACCTCGTGGTTCTCTCTACTCTCCTTCAGAACCGCGTGGTCCTTTTCCCCACTTCAGAACCACATAGACCTCTATCTATCTACTTGCTTCAGAGCCTCGTGGTTCTCCCATTTACTTCAGAGCCGCATGGTCTCCTCCTTTCTTCCCCAAAACCTTGTGGTCCTCCCTACTCTCTATGGCTGCCGGGCCTAGGTTTAAATCCCAGTGCCCATCTTCCTTTGCAGCCCCATTTCTGACTCCACCTACAGTCAGCTACACCTGCCAGCATCCTTGTATTCTTCCAGCTTTACTGGGCTGCCAGAGTAAGTCTGGGCAGGTGTGGCCCCATGGCGTGGAGCCAATCATCTCCAAGCTCTCACGCAGGCCCTGTAACCAGGGGGAGTTGCTTCCCAGTCCCATCTTGGGTGGAAGTCACTCCCATCTCCCTGGCTCAAAGCAGGGCCACAGCTATTTAACATATCTATGAAACCAGTTAAAGGTTATAGATATGTTAAATGACTGCCAGGGGTTAGCTACAAAGCTGTTGCTACCCAAAACAGCTCTGAATGGCCCTGTTCCATGTGTCCCATCCCCCCTGGCTCAGGCTTGTGGGGGTGAGGACATCCTACATACATTTTTCTAATATTGCCTGGATACCCCGAGTCCTGGACCCCATCAGAAATCCCTTCTTGGGGCCCTCCTCTTGGCTGCACCCTGCTTCAGTACCAGTAATTACAATGACTCTTTATACTTGCTGGCCATGATTGTCTACCTTTCACATCTAAATTAATTCTGCCACTCTTTGAGAGGTATGGTCAAATATAGCATATCTCTATACAGTGGTGTCATAAAATATATTCACATACAGCTCCAAAGTGCAAGAAAATGGGACTTCTTTATTTTCTTTGTAATTGATTCGTCCTTCAAAACGTATCAACAATGGAACCATGATTTCATTCGCTGTAGTCAATGAGCACAGTTATGCTTAAAGTCTTTAACTAACAATCTTTCTAGGTAAAAATGCTCGGTTTCTCAGAGTCTCATCCACACCAGTGTCCTCAGTTCCTCTCTGTGGAGCATGATGGTCTCTTGATTATATGACGAGAACTTATATTGCCTCATGATTTAGGGAAGATACCTTTAGAGCTTTACAGTGTATGTGAAAGTTTATTCTTACATTATTTGTTAATTATTTCATTATTTTCCATCCAAACAAGTGTAAACCTACATATATATGTAAAATGTATCTTAGTTTGGGTATTTATATCACTAGTTATAAATGGGAAGAAATGAGATATTTAAGAATTAGAAGCTCTTATTAATCAAATTATTATCATCATCAAATTAACAAATATTGCATAACGTGATTTGAGGGAAAATTTTAAAACTCCTGTCTACAAAATCATTTTTATTCTAATTTCTGTATTTTTATGAATTATATTGATAAGATTTCAGGTTCATTTGAGATGTAGACAACACAAGAAGAGGGAAATATAGAATCCTCATATTTGATTATGCTGCTCATTGTGTATTAATTTAAAATATGCTTTGCAACTATGAGCCCACTGAGAGTGGAAGATTAAGGGAAAGCAGGAAAAAAGGAATTGGTATAAGTGATATTTGTTATACAGTAACCTGGATAATCAGGTGGGAAAAGAATAATTCCAAATCAAGATAATTATATGTTATTTGGAAAAATGTATAGAACCCAATATAAACATTCTGACTTAGTTTTGCATAGATTTTTGTTGTTGTTTGGTCATTATCTTGGTCATAATTAGCAACTGACAAATTTAAGATTAAATAATCATGCACAAAAGCACAGGAACAAATAATTATCAAAAAGGCTAAGGAAATTGAATACCTGGCATCGTGTTTGCAAGTGTGAATTTGATGATTCGGTACGAACATTTTCCGTGGATCCTGGCTCAGGTTTGAAAGTGCCAGCAGGGGGTCATTAATTTGGTCTGGTTTGCTTGCTGTGCTTTAATTCCTTCCCTCAGCAGGAATCTTCAATATTCACCATACTAACTCAAGTTATTTATGCTCTGAAACAATGGGGGTAATGAAATACTAGACCATCCTATTGGACATACTGCATATGTTGTACATGTATTTCTGTAAAGAAACTAAAAACAAAAATGAATTAATATGTATTTTCAAACACAATTTTTAATTTTGGAAAATTCTATTTTTGATTAGAAAATATGTATTGTTATGACTATTTTTGATTCACTAGTCACTGTTATTAAGGTCAAATGTGATTTATAATAATCAATGCCTAATTATGCCAATAATAGATTATGTTAAATAGTTGCAGTTAAATCCTTTTACATGTTTTCTATTATTAATATTAAACAGAAATGTTTGTTAAATAAGGGGATGAAAGCAACAAACAGAACAAAATGAATACAATTAGCACATAATTTATAGTATAAAGTTTTTCAGATTACAATGCCTTCCATTATTTAAAGGGTTGATACACAGCTGGGGAAAGCAGGCAGTCATAAATTTCAGGAAACAATCTTCCATGAAAGCCACGTTTTGTATCCTGTATCTCCCCTATGTCTGCATAAGCATAGCATTTCATAGCATAATTTCAAATGCAATAATGGATTGTAAGGCAACTGCACTGCCTCATTTCATCCTGCACTCAATCATTTAATCCAGTTACGATAGCAACGGATTCTTAGAATCTCACCAATGCTGTTACCAGAATGAAAGCAGGAATTAATGCAGAGGATATAGGCTTTGCAGAAATATAAATTATCATTAAAGACTGGACGATTTATACTTTTTTCTGTTCTAGAACTCTGTCATAGTTACTCTTAATTTTGAAGACCCTGGAACTCTACCTACCTAATGATTCATTAACAGGGTTTTTTTATATCAAGTCTAATAAATCACCTTAAGTTCAAGTAGGGCCTTGAATAATACATTTTATTGTGAAACTCTATAAATCATGTTCTGAGTTGAGGGCTCTTATCCTTGTTAATGAAAACAGGCAAGGCGGAACTTAGTTTATTTTCAAAAGGACAACCCTGCATTTCTCCCAATTACAGACTCACTCCTTTGTTGGATATGCTTTCAAAAATAACTGCACTCTTTTTTCATTATAAACTAAATGTATAACTAAACTACTTCGAATAGCTGATGTGGAGACAAGGTATCTTTCACAAAATTCCCCTAATAAACATTATCTTCAGTTATTCCAACAAATCCAAGAAAGTAAAGTTGATTAATTTTTATGCCTCATCACATTTTAGCCAGGCTATTGTACATTGCATGAATTTTTGGTGATAAACACATACTGGAAACATTTAAATACACACAAAATCACATATTTAATAGAAAAACATGACAGCAATTTAACCAGAAGCAAAGATACTCTGTAAAATGTATAAGGAAATGTGCATGTGTCCACACATGTCTGTGTGTATGTAAACACAAGTATCTAAAAAATTTGAAATGATAATTTAACATTTTCTGCCTTATATACTTACAACTAACTTATTTATGTCTAGAATGCCTATTTTCATGACTCATCACAAAGAGCACAGGGTTCTCAAGTCATTCCGTGCACCACATTCTACACCACCCTGTGACTCTGTGCATCTACTTTTCTAATCCCATGGCCGCTCTCCCTCCAGCCCCTGAAGCCTTCCCAGTGTCCCCTCTGGGAAAATGTGCCCTCATTACGTGGCACATAGCTTTTCTGTTTCCAATGCTTCTTCCCTTATCGCTCTAACTGTAACCAGGATTTCCCCTAAAATGCTGCATTCCTGACAGATATCTCATGAGGTAAATGCCTTATCCCAAGTGGACCTTGTCTTACAGCATCCAAATCATTCTCTCTCCTTTTATCTAAAAACACACAGCCCTGAGTATCAGCAGAACTTATTACTAGGTAGTACTCACTCTAATTCCCTAAAGAATTTAGCTCTTAGCTCACCATCATTATTTCCAAGAGTTAGTCCTATTATAATTATTGGTGAACTTAATACCATGGCAGCCTACCCATTCATCTCTTTTCCATGGGTATTTTCTTCTACTTAATCACAATCACTGATTTTCCATTGTCAGTTTCCCAGTTCTTGTCATTTCCCAAAGAGCAACTCCTCCATAATCATAATTTCAAGCGTCCAGTCACTAGTGTCAATTTATTTCAATATCACTTCTATTTTATTCTATGACTTCACAGAAACGAAATTATGCTTTTGTTTCAGTGTATCTTATGCTCCTTTTGCTAGTTAGCTAGGTCTGCCATAGAGAGATACTACCAACTGGTGGTTTTAAAAAGAGAAATTCATTTTTGCACAGTTTTGGAGGCTAGAAGTCTGAGATCAAGGTGTTGGCAGGGTTGAGTCCTTCAACTAGCTGCAGGGGAGGATCTGTTTCAAGCCTCTCTCCTTGGTTTGTAGAAGTGGTCATGTTCTGCCTGTGACTTCACATCATTTTTTTTGGTGTATGTGCCTGTGTCCAAATTTATTCTTCTTGGTAGGACCCTGGTCAAACATACATGGTCACATTCTGAGGTAGTGAAGGGTAGGATGTCAACATATGGATTTAGGTAGTGTCGGAGGTCACAATTTAGCTATGAAACCCCTCATTACCTTACTCCCTTCCTTCCCATTTTAGATTCTGCTGAGTCTTAATTATAATTAGTTGTCATCTATCTTTTGCTCATTTCTTACTCATACCAACCTGGCCAAGCTTACTGTATGTTAAGTTCACTCTTAACCTCCTCTGTACCAACAACATAAAAACAAAAGCATGGAGAAAAAACACACAAACTTGCTGTCTAGCCTCGCTGTAAAAATACGGACCATTTACCCCTAGATGGCCATTTTGTGTAGTGTATTAATACACAGAACATCTATCAGATTTTCCTAGAATGGCGATGACCATTCTTGCATGCTACTAAAATCACTTGGGACATATTTAAAACTGTGATGCAAAGACGCATTCCAGACCAATTAATTCAGAGTTGTATAATTGTGCAATTCTGTTTTTTAAAGCCTCGCAGATGGTTTCACTGTGCAGCCAAGTTTGAGAACTACTAATCTAGGCCATTTACTAACCACACTCTTAGATTAATATTTTATATCTTCCCTTCTCCCTTCAAATTTTCACCACCTCTGGCTTCTTCATAAATAGGAGCAATCATTAGGGAGATCCCATCCTCACCTCCGCAAATTAAACCACTCACCAAATCTGAGCCTATCTCTGGTTTATTCTGAAGATAATTTGGTGCTTTTTCTCAAGCCATCTCTTCCTCCTGGATTTCATACTCATTTCACTGACACTTCAGCAGGTTTTGGCCCTAGAAATTCTCTTCTCTCTTTCTGCATCATCAGTTTTCTATCTCTCCAAAATCATTTCTATCAGCATATCACAATGCAATTTCTCCCTTGCCAAAATAAAACAGAAGCAACAAATGAAGATTTGCTCTTGAATCCTCTCTCTCTTTCTCTCTCCAAGTTGTACAGTTGTCTTTAACCTGTCTGTGCCCAGCTGTGTCGGTCTCCTTGTTCCTTAAACATGCCAGCCATGCTCTCCTCTCAGATTTGCCATTTGCTGTGGATAACACCCGGTGTGCTCTTTCCGCGGACGTCCTCACCGCGTGCCTTTGCAACTCCTCCCTGCGTCTGATCAGATGCCTTACCTGTAGTCCCGTTTCCCTTGCGTGGGTTATGTTCCTTCAGAGCAGCGATTTTCAGCCTCTTCCATCTCATGGCACACGTAAACTCATTACTAAGATTCTGTGGCACATCAAAAAGCGGGGTGTTTTTGCTGATCTGACAAAAATATGTATAATTTTGGCTCATTCACACTGAACAGCTATTCTTGTATTGGCTGTTGTTATTTTCTTATTTGACAATCTAAGGGAAAAGCGGCCAGTACCCCTAACTAGCTCGTGTTTTAAAAATTCTTGCAGCACACCAGCGTGCCTGCCGCAGCAAAGGGGCTAAAAATCTCCGCTCTATAACATCATTACCATGAAACGCAGTGTGTATTTTGCATCTGTTTTGTGTGTACCTCTAACTCAGGAAGTACGACGTATGAATGCAGTGATTTTTCCAAGTTTTGTTCCTTTCAGATTCTTAGCAACCACCACTGCCCCCGCTGTCTCCTTTGTCCACGCCACTGTCGTATTTTGTAGTTCCTGATTGCTCTTCTTGCTTTTGTTCTTCCCTTTCATCCAGTTCACAACTTAATAGCCAGAAAGATGCCTTTAAATTATAAATCATATTTCTGGTCAGTAACTACCCACCGTCTCCCATGTCACTCAGAGTGAAGTCCACATTCTCTGAAACGCCCTGGCCTTTTGCTTTCTCATCATGGTCTTTGAATTTTTGAAACTTCATTGAGGTCTTGTGATATTAACTCATAGCATTTTTTTAGTCATAACTTTATATGCTCTGTAGTAAAACGTTGCTGTTGTTCTTTTATTTCTCTCTATTCTTCTACTTTTCTCATGTTTCTTTCAGTATCTTTGATAACTCCTACATTTTTTAAAATCATTATTTATTCTAAAATGATGTTTGTTTAACTTGGCCACCTGTTGTGTGTGTGGCATGGAGGTCCAAGCCATGACCCAGACTACGAGAAATCATGTACTAAGTTTTAGTGAATTTTTTAGCAGTAAGATCCAGAGTGGAATAGATCCTACAGGCAGCATCTCTGCTCTTCTTTTATGTTCTTAAAAAAAAGGAATGGCTGTTCTTCCTCCTGGCAGTATGTCACTCACCCCGGAGTACTGCTTCCTTCCTGCAATACCGTCCGTGCTCCGCAGCCTTTGGCGTCCGTTGGAAGAGCGATGGTATATGTCATGTGCTCTTCGCTCTGATCGACACTACCTTCTCTTAGACGGTCAATCTCAAGTAGTTCCTATTTCGATTAAATGTACAGGTTGGATTTCTATTTTGCACTCTCCCTGATATACTCATATGTTTTATGAGAGGACAGAGAAGAAACCATCATCTTTCCTAAATCATTGAAAATATGAAATTTCAAAAATTGCATGGAAATGGTTTCTTAACGGCGGACATTTTTTCAGAAAAGATTAATTATTGTAAATTTGAGTTGGAGTTTCCTGATGCTTTATAATTACCAACAATTTCATGTTTAATAGCATAAAATATTTCTTATTTATTTATACACATGGATTATTATGTTAATACTTCTAAGTATATCATTTAAATCACATTTTACTTACACTACTTAGTGATTCAGGTATAAAGACACAGAGATCTTAAATCTGAAGGCCAGAATTTGCCCTTGTATCTAAGAGGCCACCGAGCTGTGCATTAGTTTCAGGGTATTTCATATAAAGGACATACCAGAATTTTCCCTAATCTGATTAATAAACACCATGTTGTATTAGATATCAATTCACTCAAATCTATGCCTGGAGCATTAGTGAAACGTAGAGAAGCAATGTAATGACCTAGATATGTAAATTTATTAATGTTATAGCCACAGATTTTTAAATCACTTGGATTATTAAAAAGTAATTCACAAAGCATTTCACATATGATATTAAAACTTTTAATAATTAATAAGTCATAACTAGTATAAGAACATGCATACCTCTTATTAAAACATGATTTTCCTCATAATAGGATATAAATATTTTACTGTTACTGAATATCGTAGGCATTGAAATATTATGTTACAGTGATATAGGCAATACTTTTTACCACACAGTGGGAGTGAGTGATATTTGCACATATGATTATCATTTACCTTCACAGAAATTTCATGGAATATAACATTTATTTATATCTTAGAAGTTTGCATACCATATTCAATTATGTAATTGTATTGAGATTTTTCAAAGTGTTTTTATAAATCAAAACTTATTAATCATATGAGGCAATAATTAGTGGTGTAATGTAGGTAGGTAGGAGGACGAGAATGCATCTTGTGACAAAATTCACATGTCCACCCTATATGGTTAATGTAAGAGTAAGCTCTAGAAAAGGGATTGATTTCTTTTTCCTAAAGTGAAAGTGCTGTAAGATAAAGTTGACCCAGTAAATAAACACATTTAGTCACAGGAAGAAAATGAATTTTGAGCACATCAACATTTTCATCTCCAATATTTTTCCAGGAACTGCTACAAATATAATCATATCTATGTCCAAATAAAGATGGGTTGAAATTACAGGGATGGGTTGAAATTAAATTTGTATTTAAAAACAAAACACATTTAAGTCTTTAAGGTCTAAACTCCATGCGTTTCTATCTCAAATAGTTTGTTTCATAAAAATATACACAATACAGCTAAGATTTTATTTTGGCAATATGTTGTACTTCATGGGAGTGAGTTAATGGAGAGTAAAACCTGGGGTAGCCAAAAAAGAAATATGAGCCATAAGGGAACAATGGAACCACACAGTGGAGGAGTAAATGGCCCTGGCTGAAGCCTTATGGCATTTGAGTAACACACTAAAGCAGGTGCTGCTTCTGCCGGACTCAGGCAGAAGTAATGCCTGCTTGAGTGTGGTTGCTACAGTAACAGTATGGGTGCAATAATTTATAGTTTTAATTTGAACTTTTCACCTAAAATGTCCTATGGTGTGCTTGATTGTGATATTGTTATGTTGCAGATGACATGCTTATGATTTTGTAATAGAAGATTTTGTAATAAAAAAGGGACGTTGTTTGTGCCAGACTCTGTGTAACAGCCCTGATGCTGGTGACTAAAAATCAGCACCTTTCTATATTCGCCAACCTGCAACCTGCAGCCTCCAATCTGCAGCCTGGTGTGCTGCAAGAAAGGAGTGAGAAAGGGTAAATAAAGTTGAATGAGAAGCACTACCTTTTGCCTGGAGAGCCCTTTCATGGTACTGGCAATAATTGCCTCTTCGTCTCTCAGTGCAGTTGTGTATTTCTGTCCTGGAGGTCATTGGAGTCTTGCTGATCCACTATTTGTTGAGCCAACAGTTCTCTAACTCTCATAGGGAAAATTTTCTTTCTTAAACCCCAAGTATTTACTGCAGCATCTTAAATTATTAAATACCAATATAAAAGAAAGATTGCTACAGAGAAACAAATCAATGCACAAATCATAAGAATAGGATGTAATTTTAATTATATGAATTTATGCTTATATGAAATGAAAGAAAACTGAATGAAGAAATTTTACAGAAGTATTAACATATAAATTGATCTGAAATTTTGAGGAAGTGTTTATAACTATTAGAATGTTGTAGTTATTAATATATTTGAACTCTGTGAATCCTATATAGAAAGTATAAGATTACCAAAGTAGAAAGTATAAGTTCAATTAGGGAGATCAGTATTCTTATATTTCCTTTTTTGTAATTGTTCTTTTTTTATTACTTGAAAAATCCTGTCAGTCTTCCACCCCAAATGATAATTTTTTTCATTTTTAAATTAGTTTTTCTTTTTTAATTGATTTTTATTGTTGTTCAGTTACAGTTGTCCCCATTCACCTGCTTCTATCCCCTGCTTCATCCAACCCCTGCTCCCAAAGACAATCCCCACCCCATTGTCCTTGTCCGTGGGTCCTTTGTACATGTTCCCCTTCTTTGCCCCGTTATCCTCCTCCGAGCATTCTTGTATTTCTCCTCATCCCTAGCCCATACAGATTTTTGTTGCTCTTATACCTAAATAGTTATAATATTTGCATTTTGTTCTGTGAATATAATTTTCCCTTACTTATAGCTTAGTGTACATGCAAAAAGATCTAATATTCAACATGGTTCCACGTGCCACAACTTCTTATTGAACTCTTTATTTTATTATTTATTTATGTGACTAGATCCTAATTTACCTTTGATTTGTTAAATTAATTCAAGAGGTAGAAGAAATAAGAAAAGCATCTACAATGCTTTATTACCACAATGAGCCCACGAGTGCATCACGTGTCATGCAGAGTGTTTTGGTGAAACATCAAATCACCCAGGGGACACAGCACCCTACAGCCCAGATTTGGCGCCCTTCAACTTCTGGCTTTTCCCCAAAACTAACATCACCTTCGAAAGGGAAGAGATTTCAGACCTTCGATAAGATTCAGGAAAATACAACGGGGCAGCTGATGGTGATTGGGAGAATTGTATGAGGTCCCAACGTGCCTATTTTGAAGGATACTGAGGCACCATTGTTCTATGTACAATGTTTATTGTATCTTCCTCAGTAAAGGTCTCTATTTTACATAGTACATGGCTGGATACTTTCTGAACAAACCTCATCTATTTCATAATAATAGATTACATACGAAAAGGAAATAGATTAACTCAATAATGCAGAAAAAAACATTTGGCAAAATTTAGTGTTCATTCATAATAAAAGCTTTTAGCAAGTAGGATTGTTGGGAACTTTCTGAAATTGGTAAAGGGCCCTTATAAGGAACCATGAAGCTAACATTATATCGAATGGGAAAAGACTGAATGTGTTGCCTATGTTTGGATAAAAGCAAAGATTGTCTTTTCTTACCACTTTACAGTACTTGTAATCTTAGCCAGTGTATAAGATAGAATTACAGATTGAATGCTACATACTGAATATTCCTGGCCCTGCCCCCAAATTCCTGTTACAGCCCTAACCCCCAAGGTGAGGGTATCAGGACGTGGGGCTTGAGGAGGTGATTAAGTCATGACAGTGGATTGGGTGGCAGTGCTTAGTGTTCTACGTATAGGAACTAACAAAAGAGTTGAGCAGTATTACTGGAGACCAAGCCAACCTACAAATACCATTCCATTTTTTAAATTGTAGTAAAACACACACACACATAACATGAGATCTCTTATTAACACAATTTTAAATGTGGACTGCGAAATTAAAACACAGTGTGGAACAGCAGCTCTCTACAGGGTTCAGCATGCCTGACTAAAACTCTACCCCCTGAACAGCTATGCCTACCTCCCGTTTGGTCTGCCCCTGCAACAGCCATCCCACTTCCGCTTTGACAACTTGGACTATGTTCAATAATCTCATGTAAGTGGAATCATTCAGTTTTTCCCTTCTGTGACCAGTTTATGTCACTCAGCATAATTTGCCCAAGGTTCATCCCTTTTGTGGCATATGACATGATTTCTTCCTTTTTTATGATTGAATAATATCCCGTGTATATCTATGCTGCTTTTTCCTCATTTATCATCAGTGGGCATTATGTTTCTACTTTTGGGTACTATGACTAGCGATGTAATGAACATGAATGTACAAATATCTCTTTGAGATTCTGTCTTTAATCATTTTGGATAACCAGAGGTAGGATTGCTGGATCATATAGTAGTTCTACTTTTGATTTGTGGGGGGACCTCCATCAAGAGTGCACATGGATTCCAATTTCTCCCCATCCTTCTCAACATTTAAAAAAAAATTCTGTACTTCAGTTAATAGTATTGTTCCAAGATTAATTTTCTCATTTTTACTGGTGTTGACAAGGGGACAGCTGGGTGAAGGACATACAGCAACTTTCCTGTATTCTTATGCAGCTCATTTTTTAAGTTTAAAATTATCTTTAAAAATAACTGTTAAAACTGCTGACTTTGAGGAATAAAACAAATACTCTCTAAACATTTTACATCTATGCTCTCTAGATTACATCATTTAAACTTCACTTTTGAAAGAGATCTTCAATCCTATTTTCTGAAATATAGTAGTAAATATAACAATAGAAATATTTTAGTTTTTTCTAATATTTGCACTGTATTTTTACAGTGTTTTAGAAAAGTAGCTGATTCTCCTCAGGAAGATATAAGAACTGAACCATTGATGAAACTCACTATTTTTTTCTTCCAACTTCTCTCCCAGTTCCTTGTAACTAGGAGTCTATACAAACCAACATAATCCTACAGGATGAGGGAGGCAGACACTAGCTTTAATGGCAGAGGCCACAGGGAAAAGTGATGAGCCACAGTTAACTGCAAGGGGGTCACAGTGCTTTTTCTGTCATATCATTTATTTTTATTAGTCGTTTGATTTCCTGGTCAAGCTTGTGATGTCGCTCAGCTCAGATTATGACATGCATGACAGTCTTCACGCGTGCCACACTAGAAGCCTCACCTCAGGGGCTCACAAATAATCCCAAGACTTGTTGAAAAATAGTACCTGCTTGACATTTTTCCTGAGTTGTCATTAGTTTCTGATTTAATTGTAGTGTCTCTCTCTAATCTACGTGTGACCCCTACGAAATGATACAAGTAACATCAGGATGATTGGGAGAGTTAGGTCTTTCCAGCCAGAACAGTTTATTCTTACAAGCCAGCTCCTTTGTCACCTTGCCATTTTCCTTCGCAGAACATTCAGCTGTGAGAGAAGGAAGTTTGAATCTGACCTGGCCTTGCCTCTCTCCACAGTGTGCTTGAAAATGACATAAAACTTCTCAAGTTTGAAGAAAGAACCATTAAAAGAACCAGCAAAGTCGGTTTTTCCCCCCTCACTGAATGCTTTAAACCTCTTCCCTGTGAGGGGAAATAAAAGGCAGGTTTAAAGAAAAAATAATAATCCCTGAATTATTGAAAATGCATCCATCTCCCAAAGCTCCTTTGTCAGCTTCCAGCATTGTGCGTGGAGAGACAGGCCTGTCAGGCTGGAGACCTGCAGTCATCTGGTAGCGGTGATGCAACTGGAAATGCCATTTTGACGAAGAGAGGGGTAGACAGGTAAAATCTCTTCCTATTTGAAGGAAATCAGACAAAGCCATCAAGGGGCTTTATCAATTTTAGTCCATTATAAGCTCAGATAAGTGATTAATGTTGTGAATATAACATTAGTCGATTATTTTTCTCAAAATGAAGTTTTATTTATTCAGCTCATTTTAGAGAGGAACACTTAACTGGAGTTATATTACTGTGGTTTTTTTTTCATTTTTTTCTGATGAAGAAGATGCCAAAATACACCCTAAATAACAATTATTTGGGAGGGCTGAGATATGTGGCAGATTATCAGAGTACTGTTCTCCAGTGCATTTAGCCTCGTCTACCTTTGGGCAGCCTCTTCCCACCTTGATTCCGGGCTCACTCCTGGGACTTTTATGACCAACTCAGCCATAGCTAACATGAAGCAAGCAGAAGGTAAACATTTTTGCACAGTGGACCTCTCCCAACCTCGGCTACCCTTCCACTGCGACCATGTGAAGAAGCTCAAGCTTTTACATGTAATAAGAGACATACATGGCTTATTTTTCCTTATCAATCTAGTCAATGGCTCCTCAAAATCCAGAAACCTCCGTGAGTGAAGAGGCACAGGAGTGACCCAGTGAAAACTGAAAGGCCAGATGCCCAGATGCTTATTATTTTAGTCAGTAAATTTCAGATACTTTTCATGATGCCAAATCTAAAAGAAATAGTATGAAATACTTAGGAATCACTTGCAAAGTCTTTCTCATAATGACGTTGCTCTGAGAGATGCAAAAGGATAAAACACAGGGTAGGTAGCACGTTGCATCCAGAAAAGAGCATATAACCAGAACCTGTGTACATGAGCCACATAGAAGGGAAATTGTCAGAAAGCCTTAGGAGCAATAGTCAAGAGTGCAAAAATCAATGTTTCCTGGCCTCTGAGATGGTAGACTTCTGATGCATTTCATAGACCATGATACCAGCTGATGCAATGAGAATTGGTTGCATAACTCAGGTGGAATATTTTAGACAGATCATCAATAATTTACAAATGTAACAGCATACATCAGTAAGATTAATGAAAAAGATCTCCTTTGGATCTTGATTAGAACAAACTGGTGGTGAAGATATTTTTTAGTCCATCATAAAAATGTCGGAATAGAGAAAGTAGGCAGTAGTGGTGTTAAGGTAATTTTATGTTATTTAGTTTGATACCAGTATGGCTAAAATTTGTGTGATATTACTAAAAGTCTTCAGCAACTCAAAGCATGTAGTGAAACATTTAATAGTGAAATGATTTTATATCTTGGATATACTTTAAAATAGTTTAGCCACCTCCCTCCTCCAAAAAGAAGAGGACAAATGAAATAAGCATGGAAGACTAGATAATTGTTAGAACAGAATTCTATATACACGTATGCTCATTATGATATTTTCTTTTATATTTAAAATGCTCACATTTCAAAAAGTAAAAAAGAATAAATCATAACTCTCTCATTCTTTTGCAAAATTATGACACTATTAACCTGATGAAACTTGTTTCTTTTCTTGAGACTTGGAAAACAGATTCTGACACTTCTCTGCACGTTATAAGCCTCTAGCATTCTTGATATATTTTGAAGACTTCATAGCCCAAGTAATTACTTGAAGCTATTACTTGAGCTATTTTTATTTGATATTTTGAGCAGTTTAGGCTGGTTATATTTTATTGTAATTTTTTTGTTTCTGAAAGATTTCTCCAAAAAATACTTGATGTCATTTTTAATATTAAATCAAGATTGTTATTTTGCCTTGTTATTCTATAGCCCTAAATCACAGAATTCATTTAATGTCCTTACATGACTAAAATGCCATAGAGTATTAAAGAGAAGCTAGTAAACCGAAAACAATTTTGATGGAAAATACAAAAAAAACAAAAATAGTTAAAATATAAAATAAAAATATTTCAATGAAATGATATCAGTTAATCCTTCTTCAACTACTAGGTAAGGACAAACTATGTAGCAGAAACAGCTGGGCTTTAAAATTGCGAGCAGGCATAAAATAGACACAGCCCCAGGCATTATGTTTATGGTCTATCATGAAGCACAGACATTAAGGCACGAATGTGGCACATGGAAATGCCAAGCACAGGGCCTAGGAATCCCTTTTCTCCCTTTGTTTTTCTTAGTTCTTAATTAAATGGATTTTATCAGCATGGCTCAAGTAGAAGGATGATAAAGGTCCTTCTAAACCGTCTTGGAAACTAGTAAGTGAATATTAAATATTAAAATGGAACTAATTTAGCGATTTTTATGTTTTTGAAATATACTTTTGTTACAGCCAACATGATATGATGTTTAAATATAATAACAAGGAAATACTTTTAACAAAAGAAGGGATGTATGTAGTTGAGAAATATAAAGCTGCAAATCTATGCAGTTTTTATACTGAAAGTAAATAATTTGATTTAATACCATAGAGAAATTTAAAACATCACTGTCATAAGAATCCAAATTTGAGTTAAAAGGCATGAGCATTCAATCAATCCATTCACATTGAAGACAAATGTCCTAACTAGGTGGTTAATAATCTTTAACTCTTATAATTATATGAAATGTTTATATTATCAATGTAATTTGTCAGTATCTCCAAATAGTCATAAATTTTGATAAAACTATTGCTTTGAAAATATTGTATATTTTACATATTCATAATATAAATATTTAGACATATTTAAATTACATAATTAGTGGTCAGGACATAACAAAATCTCAAAGCTGGTAACAAAGAACATTATAAGTATAATAAAATTCATATGTAAAACTTATTATTTTGAAATATGTGATCAATATATTAGTGAATTTTCAAATTCTCAGAGTAGCAAAAATTAATTGAATATTCTGAAAACTCAGATTAACTCAACTTTACAATTTTAAAAACCTATTCAAAAATTATCTTTTTTTCTTAAAATACACATGACTTTTATTTTTTATTTGTTAATTTATTGTATATCATTGACACTATTACAGATGTGCCCCATTTTCTTCCTTGTATCCCCCTTCACCCAGCCCGCCCTCCCCCTGGCCTTCATGTACAGCTCATGGACACACACAAAATATGTATTTTAAAAGTTACTATTCTTTATAAATTTTAAACAACAACATTGTGACTTTTCATCATGGGAGGATCTAATAACAGATTCAGATGCAGTGTTCTACAGTCACGTAAACTAATAAATCCTGATGTCAGGGTCATGTCCCTCAATGACAGTAGCTTGCAGGCATTAGGACCTTATTGAAATAACGGGTGGGGAATTCACTCTACACCATACAAAATATGAATAGCTGCAACAGGAGTAAGGCAGTAGTAGCAGTAGGAGCTACGAAAACCGCAGATACAGCAGATGTTAAGTCCAGTACCAGTTAGGACAAAGAAGGAACATATGACTCAACATTCATGTCTAGGGAAACACTTCTGCAATAGCAGAATAGGAAAATCTGCTGTTTCATAAAGAACACTCTCAAAGAATTTTTAAAAATCAAATTTTTAACTTAGGAAAGTAACCAAAGTTTTGCAAAAATCAGACACAGTTTTATTCAGGAAAAATGACTAATCTCCTTAACACTAGCAGGATTTTTGACAATTCACCTTGCCCTAGTCTCTTGATCCTCAAATCTTAACATCCAATAGCCTCAGACCATGATGTTGTGAAAACTAGTCACTGGAGGGAGCAGACTGACTTTGGAATTTCCCATAAACCTCATTGACAGAGAATTTCCTCCATGTGAGGCGTCTGGAAACTTTCTGGAAAGGCTGCGTATGTGACGCTTGTCTCTCCGTAGGAAATGTCTTGTACCCACGGTACTGGATAAAGACACGAGAATTGTTTAACTTTGAAGTCTGAGGCTGTAATATCACTTAGATGAAAGAATAAATAAGCCAAAAGACTTAAAAGGATTTTCTGGGAATTATACGTCTACAGAGGGCTTTGAAAAAGCTCCAACATATCTGCATACCTGGAACAAAGAAAAGGCCACACACAGGCAGAGATGATTGCGAAATGGAATGTCCCGATCTGTTACCTGTGGATGATTATCTGCAAAAACAGGGATTTAAGACAAAGACAGAATAGTGAACTGCTGTGGAATTAAAACATGCTTCGAAATGCATATAGAGATGGGAGACTTAGAGATTCAAGGGCTTTAAGGATTCAAGGCACTGAATCTCAGTACAAGAATTAGTTGATCATTAAGCTAGTAAAGTAGCAACTTTAGTAGCCTCACATGACAAGTAATGTAGACTTGGCAGAAATATCCAGGAAATTAAAAATAACAGTCTAACAACAGTAGCAACTACAAAAACCACACAACAAAAACAAACAACAAATACAACACATGCATATTTTTAACCAATGTTGCTGGGACTGGAGAAACACATGCAGAACAATGAAATCAGACCCTTATTTCACACCACTCACAAAAATTAAGTGAAACAGTCCACACACTTAAACATAAGACCTGTACCATAAAACTCTTAGAAAACAACATAGGCAAAAGCTCCTCATTATTATTTTGGCAATGATTACTTGGACATGAGGCCAGACAACAAAATCAAAAATTAGCAAATGGGGCTACATTAAACTCAAAAAAGTTTCTGCACAGCAAAATAATTTTAAAAATGAAATGGAAGTCTACAGAATGGGAGAAACTGTTTTTAAACCATATATTGGATAAAGGGTTAGTATCCAAAATATATAAAGGACTAACACAACTTAATAAAAATGAAACATCTGATTAAAAAATGGGCAGAACTAAATAGACATTTTTCCGAAGAGAACATCAAATGGTTGCCAGGCACCGGAGAAGAAGCCTAACATCATAATTATCAGGGAGATGAAAATCAGAACCACAAAGAGATTTTGTTTCACACCTGTTAGAATGGCTATCAGCAAGAAAAAAGACAGCAAGCGCATGTGAGGATGTGATGAAAAGGGAACTCTTATACACTGTCGGTGTGGGTGTAGATTAGTGCAACCATCATGGAAAACTACATGAAGGGCCCTTAAAAAATTAAAGACAGAGCTACCATAAAATCCAGCAATTCCACTTCTAGTTACATATCCAAAGGAAATAAAAACATGATTTTGATGAAATATCTACACACACAAGTTCAACAGAGCATAAATCACAATAGTCCAGTATATGGGAAGAACATAAGTGCCTATCAACAATGAAAGGGAAAAAAAGAAGTGGTATATATACACAGTGGAATATTATCCAGCCATGAAAAAAGGAGAATGCCCTGCGGTTTGTGACAATGTTCATGGAACTTGAACACACTAAGCTAACTGAGATAAGTCAGACAGAGAAAGACAGGTGCTATATGGTATAACTTATATGTGGAATCTTAAAAAGAAAAACAAAACAAAAATACCTCTGCAAAAATAAAGCAGAGTAAAGTGGTAGTAACCACCAGGGGATGGGGGTGGGGGTACATGATTGATGGTATTTAAGGGCCCAAAGCTGTAACGATTAGCAAATAAGCCATCAAGATCTAATGCAGAGTACAGTGGGTATTTACACTTTATAGATGTGTATTATGGGTATAGTATAATGATATAATTTGATAGATATTGCTCCAATGCAATCACATTACTATAGATAACAGATCAAAGTGACATACTGTACAACTAAATTTATAAAACATAATCTTGAATTTACCAAATCAAAAAATGATCCAACTGTATGTTGTGCATAAAACATACCCTTTAGATTCACACATAATAGATTGAAAGTAAAAATATGGAAATACATACTACATATGCATATTTATTTTTTTATATATCATGCTAGAAGGTTTCATGCTGAAAGCTATAGGTATCAAAGGAAAGCTAGAAGGGGTATAGTCATATTAGATAAAAATAAATGACTTTAAGACACAAATGTTCCTAGAGTCAAGGAAAGACATTTTATAATGATAGAAGGGTGGAGTAGTCAAGAAGACAGCAATTATAAACATACCTGACCTAACGAATAACCCCCCCCCCAACACATGAAGCAAAACTGGCCAGAACTGAAGGAAGAAAAGAAATTTTTAGTTTGAAGCTCAGTATTCCATTTTTAATAATGTTTAGGATTACTAGACAGGAAGTCAAAAAGGAAATAGAAGACTTGAACAATAGTATAAATCAAGTAAACCTATCATCCATCTACAGAACACTCCATCCTACAACAGCAAAAGACACACATTCCTCTCAAACGCACATGGGACATTCCCACCGATGAAATATATGTGAGGTCCTAAGACAAGCCTCCATCAATACACATGGATCAAAATTGCACAAGTATTTAACATAATGAAATTCTTGTTATCATTTGTTGGCCACAATTTAATTATATTAGAAATCAATGGCAGAAGAATGTGTGGAAATTAACACACTAACAATTAAGCAGTGGGTCAAAGAAGAAATCACAAGGAAAATTAGAAAATAATTTGTGATGAATAAAAATGACAAAACTTTAGCTAGACTGACCCAGAAAAGGACAGTGACTCTAATTACCAAAATCACATATGTAGGAGGGGACATTACTACAAATCTCACAGAAGAAAAAAAGGTGAGAATCCACTGAATAAATTAGATAATGTAGATGAGATGGATAAATTCTTTAAAAGATACAAACTACCAAATTTTATTGAATAATCAAGACATTAAGGCAAAATAATACACTGGAGTCCTCTGTATGAAGATATTAAGAAACTATATGATATTGGGCTTCAGAAGTAGTTGAGTAACTTATATTAAACTCATGCCTCTGCTGATTATAATTAAAATCTAGACATAAAATAGAAAAATCACCTTTCTAAAAGTATTGGAGAGTGACCAAAGCAGACAAAATTGGATAGGACATGCCTCTTGAAATCTAAGCCACTCTGGGGAAGGTGCACATTCCTACGACTTTTCAGTAGGAACCCACCATCACTGTAGCCCACAGGAGTCTGAAGAGGAAGAGAGCAAGTGGCATCGAGCTGTGGAAGCAGGCCTGGCTACAAAGCCACGGGAAGGGTAGACGACACTTGGTTTTCAGTCGTCAATCCTTCAGGTCTGCCTTCCCAGGGCAGCCTGGGTCTGGTTGTCGAGCGCGGCATGAAAGCAAAGGCCCAGCCAGTGTGGGTCAAGTCATGTTCTTCACACCTACGGTATTTACTCCAAAGCTCCCCATCAGCTTTGCTGGGCTGTTATAGGGACGGCTTTGCTGGTTAGTTTCTCCCACTATCCAAATCTGCTTATTCTCCCTCCCTTTCACAGGTGTAATTTCCTTTAAAAATCCAAAACTGTGTTTCATCATCTGCTTCCCGAGAAAAATTACCAGCAATGCTTCATTCCAGGATTGGTCCAAGGAAGCGGGTCATAAACTGAGGCTAAAGGCTGGCTCCTTTGTCTGACTCATGTTAAGACCCGTTAACAGTAGATTGGAGTGTAGACAGCCCCTAGAACAAGTTCGTAGTTTAACTGATAAGAAATCTTACCTGAGGTGAACTTGTGAACTTGGGTGGTGGAAGGGAATGCACTAGCAGGCAGAGTGTATCAGACATCTAAGAAGCAGGGAGGAAGCGCAGCTGCGCTGCTGACGCACTGCCGTTGGGGCAGGAAGAAAGGGCTGTTCAGACAGCGATGGGTTATAAAGGGCTTGCGGGTACATCAGCTCACCTTTATTCTCTGATTCTGTTCTCATTCCAGATGTACAAATTCTGTCTTAGAACGAATTCTCACTGGTCCTGCCACACTTGCTATCCCTGTGCACGAAGGTCAAGTCCGGCCATGGTCACCTGATTGTTCTATAGTTAGAGGTCTGGTCTGTACCAGAGCCCAGCAATACACCAGGTTTTTCAAAAGCTGTATAATTTTCTTCTGCAGAGGGCATGGCTTTGCTCTGTGACCCCACGCCTTGTATCGTGATTCTGTTACGAGGGATTGTCACAGATTCTTTGTCTCCCCGTCTGATATCTCCAAAACCATAGTTTCTGCTAGATCTTCTGCTTATTATCTTCATTCCCTTTTGGACTCTTGTATGATGATTTGATGCCTGGAACTACAATCTCCGTCAGGTGAGCAAACAGCTAAGAATATAATCATCACGCAGACCTGGTGTCCTGACCTGAGTGACCTTTTGAACAGAGCTTCCAGAATTTGTTTTCATTAAATGTTACCTATCTCTAGGATTTTTGCCAATTTATTTTTTGGTTTTACACTTCCCATTTCTTTCATTTGAAAGTTGTTTTATTTTTATTTAGTAATATAGGAAATAAATAAATATACTATGCTCAGCACAAATAATGCCCCTTTTTATTACAAATGCTTTTATTACAAAGGCATAAGTATGCCATTCTGTAACATAACAATATCACACTCAAGCACACCATGTGACATTTTAGGTGAAATTCTTAAATTAAAACTGTAAGTTATTACACCCATATTATTCCCTACCAACCACACTCAAGCAGGCGTGACTTCTGCCGGACCCTGTGTTACTTTACAAATTGCCAAATGGAGTTTTAAAGTCATTAGAGTGTGTCTCACAGATCAATACAGCTCATGGGTGAACTCAGTCGACGCCGTGGGTATACTACTATATCATTTTCTCACATAAAGCCTCATTTTCCCTGACAGTGTCAGGCTCTCTCAACTGGGAAGCTTTTTCTTCTGGGTACTGAACAGTGATGAAGACGCCTCAGTCTGTCTTGGGCATCCCTGATAATTCCAGCCTAACACCCAAGTATAATTTACCTGCTTTAATGTTGCTTAACTGCCAATTTGGTTTTTTAAGGGTTGCCTAAGTTCCTCATGAAACTACATTTTCTGTTGCCAGATAATATAGTTGGTGTGATATATTTGGCCATATCTAAATAACATCTGTGACCATAATTTATGCTAGCACACTCTTGGGGCATGACGTTTTAATGGATGACTGGTAGTGGCAGAAAATTATAAACTCCCAGCATTGGTCTGATTTATTTTTCAGAAGAATTATCAATAATAAATTGTAGAGGATGCCTAAAACTGATAGATTCTTATTCTTTTTAATTGATGTCATTGCACTTATTATTTTTTCGTCAAACTTAAAATATGTTAGAACTTGCAATTCCTCTGTTTTATATTATTAATTACCATTATTTGTTTCATCAACTGCATTCATAGGAATCAGGTATTTACCCAGGCAATCTGGTTGAAAATGAAAAAGAAAACTTTTCCTTGGCAATTTAATCTTTCATAACTTTTAATGCAAGTCCAATTATTTTAACATGAGATGCATGATAAAAAGATGGATGAATGGATGCCCAGATGTATCCGTAAATGCACTGTTGGTTAGGTAGAATTCTAATTATCCAGGATGGCAACAAGATGGATAGAAAATGTTATTTTGATAGCTTCTTATTAATGTAATATTTTAGCATGTAAAAATTAATCCAATTGAACTGTGCTGCCTACTTCTGTTATGGCATTTTCCCACAGTCTATTTAATGTTTAGAACCAATCGAGGCACGTACACATGTCTGAACATACTGATAAGGTGTAATGTGTCATTAATATGCTATGATGATGAAAAGAGAGATACATAGCAAAAAATGATCATTTCAAAGATAGAATTAAAATTCTAAGAAGAGTAGTGGTTTTGGGGAAACAGCAATAATGACATTTGAATACCATAAACAGCTAAAATCGATGTTTGGAACAGCAGTTTTATTATAATTTTTAAAGTAACTCCACAAATTTCAATAGCGGTAGTTATACAGATTTAAATGTTGAATATCCATTAATATACACTTGACATACTTTTGTATGGATGCAGTTTCAATTCCTTTAAATCATATGTATTTTTCTGTACAGAAGTGTTCCTTAGCTTTTTGTATTGCACCAGTTCTCAGTATTATGCTTCTGATAAAATTATAATTTTTATTTATTTTAAGCTTAATATCATAAATATTTAGGCAACTGAGTGAAGGTACCAATTATATGGACAAACCCAACTTACTTTCAAAGTCAAAATCATACTTATTTTTATGTTTGTGTAAAACCATTTATTTAAACTAAGTTCAATGGTAGAGTATAGGATTGACAATGGATTGGAAGTTAAAATTGTGTTTAGTTCCACACACGAGAGAACGTGAACAGACAGAGATGTGGGCAGTGTCACTTGTCATTGTATGCTTTACAAGAGAGTTAAAACGTACTACCGAGTTACACTTCGTGTTCTTTTATTTCTGTTTATGTCATCAGAGCTGCAGTTATACGTAAGCGTGTGGTTCAGATAACACTGACGTTAATTTTGGGAAGAATTTTGAAAGAAACAACAAGTTGCTCATTGATACTTGTTTATGATTCCTCTAATGTTTTTCTAGATTGTGTGTTAAAGTTGTTAGTTGTAGAGTGATGAGAAGCCTAGAAATGAATGGCTCTCTTGAAGTAAGATAGGTTTAGCTTCAAGTCGTTAAGTATGGTGTTATAATCCTAGGTAAACTATGTTTTTCAAGGAGAATTAGTAAGTTATGAGAAGTTCTCCACAGATCCATTAAGAAACAACCTGGGTTACAACTTTCAAAAGTATTTTTATACATCATGCCATTTTCAGTTAGAAAATCACACTGATTTCAATCCTGGAAAATAAAGCAGTTCTAATTGAAAACACTGAAATTGTATTGGTAACAACACAATTACATTTTCAAATCCGCGGTGCTCTCTTATGTGCTTCCCTTTAAACATTTCAATGTGCTACCATTTTAACAGCAAAAAAATAATCCTGATTGGTAAACAAAATTCTCATCTCTGGGAATTTATTAAGAGAGTAATAGAAAAACAAAGACAATCTAATATAGTTTTAGATTTATAAGGGAATTTGTACTTTGGGTGGAAATGTCACTGGCTAAATGGCCAAAAATGATTGTCATAGGTGTAGGAATGTCAAAGGACTAAAGGACTGGGTGGAGAAACATATGAAACTGTCCGTAAGGGACAAAGGGGACAGACATATCACAATGCCAAGTATGAAGTGAATTTCAGCATGTAACTTCATTCGCTGACACCTGGTCCTCCCCATACCGCAGCTGTCGCTCATATAGGCCCTCTCTAGTTGAGGTTGTAACTGCTTCTGTCAATCTGCTCTTGGAAAGAATCCTCATTTAACCCCTCTTCACTTGCTAACTGCTTTTGTTCCCCTACTGTTCCTCTTTGAAGATTTCTGGAGGAAAATGAACTGTGAGGAAGCAATATCTCACTTTTAGCACATGCAAGGCAAATTACTTTGAAACAAGGTGCTGCTTTATTTTGTTGATTTTGTACATTTTCTAGTGTAAATATCAGCATCTATAAATAATTTCACGCACTTTAAAATTCTCTCCATGAGTTTCCAAAATTTTTATTTTTATAAGAACAGTACATCTAATATCTTCAAAGTGCTAAAAATCAGTTAAATCAGAGGGTTTTTTTTATTCTGTACACATCTAAAATAAATTTGCAAATATTTATAAATGTAGGGTTTTTTTACGGTTACTATTATTTTTCCTAAGGTATCTTAATTTAATCATGTATGAAAACCTCAACAGGTCATTTCACGTAAGCATTCCACAAACTATGACAAAGATTTTTGAACAGAGCAATTCAGATGAAAAATAAATTAACATACTTTCATAAAGAATGTCATTTCAATTAGAAACAAAAGTAAGTCATATTTAAAATTTGTTTGAAGTTTTAAATTTCCTTTAAGTTGATAAAACAAGACTCAATTTGGTTGAAGTTTCACAAATAACACTCAGATGTAACCAAATAATTTTAGTTAATTTTGTTATGTAGTTGAATTGTTTTTCTTTACAAGCACCCATTCAACAGATGGTGAAGAACTAAGGTAAATCAATTTCCTTAGGATACGTGTCTAATCTTTCAGAATTTGTGGCTCCTTCTGATATCTTCTAACATGGCATTTGGAAATTTGGGGAGGGGCTTGCATTATGTTACAATGTAGCAGAAGAGGACCCTAAAATATATATGTGCAAGTCCTGTATTATTCTTGAGGTCTTTTAGCTTCCACTGGGATATTCTTTCTCTGCTTTGCTGCTGACCACGTGATTTTCAGTAGAGGGGTTCTCTATCTGCCACACTGTCGTGGCCCCACCTGGGTTCTCACCAGTTCTATGTATATGCTGAGCTAGCTCCGTGACTGTGTGTAGTCACACAGGGCTCATACCGAGAAGGGCCTTACCTTTGGTTTAATGTTCTACTGTCACCATAAAATTCTTTTAAAAAATTTAACAAGAGGTGATCACCACATGAATGTTTCTTGTCCACGTGGATGTTTCTTGTCCTGGGTGTTTCAGGTTTGGAAATTTCTTATATTAAAACGTTATCAAGGAAACTCTGGCAATTATTCTAGAAAATGCTGTGTGTGTGCATGTGTACTAGTGCCCAAAATAGCAATACAACCTCTTTGTCCTTTATAGATTCCAGATTTTACAAAATAGATAACTGGACTCATTCTGCTTTGTCACACTTGTATTAGGGTATACACAATCCACCCTTTAATCTCTCATTATAGTCTTGCTTCATAGTTCCTTAATTACACATCTGAGTTCTCTTCAATGCCCTTTCCGTTTGTCACCATCTTTATGACAATGAAGTGCCTCAGACTGAAAACAGTCTTACAGGTGTGTGACCTTGCCAGCTTTTTTGTTTGTTGCTTATTTTTCACCTGTTACAAAAAATTAATGTAAACCTGCCATGACAGACACTTTCCGTGTATGGGAGGGCATTGCTGCATCTAAAAAGAGGGCCTTCCTGTCCCCACAGAATACGTAATTATAGCACAACTCTGAATATTGTTATCACATATTCCATAGAACTAATCTGTGACACTCTGTATAATATTTAGATACCTTGTTTGAGTTAACATAGGCTGAGTACTATTGGTTGTTTAAACTGATTTCTAAAAAAATTATTTATGTATTTATGTATTTATTTATTTATTGCCCACCTCCACCCAGCCCTTGCCCTCCCATCACCACAGGACTTTATTAGTTAGTTAGTTAGTTAGTTAGTTAGTTAGTTAGTTAGTTATTTTAAAATCCTTACCCTAGGATATGTTTATTTTAGGGAGAGGAAGGCAGGGGGTGGGGAGGGGAGAGAAACATTAATTGGTTGCCTTCCATATGTGCTCCTAATGAGGACCAAACCCCCAACCTTTTGGTGTGTGAGAGGATGCTCCAACCAACTGAGCCACCTGGCCAGGACATGATGTATTTTTATTTGAGGTTAATGCCACTTCAAAAAAGATAATTGGGATTTTTACCTTTCTAGGATACTGCTTCTTAGAGTCAAAGTTGACTTTAAGTAGTTCCTTTTCAACCTTTGTAGAAAAAGTTGAATAAATAAATGATAAACCAGTACATATAGTCTCATTTTTTGGCCCCAGTCCAAACTCAAATGTTCCTCCTATCAGATAATGCTTGTCAATCATTCTAACCTAGCACTGGCCTTTCATGTGACCCCCAGGTCATGTTGGGTTTACCATGTTTTCACATTTCAATTTTCTTTCATTGTTGTAGTACAGTTTCAATCTTCAGAGTTACTGATGAATCTCAGGGGGAAAAACTTAAATGTGCATTATTTGTGATATTTGATTTTCAGAAAGTGTTTCTAAGGCATTGATTATTAATGATTATTTTACAGATATAGTATTTTTCTATTTTTAAAGTAACCTTTCCAACATTATACACAAAACCATAAACTAGAAAAGAAGAAAATGTTTTTCAGTCTTCTTAAATAATTAATTTTTCTTCCTAAGATTTTGCTGTACCCAAATTTTGCATGTGTTTACATACTTCTGGATTTGAATCATATATTATTCATTAGACCTTAAGGGAAAACTGCTCCATTAACATAAAAGTGAAGTCTACAAAGCCTAATTAGAAAATAATTACCAAGAATGCAAAGAAATACATATTTCAGGCTTTGAAAAATGCTTCGTCACTATGTCTTCCATTTGGTTATGACTATTTATTGGGTGATTCAATATTTAATGTGGATTTACTACATCTAATAAAGTTCCGAAGTTAATTTCGTCTTTTTGATATAGCCAACTTCAGATGTGTTCATCTGGGAGTGTGCCTGCATTCATATTTCATTGAAGAAACACAGGGAAGGTCATTACAGTGAATCTTTTTAAATTCTTTTTTGTAAAAACTCATTTTCATGATAAACTGGATGAGCATTAATTTTAACACGTTAAATTTACCTCCAATGCAAAGAACAATGCAACTTCATTCATGAGGTTAAAATTGTGGAAAACAAATTATAAAAAAACAAGAATACATATAAAAAGAAATTCTTTTTAAACTTATGAAACACATAAAGCATCTATATTTGTTTAGGTACGTCAGCAAATTCAGAAACATAGCAATGTCAAAATATTGAATAGTTTATGACTCTATTACATTCAGCCTTAAGCCACAAAGTGAAAAATAATTCGACAGTACAGATTTGTTTTAAAGTGAAAAGATCGTACGAGTTGTTCTCAATCTCGTCAGAATCTGTGACTGCCTCACATATGGTCTCAAGGATAAAAATAAGCACTGTATTTGTAGAGGGAAAGTTGACTTCGAATGGCCTTTTCTGAGTCCCCGCGCACAGTGTGGGGTCAGGATGAGAGGAAGTGCTCCATCTCCTTCTCTTTGTACAAGTCCGTCACATCCAGGGGGCACAAACTCATTAACAAATTTAACCCAATTACCTGCCAGCAACCTCATCTTGAAATGCTGTCGGAATGGAGACAGGGACTGAATGTATGAACAAGAGGGTCCACAAACATTCAACCCGTAACAAGTCTTCAGAAGATTGGGGGAAAAGGAATATGTGGCAAGTATTTCCATATTCTATAAGATACTAAGTGTCCTTTAGGGGATTAAAAAAGAAGCAAACTTTTTATTGATTTATATTTAAGTATTATTTTTATCACGATTGCTTCTACCCTCAGCCTACCTCCCTTTGGAGGATAGAAAGAGATGGAAGTTAATGAGGAAAGAACAAAAACATTTGGATGGAAAAATAAAAGATTTCCTGTCGTCTTACTTCCCATCTCTGAGGAGGAGGACGATAGGGATTCTCTCCTCAGGCTGACAAATCCCCTTGGATGTTGGGAACAGTAAAAAATGTTCAACTAATTTATGAGAAGGTTGAGGCTTTCTTATCTTCCTGAGATGGCAAAACGGGAAGAGAGAAAAGACCTCATTGGCAGCTGGTTATACTTGTGTAATTTTGGATTGTTTCTTTTGTACTAGGTGTGGGCCACGCAAAGAAAGGAGCCAAAATAAGGCCAAATACGCTGCTTCAAACAACTATGCAAAGGAGTCACAAGCATGGATCTCCCTATGTCCAGATACTGTAACAGTGGGGAATTGTAACCATGGTAACCATAGTGTTTCAGAACGGACCGGGGGATGGGGTTGGGGGGAGGGGTTCACAATATACTATTATGGAAGGGATCCCCCTTTTCTCTTTCTGGGGGTTCCCCCCAAACCTACTAGGTTTGCAATGCCTGCCGCCAGAAGAAAGACGTCTCTCAATGCCAGAGACTGGTGAAAAGGAAAGGAATTATTTATTTAAAAGTTATAAAGACTTAGAGTAATGACTTAATGTCTTCATTAAAATACTGAAGTCCTTTAGAATACCCACGAACACAGTCCTTCCTTCTTCCTCTGTCCAGTCCGGGGTACCGTATCTCAGGAAATGAAGTAGAAGTCCGTGATTCAGGCTCCCGGCACCATCAGCTGTGTCGCAGCCACGGGGTCCCCACTCTGCCAAAGCCGTGTCTCTCCCTTCTCCACCAAAGCCCTGTGGTCCTGTCCTGGGTATGGCTGCCACGCCTGGGTTTAAATCCCAGCTCCAGGCTTCCTCTGCAGCCCCACTTCCGACTCCTCTTACAATCAGTTACACCTGCCAGCATTCCGTATTCTTCCAGCTTTACTGGGCTGCCAGAGTAAGTCTGGGCAGGTGTGGCCCCATGGCATAGAGCCAATCTTCTCCAAGCTCTCATGCAGGTGCTGTAACCAGGGGGAGTTGCTTCCCAGTTACATCTTGGGTGGAAGTCACTCCCATCCCCCCTGGCTCAAAGCTTGGCCACAGCTATTTAACTTATCCATGAAACCAGTTAAAGGTTATAGATATGTTGAATGACCATGCCAGAGGTTAGCTGCCCAGCTGTTGCTACACAAAACAGCTCTGAATGACCCTGCTCCTTCTGTCCCTTCCCCCAGCTCAGGCTTGTGGGGGTGAGGACATCCTATATATATTTTTCTAATATTTCCTGGACACCTTGAGTTCTGGACCCCATTACAAATCCCTATTTGGGGCCCCCCTCTTGGCTCAGCCTGTTACAATGGCCCACCCCACCCTTCCTCTGACGTTGCTTCTGTGAATGCTGGCTATGACTGACATGTAGCTTGAAGACAGACAGCATGTTTGTATAAGAGTCCTAGGAACTCATTCCAAAAGATACAGACTTTGACCTTCAGACATCCCATCTCTGAGAGATTTGCTGACCTTCAACCTTAGAACCAGGATGACATAAAACTGGGGTGTCAAAACCCAGGTTGACACAAACCAGGATGACGCAGACCAGGAAGAGGTACACCAGAGCATCACTTGACAGGATTTGAGGTCCTTAAGGGAATGGACTGGGCTTGTCTGCCTGCAGAGAACTTCTCAACCCCCTCCCTTGATCTCTTTGTTCTGTTTTCCCTCTCCGTCCTTATAAAAACCTCTGCCTGCCCTGAGATGTGAACATGGGCTTTGAAACAAGAGTTCCTTATCTTCCAGCTGGCCAGCAGTGGAATAATCCTCTTTCCTTCTCTCTGGAACCCCCAGAACCTGTCTCATGAGTTTGGCTTTTGCTGCAACAGGCAGCTGGACCCGAGTTCTGTCACAATACCAAGAATAGCATTAGCAGTCAGCCTGAAAAAACGCATTGCCTCCACCACGAAAATGAAATTTTAAAATATTCTCTAAGCTCTCATGTTTTACGTTAAGAACCTTGAACTCTACCCTACTAGAGAGTTGAATTTGCCTGGATTCCAAGCCCCAAGAGAACAGAAATCAAATCATTATAAAACCAGGTGACTAAAAGTATTTCCATTTTTTAAACTTTCTTTCTAACCTCTTCTCTCACTGTTTTCCCAGAGAACTCATACCCCATGCTTACTAAGCAAGGGAGAAAAGGAAAAGAGCAAGGTAGAGAAAGAGGAAAATTCTCCCAAACCTCCCTTTCCCACTTGGATGTCCAGTCTAAACTATACCCATATTGGTGAGATGGAGAATCTTAACTTTAAATAAAATGAAATTTCACTACGATACAAGATACTTTAATTATTGATTAAATAAATCTCTTGTGAAACTGAAAGTAACTGAAGGACTGTTGTTTTGGTGAGGAACCACAAAAGTAATGAAAAACTCTGAATTTTATCTAACAGTGGGAAAGAATTAGCCCCTCAGAATGGGTTGGTTTAAGAAGTATGACAAAAAAAAAAATGTGTTCTTCTTACATTCTTTGGAGTTCCACTCTGTCTATATCTTGACAACAAAAAGTGAAGAATGTCGCATAATATTTCTAATACAGTAAGACATAAATATTCTATAATACATCGAAGCAATAAATGGTGGCATTTGGGAACTGGATATAATTTGAGTGAAAACATTTTTCTCAATTTCTAGTGCCATTCTCTTTTCTCTTGGAGCTTAGACCTAACTTCTGAACTTGACTGGAGGCTTTTCACAAGCCTAGCAATCTTTTAAAAGGCTTATATGCATTAACCAGTTTAATCTTTAGAACAATGGGTATATTTGCGGAAACTAGACAAGAGCAATGAAGCAGTATGACAAAAATTAGAGGTGATAAGTGTCAGAGCCATGATTTGAGCAAAGGGTCATGTAGACTCACATCTTTGTCTTAAATACTACGTTTTACTATTTAATTTGTGGTATTAGATGGCCTGGATTGTTTGAACAATGAATCCCCAAGGACCAAATTTTAATGTCTCTGTGTGGCAATTTACTCTTTCAAATTCTTTCATTCAATTCATTCATGCAGTGTGAATTCAATCGAACCCTCCTCCTCAGATACCACACACGAACTTAGGGCTGTGTCATACATACCTTCAGCACACAGCTTTCACACCATAGGCTGCAAGAAGGCAGCATGTAGAGCAGGAAGAGCACAAAGCATGCATCTGCGCACAGTGACCTGGGTTTGCTTCTATCCTGAGGCTTTGTGCAGAAGACACTCTGGTTACGCATGCAAATGCAAGTCAGTCCCCATAGTCTGTACACCCCTATTCTTCTATCTAGTGCTGGTTTGAGGTGCAACAGTATACTTCATCTCTAGAGTTAAGTTGGTTCATTTGCAACATTGGAATGAAATGTATGAGATATTACATAGTATCTTTGTAATATTATATTGCAAAATAAATAACTAGGATTTTTGGAGTGACACCAATTTTACAACATACTTAAATATATTACCTTTTGGGTGCTTATAATTAAGAGAAATGTGATTTTACTATTTTTTAAAAAAAATTTAATTGATGAGAGAGAGATAAATATCATTTTTGTTGTTCCACTTATTTATTCATTCACTGGTCGACTCTTGTATATGCCCTGACCAGCCACAACCTTGGCGTATTGGGACAATGTTCTAACCTACTGAGCTCCCTGGCCAGAGCTTAGTAGAAACGTGACTTTAGAGAACTCAGACAAATGATTGATGTGCAAGCCAAAGACAAACGCATTGTTTCACACATATTAGTTTCTCTACTTAGATTTCTAAAGATTATGCCTCCTTTGTTTGGCACATAGGGCATAAACAGGTTTTTTAAAAAGCCATCACCCAATGTGGTCTAAACAATGTAAAACAGTCTAGAGTGCTTTAGAGAAAATCCACATCTGAATTCCCGATGGCATTCATAGTTCACTCCATGGAGAGTTCAATTCTGTTTAACAGGAAGGGAGGTAGAATTGGGAAAAAATTAATTGTCAGAGTCAGTAAGATTACCTGAAGCTACAATAGAAAAGAGGTTAGCAAGCAGAGTAGGAATAAAAATAAAAACAAAAGTGCTTGGGAGAACACATTATTTATGAAATATTGCAAATGACCTACTATAAACAGGATACAGACATCCCTCAGTAACTGTGATGTTTTCACTGATGAAATTGAATTTTATATGTAGAATTTATTTTCATCAATTATTGTTATAATCCAACTAATTAGAGGTACAGGTACAAAAATAGACATGAACATTTTTAATTCTGAATTAATTTTACTGATAATGCTATACAGTTTTTTTTAAATAACTAAATTATATTTTTGATCTCATATTTATTCACCTTAGTGGCTGAATGTGTTTCTTCTTTACTCCTTCATAGTCTAATATATAGGCAATTAAAAATAAATGCTGGGTAATACAGAAAATATGTATTCAGTTTTTTTCATTAATTTAACACATACTTATTGAGCACACATTGTACCAGACACTGGGAAGGCAGTGATGAAGAAAGTGTGAAGCCTACTTTCTACTGAAGGAGGTTAAACGTAATTGAAATAAACATGCAGTATGTGCACCATATTAAATGGTCCTACAAGAAAACAACAAAAGTAAGGCAAGGAAGGGAGAACAAGATACACTGGGGAAGTGTCACAAGAGCTCCAAATCGGGGACCCGAGAGGCTGGAAGATCAGCTTTACCACTTGGGAAAAGGTGGAAGACTGCGGAAAGAACAGCTGTGGGGGAACATCAGGAGATCGTGTCTGGGTGCATTCCATTTCTGATGCTTGTTTGACACTCATTGAGATTCATGCATCTATTGATCAAAGGAAAGATCTAGGCTAGAAATAGAAACTTGAGAATAATGAGTGTCAGTGTGTACGGGATATTTAAAACCAGGGAGATGACGAAACTCTATGACATCACCAAAGGAGTAAATATAGATGGAAAGAGACTCAGCTCAAGGACTGAACAGACTCCAACAGTAAGATCTTAGACTATTTAGATGAGGGGGATCCAGCAGGACTTACTCAGGAATATTGTCTAGAGACAGGAGGAAGACAAATTCTATGTGACAAACCAGAAACCAAATGAAGGAATGAGTTCCCATGAGAAGAGAAGTTCATGACAAGAGAAACGTGATTATATGAAGTATACATAATGTATCGTGCGAATTATGATTATATGTACTCATACTTCTGAAAGATTCACCCATGGATGGACTCAGCAAAACATTAACAAAAAATGAATTAAAAATACAGTGACTCAAACATCAGCACGTTCTGGTGATAATTGGGGTCTGGTGGTAATTGCTCCCCACTTTCCAGTAACTGAGACGTTTGGCAGCAGATTGCAGTACAGATCTGCAGATTTACCTGCAGGAGATTCAAAATCAAAGACATCTGCTTACAGGTAGTGAGGCTCGAATTATGGTCTTGTGTTTAATATTCTCAAGACCTAGGATAAACAAAGGTGGAATGAAATAAGCTTTTATGGCTCCTCAAGACTTGTCTTTACTTTGTAGTATTTTCTAACAGTAACTATAAATTTAGCACGTTTCCTCAGAATACTGTTCCAATGTAGAATGCATACTATCTTACAGATTTGTTAAAAAATGTAAAAATGACAAGATAAAATAAATAAAATTGTCAGTTATTATTATTAATTTCAAAGTGACAACATACCAGCAAAATAACTCCACTTTGGATTCCAACACTACATAGTATTGAGTGTGAAATCTAATTTCTAATGTACATCAGGTTCCATTTAACTTTACAATGAACAAGAATGTTGAGATGTGAAATAAGATTTTCTTTTTGATATTCTTTTTACCTGCTGGTAAACCTACTGACAGGTTCTATGCTTCTTAGTTTTAGGCAAGTTTGTGGGAGCATGGAATGCAAAATGTATTTTAAGATGCTTTCTCTTTTGTCATCTTCCCACTAAGCACAAACTTTTTGAGAAGCAGGAGGCCTGAAAATGAGAGGGAATGCAGATGATGGAAGCAAGGGCTGGGAGACTGGAGGAGAGCGAGGGTTGGTGGAGAATAAAGATGCAGGAGAAGAGGAGGAAGAAGGGAGGAAGAGGAAGGAGAGAGATTCTGTTAGTTTGATATTTTCTCAGACCAAAAGGAAGTTTCTAATAAACAGTTCTGAATTCTTCAGGCCTCTTCCTTGTCAGCTGTTCTCTGAATATCTCAAAAGATCTCAACGTGTCTTTGTGGAACTTCGGAGGCTTCTAGAATTCTGAACTTTGCCTAACAGTTTGGTCAGCCAAGTGTGGAACAGCAGGAGACCTGAAAGAAACAAGGACTGGAAGAAGGGGGATGTTATCAGTGACTATTAAATGCACAATTAGAGGGGACACTTTGGCACCAAG
The DNA here is from genome assembly GCF_022682495.2 of Desmodus rotundus. Classification (NCBI taxonomy): domain Eukaryota; kingdom Metazoa; phylum Chordata; class Mammalia; order Chiroptera; family Phyllostomidae; genus Desmodus; species Desmodus rotundus. Next base: position 82,725,844 of record NC_071399.1, on the reverse strand, counting down.
AACGCAGACTCTGCTCTCATAGCTAAAGGAGACTGAAGTTAATGATGCAGATTAAACGTCCTATTCCCCTGCTGGAATAAATGCTTGAAATCAAGATCAATTGGATTAATCAAATTTAAGAAGAGTAAATATTTCTTGCTCTTAGGATTTATAAACTAAAATTCATAGCAGTTTCATTAATTGCTTCATTTCTAGGCATTGCGTGACAGAGGTGGGAAAAAGTGGATTGGGGATACATTAGCAAAACAATGACTCTAATTTGAATACATACTGGGCACACTTACTTCAGCTTCTCCCGTGACTGCAGTTAAGAATGGAACCGAAGGCTGCGGACTTAGCCACGTGTACCGGGTTTCAGTAAAGATGCAGAAAGGATTGTAAAATGACAGTAAGGAGATATGGGCGTATTTTATCTTGACCTTTACAAGGTTTTGTTTGTTTATTTCCATTTAAACTCTCATTTAGTCAGCTATTTTGGCTTTCAGTCCCCCTAGATGCATATCTGATGCAAACGTTTGAATGCAAGTAGTTCATTTGAGTGGTGATCCAAGAAACCTTGGCAAGGAATATGAAAGCGAGACAGGGCAGAGGAAAGCCAACATCAGGTGCACTAACGACCAAGCTATTGCTGCAGGCACCTCATCTTACTGGCTAATACTGATAGCAAGTATGAAACAAGCACCTCAGAGTTACACCTCCCACAAGATAAGGGGGCTGGAATATTGGTAGGTAAATGCGTATCGTTTATCCGTTGAGGGATTTTCCATAGCAAGCTTAATCTTAGCACAACTGATTGACTACATCCATGTTAAACACAGCCAAAGAAAGCCCTCAGGCAAAAAAAAAAAAAGAATAAAACACTGGCATTTGGAAACCCAGCTAAAATATGGTGAAGTAAGGAGATTGTGGATAATACTTATTATCACAGAACCAACCCACCCCTGTTTTCTGATGTCTGACTGTATGACCTTAATAGTCCATTGATTTCACAACTTAATAATATCGCCAACTGCTTTACGGTTGTGATTACAAACTTCTTATTATCATAAAAAAAGCTAGAAATGAATTTTAGAGCAGTTTTAAAGGGGAAAATCACACCCAAATTAACCTGTATTCAATTAACATTCTGTAAGAATCTGCTTGCAATCCAAAATTCACCTGTGAGGGGAAATGTTCCCTGCAAGATGAACAAATAATCGATAACTTAGAAAGAAACATAAGAACATTTTTGTGCTCCAATATAATGAAGTTATTTGTTTAATTGAATGCCTTTATTATCTATTTTCCACATTGAAGATATTATGCTGCTTATATAATTAAATCAAAATTACAGGTCATTCAGAGGTTAGTGGGAGAGGTGAATATGTAATTCAGATTTCCTGGTCCTTGGTTTGGTGGTGAATTGGTTTGGAACATTGTAGAGCTGTGGGAAAAGATACAATCCTGGCATCCTGTGCTCCTTTTTTTCATCTGATCCAGTCAATAATTACATAAGCAAAGAAATCTGGGTCCAGTCTTTTGATTTTTAAAATATTGAGAAAAGAACAAAATAAAGCATCAAGATGCATTATATGAGTCAACGCTAAGTATATCAACTGTTACCTATTTAAAATGTTCATTATTTTTCACCCATTTATTTATACAAAACCCACACATGCCTACAACATTAGAGATATTAATGATATTTTACGCATTTGTTCTATCACTAGCGAAGAGCCTGTTCCTCTCTTTGGTTAGGCCATCTGAGTGCAAATACAGACATTTATACTAAGAATATCTGTTATGTAACAAATGCTTCCTAGAGTTTTAAAAATAACCCTGTGTATCTACCTATTAATTTTTGTTAGTGCATACATAAGTGAATATTAAAGATTTGACACATAAATGATAATGAATGGTCATGATGATGGTATTTTCAGCCTTATTACTTTCAAAAGACAGTCAGAAAGTACCCTGACCTGTGTGGCTCAGTTGGTTGGGGGTTGCACTACAAAGCAAAGGGTCATGGGTTCAATTCCTGCTCAGGGCACATGCCTGGGTTGTGGGTGCAGTCCCAGGCTGGGGCGCGTGTGAGAGGCAATCGATCAATATTTCTCTCACACACTGATGTTTCTCTCCTTCTCTTTCTCCATCCCTTCCCCTCTCTCTAAAAAATAAATGCATAATATCTTTAAAAAACAGTTGGAGGCAAATGAAGAAGTTCATTTGAAACAGAAGTTTCATTGTAATTCTTGATCTTAAACTTGAGTTAAAAAGATAAAAATATATTTTTTAATTTCATCAAATAGTGTTCTACTATATGAAAGTACATTGAATACTCAAAGAAAAGGTAACTGGAAACAAGTAACTCATCCCCAATATCAAATTTAAGATTCAAGAAGCTACTGAAGTTTTAGGATTTGATTGGATTTTAGAATTCATCTTGTTAGATCCTTTCTTTTGCAAGTGAAAAAGTGACACGCCTCTCACAGGCATGCCTAAGGTGAAAGGGCGGGGGCAGTGCCCGCGTGTTCCCACAGACACCCTTCCTCCAAGGCTCTTGTACAAAGGCCATTGCTTCTATCAAGAGCAGGGAAAGCATCCCTTCTTCTGTAAACACCCTCAGTTATGTCTTCCACCCAGGATAAAGTCAATATAGCTATACGCCCTACCTGAAGCACTATTCAGCATCGATAGCTCTGATCATAGTCCTCCTGTCCATGGAGCAAATCATTTAAATGTTTATTGCGAGCACAGCAGAGATTTAAGCTCTTTGTGCATGTGTATGCTCCAGATTATAAATAAATTCTGCCTAGCACCACATGGCAATGTAACAATACACAGCCCTGCTAATGGCCTTAAGTGAAAACATCCAGATATTTTTTGCCAGCCACTTAGTCATTCCACTTGATAAGGTTTTGGCTGATGGAACAAGAGAGGAAAATGTTCTACTTTTATCAGTCACTGACGTATAAGTGAAAAGTACTGAAAGCACGGTTGTGCTGAGTGAGAAATTATAATGCATGGCTCTTCCACTGAAAACAGTAAATGGATAATTTCTTCACCTAGAGAATTAGCAGACTTAAAATCTCAAAGATGTTAAGATAATATCATCTATATCCAGTTATTTCCTATATTCAAGTTACTCTTTCAGTTGCTTAATCACTCTTTGAACTTATATATGAACCAGTTTAGAGTTTAATGTGTTAAATCAAGACTTTGTTATTTGAAATTTAGCTTATTCAAATACCAGGCAGTAACTTTTGTGATATATAGTCATTACATCCTAAATGGCAAAGTATGAGAATTCTATACCCTTAAGTATATAATAATGTATACATATATTGTGTGTGTATAACAATCATAGACATAAGACTTAAAAGGTAGTTACTATAAAAGCATTACATATTAACAATAAGTGCTTCATTTAATTTTACATGGGAAAAGATTTTCAATGCTATGCATTAAGCTAAGTATATGATAAATTATTTGAATTGCAAAAGTACATTGTTAGTCATAGTCATCAACAACTGAGCCATCACTAAAAAAAGACAAAATCACTTCAATTTGTTTTTTTTTGAAATGAGCTTACCAGTAGCTGTAATAAACACTCATAAATCTAAAGATCTTTCTCTAAACAGCAGCGACTATTTTACGTATATTGTCTTTCAGCATATCAAATCTGGCACCTGCAACACAGACTTAAACCATGTTCAGTTTAACCCAGAGCCTTATAATATCATGGAATTAAATAAAATAGGTGAGAGCATCTCAAAAATGAACACCAGTCCGTAAATATTACTTCCAGTAAAGTGTTTAAGACATAGATGTTAAAAAATCTAAGTTCAGAAAGTAAAATAAACAAACCCACATTGAGAAAGATGCTTTCCAGCAAAGTTTGTGAAGTGCTTGCTCATTTAATCAATCAATTTATTTATTTATTTATTTATTTATTTATTGGTTGATCACTTATACTCAATTCTAGAAACACAATTATACACCAGGGCTCTAAAATATTTTTCTTGGTACTTCTAACTCCCTTCTCTTCCTACTATTGGACTCTTTTCCATTGATCTTTGTTAAAGCTTTGAATAGATCTTTGCATAGATCTTTGTTAGAGCCTTTTACCCTATAAATTAATGTAACATATGATTATCTGGCAAAACCTTGATTTTAATATGATTTTGCTAGTACATGTAAACAAAGAGAAATATGAAGAAATCAGTATCACTTTTAGTACTTTTGCAGAATTAGAAATGACATTAAAATCAGTAAACACAACTTTTCATATTGCAGAGACTACAATTTTGAATGATGTTCCTTATATTATATAAATTGTTCATTGCAAAAGCAGGTTAACAAAAAGCCATCTGAGATGATACATGCAAGAGCCACAATGAATTTGATTCAAGGATCTGCCATTTACCTGGTTTATGATTTTGGGTCATCACATTTATTACCCTCTGCCTCAGACTCCACATGTAATTAATTATATGAATAAAAAAGTAGCAGCAAATTTAAAGACTGTTATTGCTGACCCCATGCTCTTGAAACAGTTGAAATCTCCCAATTCATTGTAAAATTTCTTTGTTAGTTATTGAAAATTTCCTTTTATGTATTTAACTCAAATGAGGTAATCTAAGTGGCATATAGGCATCATATGTTAGCTTATGTACTGTGAAAATGACCAAAAATAATCCTCAAAGTGCTTTTCTAGATATCTCACTTTCTGAAAATAAAAGTTGGTCTTGGTTGATGCCATAGAAGCCCTGTTGTCTGAAATGTAGAGATTTATATGAACAATGAAGAAACATACTACTTCACTAAGAAACTCCAAAGCATTGTCAAGTAGTTGATTGGCCAAATAACTAGATAGTTCTCAAAACAACTTACACAAACTATGGCAAGGCAGATAAACTTATTGAATGAATAAAGAACATAATATTTAGACATATTTTATATTTTTAATTAAAATTAATTTTTGTTTGAGTTTCAGACTTTATTGCTTGGCATTTCTTAGTCCAAAGTAGGTCACTTAAAATTTTAACTCTTCTAATACCTATGTGGTAGATGTTCTACTTCTGTCAATAAAAAGGTCCCATTCACATCTGTCAAAATGCATCCCATTGTATGTTTTAAAATGTGTAGTTAATTGTAAGTCAATTATACCTCAATAAAGCTGTTAAAATATTTTAAGCACCCCATTCATTCTACAACTTATATTTTCTCAAGTATGAAGGAAATGGATTACAATAATTGTAAAGATAAAAAAAAAAAACGTAGCTCTTTCAACTCACTCTCCTATGACAGAAATTCCTCAGTTTCCTTTCCATATAGTCCTGTCAGTTTCCAGAACACTGTTTCTAACGTGATGTTGCCTGCTCATTCAGTGAAATTTCCCACCATCAATCTCCTGCTTTTGTAGCCTGGATGGGATGTCTGTCTCAAGAGCACCTGTAACCATGAAACTTCTAAGCTACGGATAGTGAAATAATGCTCTGAGTATCTTTGCTCATCACAATTGCAAATATTGTTATATAAGGACTGAAAAATCTGCTTATACAATTGCTGACATTTTGTTGAAATGTTTTTAGCTTTCATCGGTGTTTTTGTTTCAGCATTATTTCTCTTGGATGTGGATATAAGCCCATGACATAGTGTGATAAGTTCATAAATTCAATGATAGACATTCTACCCAAATATCAGGCTTTATCAGGAAGATTTACTAAGTCCCTTACACAGAGAGAGCCCTTCCAAGAGATCATTACCTGCATGCATGTTTCATATGGGAAAATATTTAACTCCTTAGTCTATATTAATTCACCCAATATTTATTATGCACCTATTACAGAACTGTAAGACTAAAGCTGGACAATATACTCACAAAGAATTAGAGTATAAAGTAATATGGGCAGGGGGTGTTGGTTACCATTACAGATTTAGAGACAAGGGCCTGAGTCGCCACTCTGTAACTATGGACAACTTATTCAATTTTTCTAAATATTAATTTATTAATAAGTTTAACAATGATACCTAGTTTGTATGGTTGAGGTTGGGACTCAATGAAATTTTGCATATGAAATGCTCAATAAATGTGCACCTAGAACATACAATACATATTATTATTATTTTATGCTTCTTAATATTCAGACCTAGAAGGTTATATTTTATTTCCATTTAGAAAAAAATATTTGAGTTTAGAACAAAAATATGATGTGTGAGTGAAGATATATAGGTTCAATAAAAGTAGAAACAAGAACATTGTCAAATTAATATATAATTAATAGAAAGAATTAGGAGGGGATTTACTTCTTGCTCTGATTTTGCCTCATCACTCTAAAGGTCCTTAAAAAGAGAGAAGATAAAGAGGGGAAATATTCACAGATAAATAAGAAAATACTCTGTATAAAATTAGAAGAGCTTATAATTGCTTAATGTGATTCAATTAATCTTATAATCCTCAGCAGAACAAATCAAAAGGCAGTGCCCAGAGTTCTTGCTCCATACTAAAGTACCACTCTTCGGAGCCCAAGGTGGCTGCTCAGTGGTCATCCAGCTAGGTTAGCTTGTTCCCAGCTGCTCTCTGACTTCAGGCTCCCTCCTGGAGGCTGTTTGTGAAGCTGGCATGGCCATGGCCACGTGGCTGCCAGGGCCTCAAGGTTCCATGACCCAGGGCCAGAGAATGTGTGAATACACTGATGTATATTTCACCAGGTCAAGGATGTATATACGTAGAGAGAGAGCGAACCTCCTTCCTGGAGGACATGGGCCATATGACTGCTAAGGCCACGTGGCCCATGGAGAGGTCAGGCCAGGGCACCATCAGAATGCAGGTCCCAAACATTGAGTGATGAGCAAGAGAGAGTGTTTCCTTATTCCCTTGGGAATATATTTTTGGGGGTATGTGATGGGCCAGGTCTTTTCACAGAATGACCAACTAACTTACCAAACTTTTGCATGCGTTAGGTGGGTCCACCCCGGCCAGTCCCTTCTTTTCCCAGTCTAGACTGACCAGCCTCTTTGGTCTAGCACCTCCTCTGCCACCATTTTAATGTCTAAGGCACTTGAGCCTCCCTTCCCCTGGTCTCACCCCCAGTCTAGGACTGGTAGAGGGTTGGAGGGCTTCTTTGGCTCTCCAATTATCTTGCTAGCCTTGCATGTGCTCAGTGAAGAACTCCCCCCCGTGCCATCTTGTCCTGGGTGGCCAGACTCCCCTAGCACTCTTTCAGTCTGGGCCTCCTAGGCCCTAGTCCCTCCATGCAGAGAGCTGCCTGCTCTCAGGGCCCACCACAGAGAGTGACCGAACCCGAGGCCTAAGTAAAGGGACCCTGAAAACCCCTGCACAGCCTCTCAGGCAGCACCAAGTACAGTCTGAGCAAGAGTGTCAGGGCATCTGCAGCCAGGAGAGGGACCTGGTCGTCTGGTGCGTGCCTTGCAGAGGGGCAGCGTCGGCAAGGCAAGCACTTGGTTACTCAGGAAACACGGCCTCACTGTCTTGTGGAAGTGCTGTGAAATGCAATGTCCTTGCCACGGCCTCCAGCAGGGCGTGAAGGCATTTTTGTCTGCCTGCATGCCTTCAGTACTGGAACCTCTGACCTCCATCCCTGAGGAACATGGCTTGGCACACACGCAGCTCCCACATCCCACTCGCATGGCCTAGCTCTGTCTCTCCTGGCAGACCCTCTGTGCTCTGCCCTCAGCCTGCTCCCAGCGGTCCAGACAGGCTGTCCATCAGTACCAATTACACATGGAAAGATTGTTAATCAGACATATGGATATTGCCACTGATTTATTAGAGCTGTATTTCAGCAAACATGCCCAGAGAATTTAAGGCACCTCTCACAGGAAAATTGGGATTTTCTTTGTTTGCATAAACATCATTATGGTTGTCAGGACAATACAAAACAAATGTACATATGTGAAGATACCAAATATAACATTTTGGTCAAAACTGCTTTTACACCACCATAAAAAGATGCTACTTATTAAAGCAAATTGAAGGTTTTATGTGAAGCCTTTCTCATGCAAAAATGCTTGCTGCAATATTTCTATGCTTCTGAAGTCTGAATAAATTATGGCATATTTTCATTTGGGGAATTGCACACTTAAACAATATTATATAGCTATCAATTTAGTTTACAAAGAGCTGCCAGATGGAATCTGCATAATGCTTCCAGTGCCATCCTTGTCAATTAATTCTGGCAAGCAAACCAATCAGGTAACAAAGATGGACAGTTAAGAAGAGAAAATGGTTATGCTTCCCCCCATGGCTCACTCCTCTTCTTGGTGAATGAAATAGAAATTTCATGTCAGTCAGAAAGATCACAAATTTAATGACTTTCCCGTTTTTAGCCCACTTGCAAATTTTTAGCATGTGGTCTTCAATATTATTTAAAATGAATTAGGAAACCCATTATTTTTTAAATATTAAAAAATATTGAATACTTTAACATTAATTTTTAAAAAGTGTATTCCTTAATAAATGCATGGAATTGAATAAATGGGAAAACTAAGATGTAGATCCAGGTATTCCTTTTCTGCTTTATTCAATTGATATGAGAGTATACATAGTTTTATGAATACTAATACATTCACCATATCTGGTCAATAAAATATAGAAAATCCAATAGCTTTCAAAAGGGCACATATTCTGATGGAGAAAGCAAAGTATGTCAAGTAACATACATACACATGTATGTCACACATATATGCTACATATATACACCTGCAACTTATTTCAGCCAGATCAATGGTGTCACTTGTCTCACTCATGAATATTTAATTTGGGCAAAGCTCAGTGTATCTCATCTCTCATTCTTTAAATCCTCATCTGAAGGCATGCTTATTGATTTTAGAGAGAGGTAAAGGAAGGATAGAGAGGGAGAGAAACATCGATGTGAGCGAAAAACATTTATTGGTTGCTTCTACATGCCCTGACACATGACTGAACCCACCACCTAGGCATGTACCCTGACCAGGAATCGAAGCCTTGACTCTGGGTTTTGGGGAATGACGCTTCAACCAATGAGCCACACTGGCCAGGGGAGTATATCTCATCTTTACCCAACCTGGATTCAGCTCAGGTGGCTCAAATGCTGGGGCTAGAATTATCAACAGATTTTCTCCCATCTTGGAAATTGATAGTGGTGATAGGCTGATATGGGCTATGAGCTGATTAATGGGGCTCTCACTACAATATATACATATGGCCTTTCTATGTTGCTAAACTTCGTTACAATATGGTAAATACAACCATGATCCCCGAGTGTCCCAAGATAGATGGAGCCAGGCTAAAGCTTCATCGCTGTTTATGAACTAACATCATAAACTAAATTATGACTTCAATCAAATTCTACTTTTTAATGCATTCACAACTCTACAGCCAATTGCAAGCAGGACAGTGGACTCCAATTCTTGATGGGCATGATGCATTTCTCAAAGAGCATGCAGGAACATAAATATTGCTTATAAATTTTTTAAAAAATATAATATGCTGTCATGGTGAAATAATCTATTTTATAGATATATTTTATTTGTGTATTGCACCAAAAAGTAAAAATGGTAAATATTCATCGGTAAAGAAAATAATGTTTTTACAATAAAGCATTAGGTGTTAAAAAGGTGAAAATTCTGCATTTTCTTCTATAGTGTAATTTTCAGGTAAATAAAATAAGCAACAAGAAGTGTGTATGGTAATGTGGGTGATGCAAAATGAATACAGATACATAAGTATGTGTATATATAGAGAGAGAGTAGGGTAGAACACACAAGAAATCAGTTAACATAACTGCCACAGGATAAGAAAACGGGGTTACAGGAAGACAGAGGTAGAAGGAATGTATTAGCTTTCTTAATTTTTGTGCATATACATTTTTGAACACATGCATTTTTTGATATATTAATAACATGTCCATGACTGTACAAATAGTTATAAGTAAAAACATAGCTGCTTAAGTATTTTATCATGTGGTAGATATTATCAGAGATGTTAGAAAGGAACTCTTGAGTAATCCAGTACTTCTGAGGAATTTGAAGATGGCTTTACCAAGGAAATGACATTTGACTTTGATACAGTTTTTTTTCACTATTTTTTTTCAGAACTCACCTATATATTTCAATCATTTTATATTTAACACTCATTTTAGATTATTAAAAAACTGCTTCTCACTCACTGCATATATATCAGCTTCTTCATTTTATTTTCTAGCACTTGGTGGTCAGAACTGAGCCCGTGGTCAGTACTGAGCCCATTTTCAGATGCACTATACCTGTGCCATGGACATGAACTAGGAATAAACACAGGGTATCCACTATCAAAATAGGAAGGATAACTTTATACCTGTTGGCTCTCTCTAAGGAAATATATTGAAGGTTGTAATGATTTACTTATTTCTCCCAAAATGCAGCTAACTGACGCATGCTTTATTTTGTCCATCTGGATGCACTGTACTATATTCAAGCATGTGAAATGTTTTTCTAAATATTTTTTCACTGAAGAGAAAATAAAATATTCACTGTAATCACTCTGTAAATAAAATATTTCTGGGTAGAGGGAGTTGTATGACTTATACATTAATACAATGTCAAGTGAAAGTAGATTTAATGCAAGCTTACTACTTCTATGATAAGTTGATCACATCTGGAGATCATAAGTATGCATTTTGCTAAATAACAGGATTTGGCTCCTAAACCTGAAAGCCAATATTCTGATGACAAATAACAGACTTGTATGTCTAAACCCCCATAGAGAATTCAATTGCTTCATCTTTATTACTGAAGAGCAGTACTATTTTAAAAGTATCTTGTTTAAACATACAACTGAGTTGCGAACTCTGTGCCATGATCCTTTTGTACAGGGTTGCAGATGCACAGTTTTTACTGGAACAGTTTCAAAAACTGGCCTGTAATTATTTATTTCCCGGAGTCACCATTGAGAGCATCCGGACAGTTGCTCTCGGAGTACGTTGGAGAAATCACTGCTGAATTTAGCACTTAGTAATTAGATTATGTTATTAGGGGAGTGCTAAATTTCAGTCATTGAAATTTAACAGATTTCAGAAACCTCTCCCTGAGGGTACTTGATTCCATTCCCATGGAAACTGATGCAGCCTGACAAATAACCTGTAAGAAGCTTTTGGACGATGAGTGCTGGGTTTTTAAGCCTTGGCTTTTGGTGAAAAATGTAAGCATAGCAATAAACTTCAGGTGATATTTTGCTTTCCATGAAAGTCTGTGTGTTACAATTAGTAAAAGCTAGGTTTCATATGAAAAATATTTTTAAAAAACCTAATTTTTAAAAATAAATACTTGGTCTTTTAGTATGTCAAAGGGTACAATGCCATTTGTAAGCATTCTATAATAAATAAAAGATATTATTTTTTAAAACAGGGCAATAGAGACATAAGATGAATTTTAAATGAGTCAATAGTATAGGTAAAATGGAATAATAATAATATTCCATTAATGCAAAAACAAGAAGAAAAAAAAGGATACAGAGAGAAAAGCACAGATGGGCCAAATAGGAAACAATTAGCAAGGTGCTAGACTTCAAGTTAAATATACCAATATTCATCTTATATTAAATTATTCTAAACACTCTAATTAGAAGAGATGTAGTGCCAAATTATATAGAAATACAATACCCAATTACATGCTGCTTCTAAGGAATGATTTTAAATATAAAGACACAAACATGTTAACAAATAAAAATGTGTTAAAATATGACATGCCAAGTATCTCAGGGCTGCGGAAAATAGACCATTTATTCATGGAGAGACCTAGTAAAAATCCACCCCCCTGACGGATTCCTGAATTTAAGCAACACCTTAAAAACTAACTGCAACTTGTTATAGTTAGAGAGGATTACAAGATTTATATATCTTTGGGATGAATTAGTGAATTAGAATTAATCATGATATGTTTGCCATATTATGTTTTCGATTCTGTCAGAAAGAGGGATGGGGTAATAAACCAAGGGAGTAAAGACAGTCTCTTGTTTGAAGAGTTTTTGTTTGTTTGTTTTTTAGAAAGTATTACTTTATCAGACAACTTGGTAAGAGAAGAAAACTTTAGTCTATTTCATGATGAGAAAAGCTGTTTTAAATTGTAACCTAACAAATGACTAAAAAGTTTGGTCCACGAAAATACTATATAATACTTCATTCTTTGTTATGATGTTTTTCAGCCAACAAGTTTCAAAAGATACTTTTTATTTTTGTTCAAGTACAATTTTCTCCATTTTCACCCCACCACACCCTTCTTTTTTGGCTAAGATTAAGTGTAGCATCTGTTCTTATCAGTTCAAAAGATACTTAATACCACATATTTTCTCTCTAATGTAACCGAGTCTGAATTATTGCACATATGGCTTTTCAAATGACTGTTTCTGTAAATACCAAATAGACTACTATAATAAAAGAAAAAGTTAGGTGACTAGAATCTGATTCTTCATTGTACATCTTCAGAAGTGTAAAAATGGAGGAAAAACAGTAACATAATGAGATTTAGGCAAGATTTCCTTAAAAAAAGAAAAATATATGTATGTCATTGGTTTACATGAACAGTTCAAATATTTAATGCAGTCTCTAATATTTGGTAATATAGCATAAATGTAGCCCATTTCTGAAAGTATAGAAACAATGATATTACTTTGCTGACTTGAAGTTACTCAGGTGGAAAGTAAGGGTTTGCTTATGAAGCTTCAGTTTTTCAATGGGATTTCTTTGGCTCCATGTACAATACAATAATTTTCTCTTTCTACCTAGCTAATTTAAGAAAATGTAAAGTATATACTGAAAATAACACATAATACAAAGACTCCGTACTTTTCCTAGAAGGCCCTATATTCAGGTTCTGACTTAATTGTGTACACTTGCTCATAATAATCCTTAAATATAAAAGGAGCACTATTTATTGCAAGACCACATATTTCAGGATATAATGTGAGTAGCTCAACTGTAAAGCAGATATAAGTGAGGCCCACGGTTGAATGCCCGCTGCGCCCCACTAACTCTACCCTGAAGTCTTTTGGTTCCGTCACATGACTAATGAGGAAATTCAGCTGTGTTCAAAGGTGCACAGGTGGGGTTAGAATACTATGCCAGTTTTTGAAACCCATAGTTTAACACAAATATTTAGTGCAACACAGATTGGACTAGCCAGAATGTTCATTCTATGAGTCTATTAGTCATTGCTTTATCCCCAGTGTCCAATAGCTTGGCAAATAACAGGTGCTCAACAAATATTTGTTAAGTGAAGGGAACCAAACAGATGAATGTTTTAAGGGAACATAATTAATCAAATATAGAAATGGTTCCCCCTCCACTATCCTTCAACACAGGCCAGGTGAAAGGTGTTGGATAAGGCAATACTTACTCATCACATCATCTTGTCCTCTTTCAGAATCACGCCCCTTCAGTGGTCTGGAAAAAATGTACTCATATTTGCAGAATAGATCTTAGGGACAAAATAATACTAAGGGATCACTGTCACAAAACAGGAAAAGCATGGCTTCATGGAGTTAAAAGGCCTAGACTGGAGGCTTAGTTCAACTTGTAATTATCTACAGTGCCTTCTAACTGATAATGTGAGGTTCCCTATCTCTACAGCTAGGGTATTTGTACATATTGCTCTCATTTCTAAATTTTCCTGAGATACAGTACATGTATGAAATAACTGATGACTGAATGGGAATCATGCTTTCATAATTTTTAATATCGTTGTTTATGTCCCATGGGAATAGTACAGCAAACATGAATGCAGATCGTGTACATTTTTAGTTCAATCCCTTATGCATTCTGAGGTAGAGGAGCTTTTCTGATGGATGGTAATGTTGGTTTGAGAGGAGCAGTTTCCTAGTGCCTCACTGGCTTCCATGTCTCTCGTGGAAGCGTACCTGACATTGGGTGGCTTCAGCAGCCAAAAGTAATTTTAGAAGAGCCTAAAATCATGGCAGTTAAAGGAGTTTGGAAGCAACATTTGCAGGCTTTTCACACATTTTATGGTTTGTGTGCAGAGAAGAAGAGTGTTACTGCAGGAATTCAATGTTCAAGATCTACAATTTTGTCAAAAATGAGATCAGTTGTATTCCTTTTATACCACCCTATATGGACATAACTTCTAGGTTCCAGGCTTATATGTTCTTGTTGCACCCGAGTTACATGCCCTAGTCATATAAATGCTTAAAGTTCATGCTATATAACATAAATTCCACTGCCTTTTATTTTTTGCTGAACTGCAGGTATACTTACGGTGTCAACACAGACATTTTCTCCATGGCCTGCAACAAATCATCATTCGGTTGGAGATAAATGGCAACAACTTAACACATGTATTTTTTTGATTATGTAAAGATATGCAGCTACCTTTTTAATCTGGGAAAAGTACATTTGTAGCCACATTCTAAAATTTTGTCAAAATTTATTGAACATAACTATGCTAGAAAGCCTGCCTGAATCTCTTTTGATAGATTTGGTTATTTGTCTTTGACTCTACAAATAAATCCAGGTAGAATGGATTCTACCTGGTATAAGCAAAATATAGATGGATTCTTTTCCTTCCTTCCTTCCTTCCTTCCTTCCTTCCTTCCTTCCTTCCTTCCTTCCTTCCTTCCATCCTTCCTTCCTTCCTTCCTTCCTTCCTTCCTTCCTTCCTTCCTTCTTTCTTTCCTTCCTTCCTTCCTTCCTTCCTTCCTTCCTTCCTTCCTTCCTTCCTTCCTTCCCTCTTTCTCTCCTCTTTCTTTTTTTTATAACCAATAATTTGGGACAACTCATTTTACTTTTATTTCTTCAACACCATATTTTACTATGTCTAAAATTCTTCATCTTTTATAGCTCTTCAAGGCTGATATAGTTTAGAATCTATTCCTTCAACTACAATTATAACAATTGTTTTGGAAGAAGGCTTAGTTCTAAGTTTTCCAACTACATGTTTGTTTATAATAAGTTAAACTTCTCATTGTATCACAAACAGTGGTTGATGTTTATAAAAATAAAGATAAATGGGCATTGTCAAGATATAAGGTACGTAATCTTGGAAAATTTTATGGGTTGAATTTCCAGTCATATTACTGGATTGCTGTTCACACAAAGCATCCATTTCTGCAAAAGAAATTTTGTATGTCCCTCTCTGTAGCTGGCTTGGTCTTCTTAGTGAGAAATTGATTAGAGAAATCATAGTTGATCGGCTTGTGCTTCCCAAAATGACTTTGTTCCCAGTAAGAATGTTGAAGTTGTTCCTACAGTTTTTTTTTCAGTTGTAGCAATATAAAAGTGATCTGAAAATAATGTATTTTTGAAGCGGGAATTGCACTTCTGAATTCTTCTGAAAATTATACTCAATTTGCCCCTCTATCAAGATTCATATTTAATCAGAGGTTGGCTCAGATTTTTGCCTTTATTGCTGTGAGTTTGTTTCAGTAAATTTTGGGGATAACTATGGATCTTCTCTTTCTCTCCCTACAGCTCCCTCTGCGCCCCAGGCGTCAGAAGCACATGGTCTTCAGGAAGCAGCATGTGTAAACAGGGTCTTGCTGTGTAAGCACCGATAAAAAAGGTGCATACTACAATTGCCGGTCCCACTATCTCCGTTTTCTTTTACAGTTTTCACTTTTGGATCACCTAATACAGCAGCCATAATTGCCTACTTGGCTCTTTCTTGAATATTTTCTCCACTAGCCTTAGTGCTTTCAGGGTCTAGAGGGGTTAAAAAAATGGAGCCTGAAGACAATGAATGGAACATTCGCTCCTATCAAATACACCCCCTCTCTGCCTTGTACGCTCTGGATAAAGATATGCCCTAGATGAAGAGCAGTAACCATGCTCCTCTGTTCTTTCCTTCCTTAAGGGGAAACTATGAAATGGGATTCCATGCCACAGCTTGGTCGACCAAAAGGGCTTTTCTTTTTGTATTTCAATACACTGGTCAAATGTCTCTAGGTTGCTTGGACTTTCCAATTGCCCGCATTTATAGAGTTTGTCCCACAATCATATGATTAAAATACTGTATTCTGCCATGTAAAATGAGCACTCATGTCTTTGCACGTATTGTACACAGGGTTATTATACCCATGGTGCGTAATCATTATACCTGTGTATAATGTGCATCTTTATTTTCCCTGCAAAAACCTTGGCCAAAAAATGTGCATTATACAAAAGAAAACACGGTTAATAGTGACACGAATAATATAAAGATGCTTTCAGTTTTTAAATCCCACAATATTCCGTAGAATGTAAATTGAACGTACTTCAAGAGCTACGAAATGCAAGCCACTATAGTTTTTGTGAAGACCAAAAAAAGTGTAAGGTAAATAAAAACCCTCAAAGAATGACATTTTATTTCAAATATTGTAATTTGTTGTCTATTTATCAATCTGAAAGATTTTTCTGACATTTAAGTCTGTTAAGTCATTGACATTTTACAAGAGTTGACTTCAATAATATATATAATTTACAACACAGTTTGTGTATGTAAACACTGAAATAAAACATATTTGTAATTATTAAATAAGCATATATTAATATCATCTGCATTTTTAATAACTAGGATTCAATATTTTATAATGTCTTAAAGGTTGTATATTCAACAATTGCTCTCATAATCCTCTCGTAGAAAATCATTATTCTTACCATGCAAATCAGGTGAAGAAACTTACAGGTTTAATGCCTCAGCTAATGATATACAGAAAGACATTTGTGGCAAGGGTCAACAATCAGAATTTGTTTAAAGATGTCACATTCAAACTGCTGTTTCACATTGACCTCTGAAAGAAAATCAATTACATAGAGCTTACCGGCTTAGAGAATGTCAACACAATGCAGTCTGATTCATCATTAAACCTGTTCTGTCTACTTTACCAGTCTGTTGTTGACCGTGAATAGTAAAGCAGACTAAAACTCACATCTGGAGAATGAGGAAAGATTTATCCATTGCAATGTTTGCTAGACAACAGTAGCATTCCTACCAAAGTGCTCTCCTATCACAACAAATGTATATTTTAAAGGTTCATCAAGCCCTGAAGCAGAAAGCATCAGAGATCATCATTTGATGATAGCAAATGTAGAACTCGATTGTTATAACTTCGGAAGTTCCATTAAGAAGCTCAGGGAAATGAGCTTTCTCAAAGAATAACGGATTCAAAGGGCAGCTGGAGTGACAGAAAGAGGTAACTAATTTTCCCCATACCAGGCAATTTCCTGTCTGACAAAGAGCATCATCCCCATACGCCAAGTTTGCAGGTTCTATCCCCTGTCAGGGCACATGCAAGAATCAACCAATCAATCAGTGCAGAAATAAGGTGAATAAGAAATTGATGTTTTCATATTCTTCCCTTCCTCTCTCACTCTCTCTCTAAAATTTAAAAAAAAAATTATCTCCTAACTCAAGAAGTTTGCTTTTAGTTTCTTCTCTTATGGAAACAGAATTTTATGATTTCTTTAAGGTTTTCTGGTTACATAGTTTTCTTGCCCTAAAATAAAAACACACAAAAAGTTAATATTTATTTTTAAATTACATTTTGTTTTGTATTGAGATAAAATTGACATATAACATTGTGTAATATGATTTTCATGATAGCATTAACTAACAGCGCTATCAGTTCACATAATGATATATTTTTGTGATAAAAACTTTTAAGATATAGTTCCTTAGTGATTCTGAGATATATAATAGAGTATTATTAATTATAGTCATGATGCCGTGTCTGAAATGTTCACAAAATATATGCATATGTTAAATATAATCAGAAGTGCAGCACAATAAAAAAGTTCTAGAAAGCTCAAGGTAAAGTTTACCAAAATACTTCTCAAACTTATTTTCTAAGCAGTATTGTCTATGAATTTATCTTTTTAAATTTAAGTTTATTATAGTGACACTGGTTAAGAATGTTGAAACAGGGTGCAGCCAAGAGGGGGGCCCCAAATAGGGATTTGTAATGGGGTCCAGAACTCAAGGTGTCCAGGAAATATTAGAAAAATATATATAGGATGTCCTCACCCCCACAAGCCTGAGCTGGGGGAAGGGACACAGGGAGCAGGGCCATTCAGAGCTGTTTTGTGTAGCAACAGTTTTGCAGCTAACCTATGCCGTGGTCATTTAACATATCTATAACCTTTAACTGGTTTCATTGATATGTTAAATAGCTGTGGCCAGGCTTTGAACCAGGGGGTTGGGAGTGACTTCCACCCAAGACTTAACTGGGAAGCAACTCCCCCTGGTCACAGTGCCTGTGTGAGAGCTTGGAGAAGATTGGCTCCATGCCATGGGGCCACACCTGCCCAGACTTACTCTGGCAGCCCAGTAAAGCTGGAAGAATAGGGAATGCTGGCAGGTGTAACTGATTGTAGTAGGAGTCAGAAATGGGGCTGCAGAGGAAAACTGGCGCTGGGATTTAAACCCAGGCACGGCAGCCAGAGGAGAGAGGACCACACGGTTTTGGAGGAGAAGGAGAGGAACACGCGGTTTTAGGGTGCTCCTTTTTGCCACATGGCTTAGGCAGCAGGAGAGACTTTGCTGGGAAGAAAAGGGGAGAAAGGACTCTTGCTGGTGGGCTTTGAGAAGGTGACACATGGCTCTGGATTAACTGGAGATTGCAGCAGCCACATAGCTGATGGTGCCGGGAGCCTGAATCACGGACTTCTACTTTTTTTCCCTGAGATATGGTACCCCCAACTGGGCAGAGGGAGAGGGAAGGACTGTCCATCTGTGGGTATTTTAGAGGACTTTAGTATTTTAATGAAGACATTAAGTCTGTGTAACTTTTAAATAAATAATTTCTTTCCTTTTCACCAGTCTCAGGCATTGAGAAACGTCTTTCTTTTGGCGGTGGGCATTGCGAACCTAGTAGGGGTGTGTGTATGGGGAACCCCAGAGAGAGAAAGGGGGGATCCTTTCCATAATAGTATATTGTGAACCACCCCCCCCCCCAGTCTGTTCTGTAACAATGTCACCTGAAGGGGACTGAACCCAGAGCGGGTCTGCCTCAGCTGGTCAGTGGTGTGTGGGCTCTTGACATTGGGCAGAGAATATTTCAAAACAGGAGTCCAAGCAATGTTGGGAGTATGTTTATTAAAGCTGGGGACAGTGAGACGAAGGAAGGACTTAGGGTAGAAGATGCAACAGGAGAGAGCCTGGGCGGTGCTCTGCTTTGGCTCCTAGAAGTATTATCTGAAAGAACTGAGCCAGGGAAGGGGCTGCTTTTAGCTCACAGGAGAGTCTGGGGAGAAGGATTCCTTGGAGACAGGTTCAAGTGGTAAGCCTGGGATGAGCTGCCGCTGTGCACTGCTCCCCTTGTCGCAAGTTCCTGGGGACTCTAACAGTTTAGGAGAAGGAAAGTAGAAAGTTCGTGCCAGAGAAAAGGCATGGTCGTGCTCCAGAGCTTGCCTGCACTGGGTCTTTCTCTTGAGGGTTTTTCTCTCTCTTCTGTGTGTGAGAATCTTACGGGAGGTTTTCAGCAGAATATCCACCAACTTCCCAGATGCATTTCTAATATGCTGATGCATCAAAATGAACATAGAGGGGAGCTTGGAATTATCCTGTGGTCAGCTTCACTGCTATACTTTTATCTTGGGTCCGTCTGGTTCTAGTCGGTTTTCTGTAATTTGTTCTCCTGACTTCATCTACCCTTGGGTTTGCCTGGTACAAATGGCACTAACTGGGTCTTTGTTCTCTATTTTCTTGACTAGGGTGATTTTAACTGTTCATTCTTTGGTTAGGGATGAGAGGTGTAGATCATTTGCTCTCAAGTGACATTGGTTAGGGAAGATAAGATCTTGTGATTCATTAGCTGTCTGTAAGTTGTTTAAATTGTTTGGCTTTGTTAAATTATTTTTTCTCAGTTTCCCTATTCCACTTGCCCAGGAATTTTCCTAATGTTCCACAATCCTGCCTAAAATAACATTATATAAGTTTCAACCATACAATTATATTGTGCATCATCTGTTTATATAGTACATTGTCTGCTCACCATCCAAAGTCTAGTCTTTTTCCTTTATTGTATCTGTGACCCCTATGCCCTCTCAGACAATAGTGTGATGGTTTCCTGAGGGGAAGAGGGATGTAGGGAGAATAAAGAGGGTGAATGTATCTTTTAGAAGTACTCACACAATTGCTTACTGATACATTGTTTATGAGAAAAAAAGAAATAAAGAAAAGAAAACTCAATCCATCCAAAAGGCTATCCATCAGGGCTTTCAGAGAAAAAAGCTCTTAATGTCATTCTAATTATACCTCCTAAAGCTAACTATTCTTAATAGTTTCATATGTATTCATCCAAGATTTATATCTATGCTAATACCATTAAAACATATTTTGACAAAAGGAATCCTGTTATAATTGTTACTTTCTAAATTATTTATTCACTTAATAATAATGTGAACTACATTTTTTGCTTTTCCATTGCAGTGCTCAACTATATTATTTTAACATTCATAAATGTTTAATATATTATTTTACAAACTTTCTAAGAGTAATTCCATTTGTTGTAGTGAATTTAACTGATATTTTAACATGTCTTATGTTATATTTTATGATGTCTCAAATAGATAGAAATATTGAACACAAAAGCAATTTTAATATATAGATAAGCTTTAAAACAAGAGAAGAAGATATGCAAATGTTAACCAAAAAGAGAACTCAAAACCACAGCGGTAAATTGGAATTAAAGTTGCATTCACTTTGGGTACATTTTTACTGGATATATGCTTGGCGGCATGGATTTTTAAGCTAGTATGGAGATTGAACCCATGTGTGATTATAATTAAAGCTGATAAACTTCATAAAGCTGAGAGCTGAGCAAAGCTGTCATATCTATGAATAGGGAACCCTTGTGAGTGAGCTTATATGCATCAATCACAGAGCATACGTAGGAACTTATTCTGACCGTTGACTAAAATGCAAACCCAGAGGTAGCTGAGGAGAGACTTTACTTGAAAAGACTATTTCAATAGAAAGCACTCTGACCTCTCTATGAGAAATGTCTCAAAATCAAACAGGAAAAAGTGTTTCTTTTATGGGGGGAGGGTAATTAGAATAAAAAGGAATCTTGTGGGGGAGTGATGCAAGCAGATGGGAGTGAACAATAATGAGGTGATTTAACAGAAAAACTACCTCTGTCTGGTGGGCCCATTCTCAGAATGAGCTTTTAAGGAAGATGTTCAGGGTCACAGTGATTACTGAAGCTTAACGTCAAGCCAAAAGTCAGAGAATATTTGAAGTTACAGAGCTACAGGAGAGCCTAAAATCTGAAGAAAGATGAATGTAAGGAGACACCAAGCCCAAGGACTAGCTCACTGATGTTGAAGGGGAAGGGGAAGATAGTACTGTCTTACCAGTGAATAAGAAGAATTTAGTTACAATTCTTAATGCATTGCTGAAATACTCATGCGGCTTAGCATGAGAGCTACAGACATCCTGGAGATTTGGTAGCAACTCTGTAGTTCTTTGCGATGAAATTGCACAAGGTACACACAAGAGAGTTTGAGGAGTGGAAGGCTGCATTAAATCACCGACATTATATGAGCCTACAAAAAAGAAGAGGGATAAAAAGGGAGTTGCGAAATGAAATAGAATTCTAAACGTGTGGACACTTAACATAGTTGTGCACAATACCTTATATGATACCCAAGGGCGATATAAAGAATTGAAATTGGGGACTTCAGTAGGTTTCTCCCACTGCAAAGAAAAACAGAAAGGATGTAGAACAGAAAAACATTCCCAACCAACTTGACATAATTGCTATTGTACAGAATTCTTGACAAAATAACAGTGTAATAAACATTATTTTCAAATTCAATGGAATGTTCAACAATATAGATCATATTTAGGGGTATAAAAATTTCAGAAGATTTCAAAAATGAAAATTACGATTAAAATTTGTCTAACCACAAGAGATTTAAATTGCAAATCAATGTAAGAATAATATCAGAAAATCCCCCAAATATTTTCAAATTAAACAGGAGACTTCTAAATTACCTATGGTTCAAAGAGAAAAATCAATGCAGAATATTATAATATATATTTTAATGAATGAAAATGAAAAACAAGATAAAATATGTATATTTTACTAATTAGGAAATTTATATCCTTAAACACTAATATTAAAAATGTAAATCTGTCACAGATAAATAATCTGATATTTCACATTAAAATAATAAAATTATAAGATAAAATTAAACTCCAATAAATCAGAATGAATGAAATAATAAGGAAATAAACCAAAATCAAATAAATTGAAAATAGACAAATAACAAGGAAAATGAATAAAACCAAAATGACAGTTCTTTAAATGATCAATAACTTGAAAAAGTTATTAGTCTAGACTAATCAAATAAAAGAATAAATAAAAGAGACAGATTCCCAAGTAAGCAAAGATTGAATGCTTATTTGGGAATCTGTATCTTTTATTTTTTATTTGATCAGTCTAATCAAGTAATTATTAGTGAAGTAATAATAATTTGTATTATTTTTAAAATATACCCATCAGTTTACAATTTAGATTAAAATGGACAAATTTTTTAGACTACTCCTAAAGTTCATTCAAAAAGAATAGTTTATGTGAATAGTTTTATATATAACAATGAGTTTTAAGTGAAACCTTTCCTAGAAAAAAATCTTTAGGCCCAGTTGGTTTCAGTAGGACCAAGGAAAGAAAGTTTTCCAGAAACTACAGGGAGAAAGAACTTACTTCAAATCATACATAACACCAAAATTCATCAAATGCCAAAGCTAGAAAACAATATTGTGAGAAAAGTGATGTATCAATATTGCATCATACATTTTGAGAAATACATATAAGTTGTTATTATAGAGAAAATTGCATGTGAGGTATAAGAGCTCTCTTTTATTTTTGTAATTTTTTTGTAAATCTAAAACTGTCCTAAAATGAAGAGTTTATCAATGACCCAGCAATTCCACTTCTGGGAATTTATCGAATAAACCTAAAACACTAGTTCAAAAGAATATGTGCACCCCTATGTCCATTGCCACATTATTTATAATTGCTAAGACTTGGAAGTAGGCCAAGTGTCCATCAATAGATGAGTGGATAAAAGAGTTATGGTATATTTACACAATGGAATGCTATTTGGCAATAAAAAAGAAGAAAATTTTACCCTTTAGGAGAGTATGGTGGACCTGGGGAGCATTATGCAAAGTGAAATAAGCCAGTCAGAGAAAAACAAATACCATATGATCTCACTCATATGTGGAGTCTAATGAACAAGCTGAACTAACAAGCAAAACAGAGACAGACTCATAGATGGTGAGCAGGCTGACAGCTCTGGAGAGGGACTGCGGGGTGAAGGACTTGAGCAAAAGCGAAAAGATCAAAGAACTCATGCACACAGACAACAGTGTGGTAATGGAGGAGGAGTGGGTGGAGGTGTGAGAGGGGATGGGGGGATAAATAATGATGGAATTAATTAACTGAATGATCAAAAATCTGTAGTGAACATCATACCTAATTGTCAATGACTGAATTATTTTCCCCACGTTTGGGAGCAAAACAGATACATACTTCTGGGTTATTTTTATTATTATATTTCAGTTCCTAGCCAGTGCAATAAGCAGATAAAATGCAAATCATCAGTTTAAGAAGAAAATAAAGCTCTGTCAACTCGCAAAAACATGACACGATGCATAGAAAATATGAAATAAATTCTTAATAAGCTACTGGAAGTAATAAGTAAATTTAAATTTAATGTTTCAAAATCAAAGACAGATGTGCAAAATCCATTATCTTTGTACATAACAAAAATAGATTATCGAGATTTTTAAATGATACAACTATAAGTATCATGAATCACAGTATATATCGCTATATATCTAACAAAAATGTGTTTAATATCTATGCCAAAACTTTACAAGAACCAAAGGTCCAGGTAAAACCTACTATTTACCACGTCACTAATTGGAACATGTGACATTGTCTGTTTCCCCAAACTGATGTGATGATTCGATGTAGTCCCCCAAATCTCATTGGTATTTTTAAAAATACCAATGAGATTTTGTTTGATTTTTGTCAAAATCAACAAACTCATTCAAAAACACATATGGAAATTAGAATGAACTTCAACAACCAGAACACTTTTGAAAAGAAATGTTCTTTGCTTCAAGCTGCAGCGACCAATATCTGTGCTTTTAAATGGTTTCAGCAAAATCTGACCAGAGCACTGCCCAGCCCTGGAATAACTTTGAATGAGGCAAAAAAAAGGGAAACCTTTGTGCTGGTTCTTAAGGAAGCTACTACGTTGGCTGAGGTCACCACCACCATCCTTTGAAAATAGTCACTTTTCTCTGGTGCTGGCAACTGAACCAGGTCTCCATCCAGGCCACCCTCCTCTTTGTCTTCACGGCTTCTTCCAACCTCATGTATAAGAGATGGTAGGCAGGGCACTTAAAGCGTGACTGTGCATTCTTATAGCAAAGTAACTGCCTCTTCCTTCCAAGTCTTGTTTTCTTTGTGGCAAGGTTTTAAACTGATTCCAGCATTCTGCAAGAAAGTCAGATCTAACTCTTTTTGCCAACTTATTAGTTGCTCTTGGGAAGGACCACATTCTGGAATTAGCATGCTTTCCCCCTCACTGGTCTTCTCGTTCTGCAAATATACTAAATATGTATTGATTTACTTATCGTATATCTTACACATCCAAAAACAGAGCCCAAATGCATTAACTCTCTTCCGTGGTGGTTGTTCATTAGCTTCAACTGTGTCTGGCCATCGTCCAGATCCGTAATAGAGCAAAAAATGAAAATAAGCAACAGAAGATGACCATTAAAAGTGTTAGCATGAAACTTGTTTAGTAGTCCAGGGAGAATATTCTCTAAGGACATTGCTCTATTCCATTCAGTCCTCAGCAACCAGGTTTTCCAAGAGGTTCTGCATCTTCCTAGGAACTTGTTACTACACCAATTCAGGAAGAGGTAAAAGAGAGGAGTAGGAGGCACACTACTTCTTAAAGTCTTGTTCCCTGAATGGCACACATCCCTTCTACCCTCAGGCCACTTGTTTGCATGCCTTCGAAATACAGTCCAGAAGAACAGTGAATGCTTTTGGTAAAGGGCAAGCAATTTCTGCCGTGGGATAACTAGAGTCCGTTTCATTTTATGTAGTAACGCAGAAGTGTGGCTAGTTTTCTTAGGAAGGGTAGGCCGAATGAAATCCAGAAAAAGCAAGTGCATACGATAAGGTCTGAAGTCAGGTCAGAGTTTGGGATATTTCATATCTGCATGAATACTCGTGTACCCGACAAAGAGGATAGAAAGAATAAGTGTTGGAAAACAATGCAAGGGTCAGGTAAGCAGGGTATTTTTAAAATATTTAATAAAGGTTTTAAATTGTATTTGTGTTACAATGAAAAGCTGCTTAACAGATGTTAATCAGACAGAAAAGGAAATTAATTTTTTAGCATGTTTCAGGGATCACTAACCCTGGAGAGAGCAGAATTAACATGACACTATTAGGTATATGTGAGGAAAACCAGGAAGCTTTGCCTACGAGAATGACAATGAAGATAAAAATAAATATGTGGATTGCAGTGATGTTTAGGAAGTTAGACAATTTTAATTATAAGTAGGAGATTTTGCAATTTTAGCCTGAAAAATGTTAGGTACATGCCCTCAAATGTTTGAAAATATAGCATGTAGTAATGTTCTGTGCTATTATTTGGAGTTCTCTGTAGAGTACCTTGCATTTGAATGAATGAGTGTTTTTAAGTACAGAAAATGTACAACACTAGGGGCAGAAAAAGAATAGCTTCTGTGTGTTGACTCCATTCAGCTCAGTACAAGAAAGAATGAGCTAAAAATAAGAAAACATCCTTATATTAATCCAGATGCCTCAGACACGAATGCTCTTTCCATAAAGGAGGTTGGATTATCTGATGTTAGACACTGAATCTCAGAGGAAGAACTACCTAATTAGAAGAAGCCCTGGAAAGCTCCGCTCAAATTTAATGGGCAAGACAACTTTGTTCTACAGCCGGGATTTGAAAGCATTGCAGGCAAAACGAGTCCAACACCGGAACCAGTGCTTGCAGGCTTTCTTCCCGTTAGTGTGCACCAGCCTTGTGCTCAGTGATCAGTGGCAGAGAATTCATATTAGCAAAAACGATACTGTGCAATATCAGATGGTGTGCCTATGGCCAAAACATAGAGATTCTAAATTTGCATTCTATAGAAGTCACTCATAATTCCCCTTAATATTTAATATGCAAATACTCTACCTAAAAACAGTGTTTAGAGCCCTTTAATATGACTTGTTTGATGAGTAATACATTTTTTACTTTGAAATCATACAATTTCTGTGGCTAAATCAACCTGAAAATTGATACTTGGTATAAAAACACATTTATGTTTTAATAATTTTTGCAATTATTAGAGTCTCAATTGAAACTATTACCTACTGTAAAAATGAAAATGACTTTTTAATTAGTTTTATTGAAGCAGGTTAGATAGCGATAAATGATGAAAATTCTTTTTATTTTTGCATGTTTTTATTGTTAAGATTTGTTTAATGGAATTCAGTATAACCAGCTCACCTCAAATGTTTAATTTTCAAAGTACCTTTTACTAAATTATACTTCATTAGGAAAATTCTACTTTCAAGATGGAAATTCTTCACAAATCCAAATGGCAATTATATAAAATAGGTCAGGTTTATCCTCTGCCTCCAGGGAGGGGAAGAGTGGCTCTGAGTCAAAATATAATGGAGAAGGAGGAAATGTAACATAGAATGAGGCCAAAGAATGTGAAATGTGCTGTATGGGTTTCATTAAAAACTTAAAAGTAGCCCTGGCTGGTGTGGCTCAGTGGATTGAGCTCTAGCTTGCGAACCAAAGGGTCTCCTGTTCAATTCCCAGTCAGGGCACATGCCTGGGTTGCAGGCCAGGTCCCCAGGAGGGGGTGCATGAGGGGCAACCACACATTGATGCTTCTCTCCTCTCTCTCCCTCACTTACCCTCTCTCTAAAAATAAGTAAATAAAATCTTTTAAAAAGCTAAAAAAATATCATTTACATCACAGTAGTTGCAAAAATCATCAAATGGCACCAAATATTTTCTATGTTATTTCTTTTCCCCTTTCTGTTGTAACAACACAAGTAAATTGACTTTTTATCGACATTGCTGGGATCAATAATGTATCAACTGTCCAAGCCTATATATGTATATCCCAAGGGTCTGAAGTTTTCCTAAGAGAGGAGGTGGCAACAAACTGAAACAGGGACCCTGAAAAGGCAGTGTTTTAGGATCTGTTGATAATGGATTTGGAGGAAAATGCTTTTAATCTAAGTGTGTGATTCCAGTCAACCATCATCATTATTTGTCTTTCAATTCCATTTCCAGTTTTGTACAAAAGAATCACAGGTGTGAAAGGATTCTTCCCACCTTGGAATGTTTAGGAAAAAAACAAAAAGGATTTTGACTCATGGCTAGCCATTTTTCAGCCCACTATAGTGCCTAGTTCTATATTTTCTGGTTCCAATAAAGCTTCTTGGCCCACTCTTGACTTTGCTGCTCAACCGATCTGCATATCGTGATCATTTTTCTTCATTGATCTGATGTTTCCACTCATCTACCAGTCATACAGAAGAGTTGATGTGAAAAATCCATACCCATATATTAACAAAGTCTAGCTTCCCTAGAATGCCACTGTCTTTTGTCTGTTCTAGATAGTAGGCTTTCAGAGAAAAGCTGAGTGAGCACACTGATGAGAAGCGCAGCATCATCCAAAATATGGTACAACTCCTCTGCCCTTCTAGTTGCCTGAGCATGTTTAAGTCTGTCATCCTCAGGCTCTTGGCCTGTAACCGCGTATCTGCAAAATGCTCAGGTGACCTACTGCACAATGGGGTCTTCCGCTTCTGAGCTTCGCTCCGAACAATATAATGTAGATACTGTGAGTTACAACTTTTTCCGAGTTGTCATCACCATCAGTCTCTTCGGTATATCTACTTCAGCTCATAATCAGAGATATTCTATATCTCTCTGTGTGTATATGTACACATATTTATATATGCACACACACATAGATTCCAATAAAGCTTTCCATGTAAAGCAAGAATATGTATTAATGTATTAACTTGGGATTTCAAATAATATAAATTAAAAATATGTTTTCAGGTTTTAACCTGAAATCTTTAAAATTGTCTCACACAGAACATGGAGTCCTCTTCAGGCTGCACAAGTAGTGTGTTGTGGCAGCTGGTGTCATGCTTTGGTTTCCTTATGTTGTGTTTTATGCTGTGAACCAGTATTTTCAGCCGGTGGTATCCAGGGGTTAAGGGCCAGGAATGCTGCTAACACCCTGCAATGCACAGGATGGACTCTACAGCAAGAATTATCCAGCCCCAATGTCAACGGTGCTGATGTAGAGAACCCTGGATATAATAAACAGATGCAACCTCTGTGTGAGATGTTCAGATCTAGTCTAGTGCACTGCATTCACAGCATTCTGGTATTTATTTTTGTACATAGATAGTGGGTATTTTGGTCAAGTAATGAGTATGTAATTAAGAATATCTTGTATACGCCTAACAGTCTAGGGATTACATTTTGTCTTTGAAATTTTTATCTTAATAATTCATCAAAGTAAGACCTAAGAAAGATTATGTTTTCCCCATAATTAGAGAACATTTCCTACAATGTTAGCTGTAACTGAGCCTTAGCTAACATCCAGTGTGTTCCTTTACTGTTCAGATGCAAGAAGTAAAAATAGGAAGATTCTTAGTGTTACACTGTAAGGTAATATAAGTACAAAAAATGGGTAGTCTTTTTAAAAGATTATGTCAGTTCCTCACCCAGTTACCAATTAAAGGGTGAGCGTACCTGGCTTCCAGCAGCTGTAAGAGTTGGACTCTCTCACTCACAGCCATCCCCTCCTCCTCTTCCTACCTCACTCCACTTCTCCAGAGATCTAGTCACAAGTGATGGGAGCCACCTCTACCCTGGGAAATTTCATTCACCCAGCCCTTACTCCTAGAGTGTCCAGCAGCCAATATGTATGTACAAGAGCATGGTTTCATTATGTTAAGTCAGAGCAACTGCAGCTAGTTTTTTCCTGAGACTACATGCTTAACCAACTTGTTTCCATTCCTTATCCTTTCCATTCCCTTTGGTGCAGGGATTTACAAAAGCACATTCCCTAGATTTCATGTATCTGGATTGATTTTGCCATCTGTTTCTTGGGAACCCAAGCTAACACAGTTGCCACCTTCCTCTTCCTTCCCTTGCCCCAATATCTAAGGCTGTTTCTCTATGTGAGTCAAGTAGGCAAGATCTAGGTCAGCTAAAAAAATAGACATTATATGCCAAAGGAATGGCACAAATCATTTAACCTGTTTATGCAGGAACTTGGAGAGTAAGATAAAAGTGGATTGCAAGAATGCTGAATTAAAAGAGGGAGAATAAAGCTGGCCCATACAATCAGACTCTGAAGATGGGGTTCTGCTGTAAGATTAAACACTAGCTGATGAACCCCATTGTTACTCATTGCATATCATTGCAGTGTAGTTGTTAAACCTTTTACCTGGGTTGAAATGGGATGGAATGCAAGCAGAAAGGAATGCCTTGCCTCATACAATACCCCTGGAATTAAAGAGAGTTAAGATTATCAACAAAAATTTATGTATCAATAAGCTTAGGGAATCAATCAATAAATATCTTAAGTCCAGTTAAGAACATTTGCATAGACTAATAATAAGATTCAGAATAATAAGTACAGTTATTTAGGTACTTAACTGTTTACCCTCTTTAGTTGAAAGGTAGGTTGAAAAGGAAGTTGAAAGCCAACCCTGCTTAATTAAAGACTATGCAAAAATCTAAATGTTTTAATAAGGTAATGCAGCTTTCCTCAGAATGCACCCTCATGTCCTCTTCACCAGACCAGTAACTGGAGGCAAATCTTTATATAAAGTGATCTGACAATTTCTGGGTTTGTTAAGAAGAGAGAATTAAAGGAAATAAAATAGATCTGCAAAAGAGTTTGTTAATGTAGGGTTGCTCTCCCATCACACGGAGTTTAATGCCATGAAATGATTACAGGATATGCTTATAATAGGCAGGCAGGATGGTTCTTGGAGGTTTGGGGAGAGAACTGGCTACCATTAGTGAAGTAAGGATGTGAGAATTGTCACAGTGGACTGTGAAAGAAGAGATTACCTGCCAGACAACTGTGCCTGCTCTAATAGAAAAGCCACTAATTTCCACTGACTGGAGATGAAAATCTCTCTTGCTGGAAAATTCTCTTTATCAGTAGTTAAAAGGATCTCAGGAGGCCCTCAGGAATTCTTTAGCTAAGTCAATAAAACACATACTGGGGAGGGAAGCAAGAAAATGAGAAGGTCAGTTGTGGCTATTACTCAACAAGCCAGATGGACTGTCGGAGATGCCAGTACAGAATTGTGTGTGTGCTATGTGTGTGCGAGTGTTCCTTTTCTTTAGAAAACTGTACCAGTGTTCTATTGAATATATTGAAACTTCCAAAAATCTTATTTTTTATCAAAGTATAATTGACATATCAGTTCCCGGGGTACAACATGATGATTTGACATTTTATACATTGTGAGATGATCGCCGCAATATGTCTACTTAACATCTTTATTTTATGTAGTTCCAAAAATATTTTTTCTGTTAATGAGAACTTTTGACATTCTTTCAAAGTATAATACATATAATTAACTATAGTCACCATGTTGGACCTTGCATCCTCATGACGTAATGTTGCATATTGTATCCCCAAATTTTATTTAATTCTTTTCTTAACTTTGGCTTTATAGCTATTCAGTTTTATTATCAATATTTTCTGTTGTATTTTTATTTATTTTGTAATCATTTTCCAAATTTTCACATGGGATTTGGTATATTTAATATTATTTATCAATGACAATGTTCAAAGGTTTTTATCATCTCGATGAATTCATTTATAATGCTGTGCATATCTATTTTAAATTATTTTTCTTAAGAGTATTTGGAAGAGTGGTTTCTGTTTTGAAAAACTATTAGCACTTAGATTTTTTTAATTACATGTTTATATTTAATTATAATAAATTTTCACTGCATTCTAATTATGTGTTATAGTCTATATCATTTCTTATTTTGACATATATATTTTTCTATATTTTAAACTAATACTTAGTTCCTCTACAATGTTTCATGTATGTTGTTTGTGTGTAGTGTGTGATATATTCTAATAGCATAAATAGAATATTTAGGTAATAATATTGATGTATAAAGTAAATCAATTTGTTACTTTTCAAAAATTTTAAAGTGCATGTGACTTTTTATTTTTATGTAATTACCAAGTCTAGCTCTGAGAATAATGGCTGTGGACTTCCCTGTAACTAGTATCCCTATGTTTGGCCTTTGTTAGCATTAACTCATTTATATATAATGAGTTATATATATACACACCCTCTTCCTTCTTCGTGTAACAGCGGGAAATTATAACAGTGATTGAAAAGAAACATACTATTCAAGTCATAATTATAGAACAGATTGTGCTAACAGACTCATAGAAAAATCATGTATTAAAAGTTTCTTTATGAGTATTTTGTTCACATCAGCAGTTACTGACCAAAGAACGACCCTGGCCGTCAACACTGGACAAGCTCAGCATCTCGTATCAGAGTGAACAGAAACACTGGATGTACGTCTTGCTCCTGAACATCAGCAATGAAATCGTGGATGGAGCAATGGAACCACATAAGGACACAGGCGGAATATAGTCACGAAGCCACTAAAGAGCTGAGAAACTGCACGTCGCCAGAAATTCCTTCATCCCCCTCTTCCCACGGTTCCCCTATGTGACCCAGCCAGGACGCCTGGGATGCGGAGGTGGTTTTGGAGGCATGAGCCTGCCATGTTCTCAGGGTGCCCACTTCTGAACAAACCACTTTCCTTCTCAACCAGAGCCTGCCTCACGAGTTTGGCTTTCATGGCAATGGGCAGCTGGCCCTGAGGGTTTTTTTTCCTGATTTCACGGTCACCTTTGAGTGCCAATTTGTTTGGTGGTAAATATCTTATAAATAGTAAAAACATACATTTAGCTTTTCTTAATTTGATTCCTCAACAAGGGAAGTGAAGGCACATTTAAGGTGGTGACTAATATTTTTTTCATTCCTCCTATCTCAAAAAATGGTTTATTTCTGCTAGCCATTTTATTCTTTATGTAATTTTCATTTTTGGAGTAATTACATAGCATATGTTTATATTCTATTTTCACATATCCTAAAATATTATGTGCATACATAAAATATATATTTTATCAATGTCAACACTTAAATATTCCATGTGGCTCCACTTCCAGAAAGACACAACCTTCACTGTTTTTTATTAATTAACCCAACTATTATCTCTAGAATTTTGTTAGAGGAGGTTAATGCATTAATGATTAAATACTTGTTGATCTCTTGTAACTAAAAAATCACATTATTTCCTCCCATGTCAAAAAAGTTCATCCCATACAGGCAGAACTCAAAGGGATATGAATAACTAAGATGACTTCCTGGATCTAGTGGCAGTCAGCTCCAACAATCTTTGAGGGTCATGTCTTTTGAAGTTCAGGTTTTATGCTCACTAGTGCAAGCCATTCTGCTTTAGCTGATCTGGCTAAGAAAGATGACACCATCATTATTGATTCTAACCCCAAATAGTCCTCCTCGTTCCTATGCACGTCTCTATCTCAACATAAGTTTTAATGACAATTTCACTCTACCTTACATCTAAGTTGTAGTTAGTTTCTGCGAGCCCATTGCCTCTTCCTTCCCTCCCTTTTTCAAATTCCTCTCAATCCATATCCCCTCTGAATTGAAGTAGTGCTTAATTTTCAGCTCCATTCAACATCCGTATAAAACATGGACATTTTGGAAATATATAGAGTAATTATCAAATACTTACTGCTAAATAGTAAGAATACAGAGGATTTATGTAATGGCTTTATTTCCAAAGAACAATCAAAGTTTAACATTTCCTTATTGAAATTAAGCATGTGCTTGGGTTATTATAAAAATGTGTTTTCACCTTGAACAAAGTTAATTAAAAGACTGTGTCCATTCAAGACATAGAAGATCCCGCTTGGCCCAGGATTAAATTCTCACAGCTGAGTTGTGTGTTTATTTACGGGCACCACGACCCAGAGGAACATTGAAAAACACGAGTATACACAGAGGAGTGTGTTAAGACAGTTAATCATGTATTTTCAGGAATAATTGAAGAAATTGGCAGGGTTTAATTTGTAAAAGAGAAATACTATAGGGCCTGTAATAATTATACTCAAGGGTTGGAATACATTTCCTGGAAAAATTAGATCATGTTTCTCAGTGAGAGGAACTCATAATTGTAACTGAAGTCATAAGAAGATAGAAATTAATTCATCACATGAAAGGACAGTTAGTTGCCCATAATTGAAACTGTTCAGCTAGGACGTTTTGGAGCCTTCTGTTAGTGGAAACGCTTAGAGGCTGGATTGAGACTTGTTGAGATAATTCAAGCAGAAAGGGGTGGTGTTGGACTGTGTGATTGATTTTCAGACCTTTTCCTATCCTAAGACATGAAGAGTCATATACTATCTGTAGTCTCCTCCTCTTATTCCTAGTCTTCTCTTTTTGAAGCTGCTATAGATTTATAATAAAATTATGACATTCTAGTGAGTTATGTCCTAATAAAACAGGTGATTAAACCAAAGGCAGCAGTGCAGATGACTTGCATACAGACTCACTGGGCGATTCAACAATAGAAAATATGGTGGGTTAGGGACTTAAATTTCATCTAGAATGTCTACATTCATTGGGAGTTCACTAACTTAAATATAAACATGATATAATAAAAGTCACTTGCTTCATTGAATAAGTTGGAGTTTCCATTTATGGAAAAGAAAATAATTGCTATGAGGAAAACATTTTCTATAATTTAAGCAGTTAATCAAGGTCCACCATGCCTCGGTAACTTATGAGTTTTTATTTCTAGATTAGTTCGTTACTGTGTTTTAAAAGGCAGCGTTAAGGTTAGGTTTGGAGTTATTCTTAAGTTGATAAATTGAATAACTAGATGGGTGAACATTTAATAATATCCCACACTAAGTATGGCATTAATGGAATGGTGCATTATTTATCTTAACAATCTACCAAGACATTGTTATGAAAATGGGCAAAACATTTATCTTTTGATGGCCCATAAGTGCTTTTACAAGGAAAGTAAAATATGAAAAAATATGAAACATCCATACAAGGAAATGTGATGATGGGAGAAACATAGTTTGGGGGGTCACATAGATCAGACAGTAAGCAGAGATTAATTTAATCCTGATATTTGGACTGTCATTATGATACAGGAAGCTAAAGGAAATGGTGAAGGGAAGAGAGGTGTTACGAAAAAGTCACAGGATAGAGGAGATCATGTGATGATGGATGCATTTGTAATTGTGAATGCAACAGCGAGGCAAGATAGTCTGAAGAGGAATTCCAAGAAGCTTTCTGAGAAATGTGCTCAATAAAAACCCATGAAAGCTCTATTAGGGAAGACTTGATTTTACAAAATACCATAATTCATTGTTTATGGAGTCATATTTGTGTTTGTATTAAATTACATTAACTGTATAAGAATTTATAAGATTTCACAACATGCAGAAGAGAAATCCAATATTGTATAAGTGATTTTCTTCAAATATGATTCTGATTAAAAAATAAACATTGTTATTTGATGGCTTATTCTCATCTGGATATTCTAACACAAAATTGTCCTAAATAATTATATTCAGTAAATAACTGGGAATTTTGTATTTTGGGGCGAGCACAAACAGTGGCTGTATTCTACAATACATAAAATGATTTAAACTCTGTGTTAATAAGCATGAAAAAATAAGTTAAGAATCATAACCTATTTTTCAAACTCAAGCACTAGAACTTGAAACAATTGTAGGTAATCAACCTCTATTTGGGAATTGTCCTTTTCCTCACACACAGAAAAAAAAATGTGCAGAGTTGAAAATAGTACCTTTGTTTTTTAGTAGTTCATTGACTCCCTGCTGTATAACTTCACCTAAAGTAGCATTTTAGAACAATTAGTGACTGTAGAGATGATTATAATGTCACAAATGTGGGATTACGACTTTAGCTAAGGAATAAACAGCAGGAGGAGAAAGCCTATTAAGGAGTAAATATCCTATGTTCAGAGAAGGAAGGTTTGCAGTTAGAAAGGAATAGAAACAATAAAGAGAAAGACAGCTAGAAAGACACATTTTTATATTGTTCTTATTTTTAGCAAAAAAATATTCCTATTCAGTAAACAATCCACTGATATTAAAAAAATAGAAGACCACTGTAATTTTGATATCCTTTCTCTTGGGAAAGAGAATCAAGTATTTTCAGAATGGCGAAAATGACAAACCTCAAAGAAAACATTACTTACCAAGTAGTAACACTGTTAAGTATGTATGTAACATTAACTTCGTATGACTAAACATGATTTAATAACATAAATAAAAAGTTCTACTAAAACACATAAAAAGCAAATTAGCTATAAGGTGTCTTTAAATAGCCACCTCACCCATTTCATAATTTCAACCATATAAACAAGGAATAAGTACATTCAAGAGCCAGACTATGCAAATATCTCTCTCTTAACTTGGACTGTTAATATCTTTTAAATCATGTTGCAAAAACTTATACATAGAAGATGATACATGATAGATAGATAGATGATAGGTAGACAGACAAACATAAGGTGGGGAAGTCAATTGAGGTCCTAGATAATGTTTTTGAAGAAGTTGTTTCCACATGCAAATTAATTCCAAAATCTTTTGCTTTAATTCCTTAAGTAAATATATATATTTTTCAAAAAAATTAAAAAGAAAATACTAAAATATCTGAAGGACATGTACAATAATTAAGAGAAAAATGGAAAATACCTGAAATTTTCTAAAATTTTCTTCATTTTAATAAATCCTATTTTCAATGATAAGATTTTCAGCTGGCAGTTTTCAGGACAAAAAAGAAAAGTGAAACTCTAAAAGAGACAGAACAATACAGTATAATAATGATCAAATTAGGAATCTGAAATGCAGAGGGGAAAAATACAACCAGTTCTAGTTCAAGAATATTAAATTCCAGTCATTTGTGCCCAAAGTAGCTTGTGCAAGGGAGAGGGTGGCACATAAGGTTAAGGAAACAAGCTTAAAGAGAGCACAGAACTAACTTACTGTACCAATCAGGTTCTCCAGGGACAGAACAAGTAGGGTGTTTAAAAGCAAAGAAATTGATTTTAAAGAATTGGCTCATGCAATCATGGGAACTAGTGTAGTGGGTTTAAAATCTATAGGACAGGTCAACAGACTAGCGATTCAGGTAGGAGTTTATGCCATAGTGTTGAGGCAGAATTTCTTTTCCAGGAAACCTCAGTTTTTGCTCCTACAGATTTTCAACTTATTGGATGAGGCCCATCCACCTTACTGAAGGTAACTCGCTTTACATAATATCAAATGATTGTAGATGTTAGCCACCAAGATTAACAGGAATAACTACATCGGGTTTTTTTGTTTTTTAGTTAAATAACTAGGTTTTATATTTGAGCTAAGTGGACACATAAACTAATTATCACAGTCAGTTATAGTCTTCTGGTTTATGTCAAGGAATTTATAGTTTATTTTAAACTCAGAGAACACTTGGATGGATATAGACAGATGGAAGGAGAGGACGGGATTGTAACGGGGTGTAATGAAACACTTACATCATGGATGTTCGATGGCGGTTTGAAGTGGGATAGATCTGTTCAAGAACAATGACCAAGTGAGTAGAACGTAACTTCATTTACTTGAAGAAAATCCCCCAAGTAGCTCAAGGAAATTCTCAGCCACAATAGCAAGGCTCCAAAAAGGATAAAAAGTTTATTCTATACTGTTGGTTCTCTTTGTAATTTGGTGCTATTTTCTTTAGCCTTACAGAAGCTTTTTATTTTGATGAGGTCCCATTTGTTTATTCTTTCCTTTATGTCCCTTGCTTTAGGGGACATGTCTGTGAGGATGTTGCTGCGTGGAATGTCTGAGATTTTCCTGCCAATGTTTTCCTCAAGGACTCTTATGGTGTTACAACTTATATTTAAGTCTTTTATCCATCTTGAGTTTATTTTTGTGTATGGCGTAAGTTGGTGATCAAGTTTCATTTTTTTGCATGTTCATAGCAGCACAATTTACAATAGCCAAGTACTCGAAGCAACCTAAGTGCCCATCAGCAAATGAGTGGATCCAAAAACTATGGTATATTTATACAATGGAATTCTAAGCAGCAGAGAGAAAGAAGGAGCTTATACCCTTTGCAACAGCATGGATGAAACTGGAGAGCATTATGCTAAGTGAAATAAGCCAGGCCGTGAGGGACAAATACCACATGATCTCACCTTTAACTGGAACATAATCAACAAAAGAAAAAAGCAAACAAAATACAACCAGAGACATTGAGGGGGGGAACAGTATAGCAGTGGCCAGGGGGGAGTGGGGTGGGGACAGTGGGAAGAGGGGATTGCAGGAACTATTATAAAGGACATATGGACAAAATTGGGGGGGATGGTGGGGGTGGGGGAGGGAGGTGGGTTCAGCTGGGGTGGGGGGAGGGAAGGGGAGAAAAAGCATACAACTGTAATTGAATAACAATAAAAAATAAATTAAAAAAAAGTTCATTCTAAAAGTGTTTATATAGTAGTTTACCAAAATTCTCAAGGAAAATTACATACACCTTTTTTTTAGATTGCATTTTTGTTTTGAGTGATTTTTAAATGTTCAAATGATTAAAAACAAGAAATTACAGTGAAATCAGATTTGTTATAGTATTTAATTAGTATATATGTGTGTATGTATATATAGGTATATACATATATAGTTGTTATATGTTTAACAACTAAAATATAAATTGAAGTTTACTGATTCCAGGAGAACATTAATTATATTCTAAGCCAATCTGTATGATGCATCACCGACACCAGCAAATTAAACTTAGCCATTGTGGAACACAGGGATAGAATAACAATGTAGATGCAAATATTTTTTTCTTTTTATGACATTTCCACCCTATATCATTTTTCTTAAACTAAAAATATTATCTCTCTTTTCTAAAAAACATATCATTTTTCCCTTTCCTAGCTATTGTGAAATTATGTACTACTATCACCACTGTAATTTTAAAACTCATAAAATATTCTTTAATTCATATGAATTATCTTCTTAATGTCAGTTGTCTAGCTTATAAAGATCATAACTCTCTTCATTCATATAGAATGCTTTATCTAAGAATTCAGAAATTTTTAGTCATCAGTTAATTGAACCAGCAAATCCTTAATCCATGTACTTATAAAGCATATAATGGTTCTTTTCTTCCCTTTTTGTATGCTAATTTTATTTAGGTTAAAAATGTGATATTTGATAGCATCTGTTTTATTATTTAAATGTCTTATGTAAAATTAAATCAATTGATTCATTACATTTAAAAATGGCATGTTTTATGATAAAGAAAACATAAGGCTTGTTTCCAGATTCAGACAAGCTGTTCAACACCAGACTTTTATTTTACTTTTATTTTTTATTCACAATCATAGTTCTATTGTAGGCAATGCCATTGACTGCAAAGACGTGTTGGAATGGGCAGTACAAGAGGATAAAAGGCATAGTGTGATACCTTGCAAAGGTTATAAGTCCATCGTAACCAGTGTACTTTCTTGTGGAATAGATTGGTAACTCTATAAATGAAGTTAATCATTATGAAGAACTCATAATTGACTACTATACATCACTGCTGAAGTCACAGGGGAACTTGGTTTGTATGGATGGTGGTTTGACATTAACACTGTACTCCAGCCTGACCCAAAAGAGACTATCTTCAAAGCTGATTCCTATGGTATAATTCAACTCATTCTGTGTAGTTGGTTCCCTACTGAGTCCATGTATAGCTTCTATCTTTGCTTTTAGAGACCTTTGACTTCAGAAGGTACTCTGAAGGAAAATCACAAAGGTTCTAAGAGTTAGAGATGCTTCATAGGCTCTACTTTAAAAAAAATAGGAATACTGTGATGATATTACTAAGGGAGGACTCATTGGTAATAAAGACTAAAGTAAGAAAATTCTACACACAGGATGTCACAATAAATGATAATGTAAATCAATAAAGTCCTGTTATTTTTATGTTTATCAAGGTATTATTGTAGGTCAAGTTGTAAAAACATGTAAGAGTAAACTGTAAATTATTCCTGTACTTAGTGCAATATTTAAGGATTACTTAGAAACCACAACATCTTAAATACTGCCCCCAAATTCATACATTGACTATGGCTTGTGAGGGGGAGGAATAGATAAATACACTTTAAAGTGCCTGGCTTGTGCTTCAGGATAAATGACACTTAGCTCTGTTTGGGGGGTGGAGTACTTTCAAAGCAATGACTGGGATTTAAGTTTAGGAATCGATTGAGGTATTGAGGCATTCAGACAGGTGAATCTGGAAGCTAGTTAGTTGTATGGGCTTGATAGCCTAGGGATAGGTACTGGCGAATGTAGTCAATACGGATTTTGTCCACCAGTAAGAACCACTGAAGCTCTAGGGATGAAAGACTTTCCCAAAATGAAGGTATTCAACAAAAAGCGATAGGATAAGTGAGCCTGGGCAGATGCGCATAAATATCAATCTTTAAATGCTATAAAGGCAATGTTAGGGAGGCAAGGTGTTCAAATTTGAGAACACAGGTTGCAGAGAGAAACACAGAAGAGAAGAAAAGTATTAAATGTGGGGCCTCCTTTTATGGAAAAGGCGTAGCTCATTAATTCCTCCGCTAGGTATTGTTGGACAAGTATGTTTCCACACATGTTCAATGCTGGACTCCTCTTTTCAGTTTTTATCTTTCTTAATGAGTTTTATCTTTCTTTTAGTATCTTTCACCTTTTCCCCTACAGCATTTTTTGCTTATCAAGAGTATTGACTTTCTATTTTCTCTGATGGCAATGTAAGCCCCCAAATGGGTTTTTGTTTGTTTGTTTACTTTAGTTTTGTTTTTATTATTTATTTTTCTGTGACAACACCTGGAACATGTGGCTCAATGAATGTTTATTGAATGAATAAATGAAGGCGTGAATGAGAGTGAATTGTAGAAGAAGAGTGCTGTGTTTAAAGCCATTTAGGATATGAGGTAGTTGGATCTTTCATTAGAGAAGAGGCTGAAAATGATGCCTGAGTTCAGGTTATCAAAGGACCTTGAAGAGTCTGTTAGGATTTCAGAACTTTATCATCTAGGTGATCGAACTACTAAAACTTTTTTTAAAAAAAGAAATGGCACAGTAGTGGCTGGTGTGGCTCAGTGGACTGGGTGCCAGTCTGTGAACCAAAGGGTTGCCGGTTTGATTCCCAGTCAGGGCCTGGGTTGCAGGTCAGGTCTCCAGTTGGGGGCGCACAAGAGGCGACCACAAATTGATGTTTCCCTCTTTCTCTCTTCTTTCCCCTCTCTAAAAATACATAGATAAATATGCAAGAAGAGTAATATTCTAGAACGATATTTGTTGTAATGGCAAGAAAACTTTACTGGATTTTAGTTCTAAAAAGGACTTAGAAATCTGTCCTATAATACAGGTGTTTGGGAAGGTAATAGCACCTTTACAAAGAATGTATGTTAAGTCATACTATTGTAGTCCTGTTAAAGCAAGTAATGGGTAATTAATGAAAAGCAAACCTAGAATTAGGAAGCTACCCAGTTCTATAGCAAACAGACAATTGTGTGTGTGTGTTAATGTGCCATAGAGATGAGCTTCAGGAATTAGAATCTGTTGTTCTAGTATTTTTAAATGGACTTCAGATGAATAGTTCTGGTGATTTCTACCTACCCTAGTCTTTCCCTGTCTTCCAAAACTCAGCTAGTGAGTGTAGGAACTCCTTTTTTTTATGCCTTTCATATACAGTGTAGGTAAACAAGCAAGTATTTGTCAACTTTATCCCCTGCTCAGACTGAGCATTCCTATTGGGAATACCCATACTTAGAGCATCTGAATCCCCGTGTTATGAGGAGTCCACAGAACGATTTTGAAAAGACATAAAAATTACGAAAGAAAATTGCACTCACTTTCTTCAACCAATAGAGTTGATTTTGGCATTTACCTGTTTTCATAGGAGAACATAACCTCATTCCTGGGGAATAGTTCTTGTACTCATTTTTAACTTTCTTCCTGTGTTCTGAATTAAGTGTGCATCATTCCATGTCCCAAAGTGGATGGTATTACTTTGCCAATCTATCAGTATATTGAGCTCAGAATTTGAAACAGGAAATGGGAAAGAGCAATGTAATGTCCATTCACACTTAGCTAGGGGCTTGATCATAAAGTAATGCTAATAAAATCAGATCTGAAAACTAGAAATAAGCTATAATATGGATAATATACTTTTTATGACCAATGAAAAAATAAAACCTCCATGATACCTCAGAGAAAATTAAGTGGTTATGTTTCTACACTACTACTCCTGTCATTTCTCATTGGTTTCCCCAACCACCCATCCTCCCCCCACAGCCCCACCCCGGCAATCTGGGGTCCAAGTTGGCAAGTAGCAAACAAGAGTCATTTTAATTGTTGTAATTTGGCATCTTTTCAAAATTGCTTATATACTTCACTGTTCATGAACTTCATCATATATTATTTATTTGACAATTTCTAATAGCACTAAAATATCAATGATTTTGTAGGTTTTATTGTAATGAAACCATTCCTCTCTTTCATTATCTCCATGCACATTTTCCTAAATGTTGAGTTTTCCATATACAGCACTGTGCCTAATCCTGTGAAATGTTTTATGACCTAAATGGAGATGCATTCTGTGAGTTAAGAGTATGACCTTTGGAGTCACAACTGAGTAGGTTTTATCCCTGTCTTAGCCACTTACTTTCTACACACCTCAGTTTTCTCACTTTGAATATGCAGATACCATCTACAGAGAGGGTTTCAGGAGTCAATGATGTAATCTACACAGGGCATTTAACAGGATACCCGATTTGTATAAAGCCCCCAAATAGTATGCTGTCATTACTATTAGCGTAGCCCGTGCTCATTTTCAAGCACACCACATTGCAGATGTATCACTAAATGGGGGTGAATGTGTGATCACCAACCATGATTCAGTCAAGAGAAGGTTCAGATGATACTTTTAATTGTTTCTTTACTCACGATTTCTAGAAAATGTTTCCATTATTTGAGGCACACATTTAAGTTTACTTACACCTTGCCATAGTAAATATACTGCATTTGGTTTCCCATATTTCCTAGCATCCCCTTGACTCTTTTAAGTGTATATATTCTCTCCTAAACCTCTAAAAATATAATTGTAATATGTTCTATGTTGTAGATCAATATTTTAAAAACCATTTTGCTTGTACAGGGAATTAAGGGAGGGAAGGATAGGAGCTTTGCTCTGACGAAGGGAGCAACAAAGACAATAACGTGACCTTCAACAGTGGCCTGTTTCGAAAATACCCTAAAGTGGATCCCAGTCGTGAAGCTCAGAAACGCTGCAAAAAAAGGTAAGAGGAACCAATCGAGAGGCTCACAGCTTAGCTTCAGTGGCAGATTCATTGAAAGTAAGCAAAAGCAAAGAAATAAATAGTGTTTACATTAGAACTATATACCATGTACTTGCTAATATTTCGTAACGTAGTTTTGCTCTGTCAACTGGGGATCATAATCATATCTGAATATTTGTTAAAAGGTGCCCATTATAAAACATCAGAGAATTATTATGCAACAAAGCTCTATTTTGATAATTATTTGTATTATTAGTTGCAGAATTACTGACAAGAAATATATTTGAATCATTTCACTTACAACAGTGTTCATAAGTACATGTGATTCTATCTCCAGGAATACAACACTCAATGAAGAGTAAGATTATTGTAGACTCAAAAAGTATGGGAATGATAATGATATTTCTCTTTTCACCTGGTTAGAGAAAAGGTAGACTCTGTAACATACATGTTATCAAATAGTTTCCTGGTAAGAAATAGGTTGATACAAACAAAATTTAGAAGACAGAGTATGTAAGGATTGAATGCAAGCATTTTTATTGCACATGAACAATATAAAGCCCAAATACATGTGTCATTGGGCTTAGAGCATCCAGAAAAAATACACTTACATTTAAAAGTTCACTTATATTTATGTCTATATTTGTACCCATATTTTAGAAG
The DNA here is from genome assembly GCF_022682495.2 of Desmodus rotundus. NCBI lineage: Eukaryota > Metazoa > Chordata > Mammalia > Chiroptera > Phyllostomidae > Desmodus > Desmodus rotundus. Next base: position 82,682,687 of record NC_071399.1, on the reverse strand, counting down.
GTATATGCTTCTAAATAATGCCGACTGTAATGGAAAGTAGTCAATGTGATATTAAATTCTATTTTCAATATATTCTTTAAAATAGACCATGATTCTTTCTTTGTATTCAATTTTACCACTTTTTCTTTACTCAATAGCTTATATATCATGTTCTTTCTTCCAATATTTCCTACATTTTCTATTTTCTTTCCTTTTCCTGAAATATGTTTTACTGTCTCATGACTCATTCTCTCATCTACAGATTAACTGAGGGACAGTAAAACTAATTTTTTAAAAAGCATAGATACCCTGTTCATCCATCCATGTGACTATAACATCTTCTCTTCTAGAAAAATCTCCACTAACCCCCATCTAAAATGGCATCTTTTGTCCATCTTTATTCTTATATAATTAAATATTCTTCCTAATATTTATCATGTCCTAACACTTATATATGTGAAAATTTTCAATATACATGAACATGTGCATCTTTTAGGCTATTTAATTTTTAAGATTTTATTTATTTATTTTTAGAGAGAGGGGAAGAGAGGGAGAAAGAGAGGGAGAGAAACACTAATGTGTGGTTGCCTCTTGTGTGACCCCTACTGGGGACCTGGCCTGCAACCCAGGTACGTGTCCTGACTGGGAATTGAACGGGTCACCCTTCAGTTTGCAGGCTGGCACCCAATCCACGGAGCCACACCAGCCAGGGCTATTTTTAGGTTATTTAATCAATTTATATAATCCTCACTAATACTTTTTAATTAAATAAATTATTTTAGTCCCCTTTTTACTACAAGATAATTTATACTTTTCTTTTCAGCTTGAAAAGCTATCAGCTGCAAGTAACAAAAATCTAATTAATGGAGGTTTAACTACGCAGAAATTTCTTGTCCCACTTAACCAGAAGATTAGAGCAGTGTGGGGGAGGGGGCAGAGGGGTGCTGGCATCTATTTGCTCAGCAAACTCATCCAGAACCTGTTCTTTCTCTTTCATTCTCCTCTACAACCATCGTCTTTGGCGATTCGCTCTCTTCTGGTCGCCTTGTGAGTACAGTAGAACTGCTGTGATCTTCAGCATCAAATCTCTGTTCCAGGTAAGGGTAGCAAGATGAAGCCGTTCTCTTGCACCTTTGAAAGGAAGTAAAAGTTTTGCCAAAAGTTTTCCAGCAGACTTTAGGTTTTGCTGGCTGGAGCTGGACTTATCTTCTCCTTCAGCGAAGTCGGGGGAGGAAGGGAGGTTGTAAACCGGTTTGGACGGGCGATAGACTGTGCCTGCCATAGTGTCTTCTCTGCCTGTACTTGTATTTCTAGCTCCTGGACTCTGTGAGGCCATTGGCACTTCAATTCATCTTTGTATTTCTATGCCTAGTACTGCTGAAGAGTTTGAAATAGAATTAAATTGGATCATCTTTTCTGTGCTTTATCTTAAAAATGACCCTCCTGTTGTGCCCCTAGGCATTCACAATGATTGATTCAAGCAAAGGAATAAGTACATCATACCATCAGTCCTTCTTAACAGCGGTTCTGAATTGTTCGTTGAATTAAACCATATCTAACAATCTCTTTATTTGTCAGGCTTTCCTTACAAAGGTAGTCACTGATAGCAAAGTTCTCTTTTTTATCACCTGTGAATTCGTATTGATTTTGAAATCTGCCAAAGGCACTGAAGAAAACACCAAATTTTTACCAGATTTCTAAAAAGTGTTAAGAGTGATGCAGTATATGAAAACAACTTATTTTGCAAATAAAATAATTATAGCACATCTGGCATCCTTTCGGCTGGCCTTGCCCTGGTGATTTTGCTCAGTAGGGACTGGGGCTGCAGATGTTGCCGATGCAGTTGGACGGTCACCCACAGTCTATCACCCTCAGGCACAAGGACCAGAGCCAAAACCTGCTCGCAATTCCTGGTGCCAGGCATTTTCAGAACAGCTGTAGCGCCTTGAAAAACAAATGATCAGGCCTTGAACTATCAAAAACCCACTTTATAGAAATTGTTTCATTTATAAAAGTATGCAAAAAAGTTATATTGCTTAATTTGTTTCTATAAAATATGTATATATTTTATTATGAAATTTCTTATCCACTATAAACTAGTGTCATGAATATTATCTCTCATTTTATCTTCTAGGTACAACATAAAGTAATTTTATTTGAAATAGATACTTTTGTGCATCCAAAAAGTAAGATTTCTTAAGATAGTATAAAACACATACCCATTTTCCTCGGACTTGAGAGTTTTATTTGAAGAAATAAAATATATGTAAGCATATTAATATGTATTTTTTGTGTATGATGCTACTTTCACTATATCATGCTCCCTCTTTGCTCATAACTAGAGCAAAACTCATGAATAATTTCTTCTGGAAAAGCCAAGGTTTAGACTTATCCTCTTCATCAAAATTCCATTATAAGACATTATCGGTTTTCCTTTCCTGAAACCAGATCCCAAGTTACTACACTTCTTCTTTATTTTCTTCTTCATTGTTTAACGTTCCTGCTAATTACTCCTCATAATATTAATGATAAAAATAAATTAAATGATTAGTTTTACTTACTTGCTATTATCAAATGATATAATTAAAAATGAAATAATTTTCTAACATATTTATATATCAATTCATTTCATATTTATTTCCCCCACACCATCTTTTGTACTTCTGTTAGTTTTCCATTGCTTCTATACCAAATTACCAAATCTTAGTGACTTAAAACAACACAAATTTATTATTTTGCTGTTCTGGAGCTCCAAAGTCCCAAAATCGTTAGTCGATAGGGATGCATTTCTTCTGGAAGCATTCTCTTTCTTTCTCTCTCTCTCCCCTTTACTTCCATCATTTCCATTGTCACATCTTTTCTGATTCTAACCCTCCTGCCTGTCTCCCTTTTGTGTGTGTGTGTTTATAAGATTTTTATTTATAAAGGGATTATTTATTCATTGAAAAAAATAGTAAACACAAAGAAGTACAAAAATGAAATAACCTCTGATTCCATTCTCTAGAGATAAATCATATTAACAGTCTGAAGAGTTTCTTCCACATATACATATTTATTTTACAAAATTGAGGTCATATTGATAGATATTTTTCATCCCACTTTTTTATTTAACATTATGTATAAAATAAAATCCCCATATCATTAAATTCTTCTATAAAAAGATTGTTAATGGTTGCATAGTATTCCATTGTTTGAATTTAATCAAAATTTAATTTTTGGATAATGAAGAAGTTTCCAGTTTTTCACTATTACAAAAATGTTTAACAAACATCCTTGTACATAAGTATTTGGGTTTGTTTTTATTTATGACAAATTTCTGAAACCTAGGATGATTTTTAGATCACCTTTTATTTCTTGAGCCAAAGACAGAAATCTTGCTTAAACAGGGGAGAGAGAAAGATTTTGACTCACTGATTTTCTCTAACTCTCCTGTCTGTCTCCCTTTTATAAGCACCAGTGTGATTACCTGAGACCCATCTAGATAATCCTGGATAATCTCCTCATCCCTAAATCATTAAACAATTACATCTGAAAAACCCCATTACTATGAAAAATTGTATATTCACAGATATGTGAGATTAGGACGCATATTTGCATCTTCCATCATTCCACCTACTCAACTTTCCCTTTCAATTATTAAATAAAGTTACTATGCAAAGGGGTCACCTCTCATAACTAGCTGTCACCAGCTAGATACTAACCACCTAGAAATGAACTGAAAACATGTACATAAAGAAAAAAAACATAGAAATGAAGTATATGTATTGAATTTTACATTTTTTATTCATAGAAGAACATATTGATCTTTGTGTCATTAATAATTCTTTGTGATTTGATTTTCCTTAACCGCAGAGATTTAGACGTACAAGGTTACATGAAGAAAGTGCTAATGCAGAAGGAGCTGTAAGAGGGAGAAACTAAGAGGCTAGTAGTCTTCCTGGGTCCAGGGTTAAACTCCAAAGAAGCAACCTCCTCAAGTCATGAGCGAAATTTGAGTACTCGTGTATACAACTTACAGTATTTTTAGCCCATCTGTAAAGGGAGTAGACTAACTAAAAAAAGCACGTACTGATGCAAAACAGAAAATACAAAATGACCACCAAAGCTCAAACTTATTTACCCCACTTAAGAGACTCACCAAAATGATTATATTTGGGAAATATTTTATGCGAATGTCTTCCAAAAACAATTATTGTATTTGAAGCAAGAAGTACTTGCTATCTGCAATGTTTACTTACATGAAATATGGTACTAGTGACACTGAGTACCTGAAGTTTTACTCTGTTAGTAAATTGGAGTTATTCTATGGACATTATTGAATAATCTGCTAATAATTTCATACTTTTACATGTAAAAGAACAATTACATAGACAGTAGGTATATGGACAAAACACATCCAGAATATGTTCATGTAGTGAATTTGCAACCTTGAAGCCCTGAACAAGGTGTATTGTTACACATCAGGCTGAAATGAAAACTTTATCTGGACTCTGAAGAATGCATGCATTTAACTAAGACAATACAGATATGATGTATTATTATGTTATTATTATGATATTATTATTATGTTATTATTATTACAGATATTATGTATTATTAAATGAGTTATCTTTCTTGTCTCAAACTATCATGAGTACACTTTAATTAAGACTCAAAATATAACTGAACAACGATTAAAAATAACAGTACAAAAATGACTCAAATTGCATGCTGACTTTTGGTTGTGTACAAATGAATTACAAATATGAAGTGAGATATTTAATAATGAAATGGTATGTTTTGATCAGCTCTAGAATTTATGAAATTTTATTCTGACAAATAGACATAGAGATAGTTGTAAACACTATTTTAACTCTTGACTTCAATTTAAACTTATACAGTTTCAGGTAAACTCATACTTTTTCTATTTACTCTTTCATGAATCTCTCATTATCTTTATTTACTTTTGTTTGAAGTTATGTTATGAAAAATTTAATTTGACTATATATCTTTCTTTCCTATAAATTTGGGATATAAGCAATCATTCTTTACCCTGCATCATACTTCCGTGAACTGAATTAGTTTCAAGTGAAAAGAATATCAGTTCAAATGCCCGCTTGTGAAATATGTGCATTATGTAGAAGAATTACCTTAGTTGGTGCTCATCTATCATTTTCAAGCATTTTTTTTTAAAAAGACACAAAGCAGATGTCAGACATCTGGAAGTTTCAGGTGACAAGTCATTTTGAGAGAAATAATTTAAACTTTGAAGGTAAAAATGAAAATGCTTAAGTTACCTTATGCTACCGTGGAATTCTAAAAAGTTTTAGAATAAGAGTTTTCTTTCTTAAGGTTTTTATGTTTTGGAAACACAGCTCTATGTTGTATAAGCTTTATATGAATATCAAGGAGAAAGAGAATAAATGATAGAGAGGAAAGACGGCTGAACTATTTGAGTTTTAACTGTGTATATTTTCCCCAATGAGTATTCTAAATATCTTGAGACTGCATTAGTAGACTTAAATACATTGATTTGAGTAGAAGAGTTGCACATGAGAAAGCATAATATTTGTTTTTCTATAAATGATAAGGGCAATATTATGCATTTTTGGAGTAAAAGATCAGAAAGATAGGATAAAGCAATTCAAGCTAACAGTTATTAACTGAGTATGATGCTTTGAATGGCTTATCTTACACACTCCTTTTCTCAATGCTACCATAGGAGACTGTAGCATTATTTAAATTCCAGAAGTAACATGACTGGAGCTACGCATGGTAAACACCCTGTAAACAGTCATATTGGTACCGGAGGCTGCGAGTCTTCAGTGGTATCACAGGAAAGCAGTTTTAAGGACACTCACCAAGGAAGAGTTTAGCAAGAGTGGCAAAATTTATTAGAACCACAAAAGACCAGTGACATTACGCTCTCAGAGGCAGAGAGAGTGGGTAGACTGCAGGGTAGCAGCTGGTCTGGGGTCCCTGCTAAGTCTCCATATGAGTCTTTGGGCTTGGGAAAGAGCAGGCTTTCTTTCAAACTTTCCCGTCCCTCTCCTGGCTGTTCCCAGGCCTGCACTGCTGTCTTCCCCGGTCCCATCCCTTTCTTAGATTTTCCAGGGGATTACACCCTCTTCTGATTAGATCCTCTTCCCAGATTTTCCCAGACTAGTCTCCTTCAGCTTTCTGGTTGCCATTTGGGTTTCCACTGGGCATGCACTCAGTGAAAGGGATTCTCTCGTGCTATTTTCTCCCTACCCGCTGTTAACGAGGTTAACCTGGTGGAATGATGCTGGTTTCCTCCCACACCTCCAGGGTGGCTATGAGGCTCTTTCCTGCCTGGTGGACTGGGCAGGATGTTGTCCAGAACGGTGCCAGTTACTCCTTGGGCTGAATGTGAAACTGCTATTTCCCTGACATAGTCAGGTTCAGTTTCCCCGCCTTCTCTTTTGTTAATAATAAACTAACTAACTAACTGCTCCAACAGTGTAGCTAGTCAGTGCCAGATATTTGGGATTTGAATATATTCGTGTATTCAACAAATGAATTAAGCAGGGGCCAGGAAATGGAGGATGCAAACTCTTACCATCATTGATTGAACATACAGAAAGAATCATAGAGCAAACTGATAAATACTTAATATATCAGGAATATGATAGTCAGGAATAGGTTATGTCAGGTTATGATAGTCAGGAATAAAAGTAAGAGAAGGTAAGTAATTAAAGAAATAAGTCTTACAGATACCTAAAGGAGGAATGGTCTCTTCAGAGATGTTAGCAAGTGTGTTCAAGGAAAAGCTAGGCAGCCAAGAAGGCAGCAGTAAGACAGATGCTGATAGGTGTGGAAACTGATTCGATGAGGCAGCCGCTAATGTACAGTCTGGTCTTACAGACCATAGTAGGTACCTGATGTGTTGTCTTATATAGGGACATGGTGATAATCTGATCAAAGGAGGGCCATACCAGGTCTTAGGTTGTAAAAGGATCCCTTTGCTGACAATTCGTAGAAGTGGGACTAGAGAGTGGAGGGTGGAAGTATAAGAAAGGAGGTTAGACAAGAAGCGATCTAATTGTCTGGGTGATAAAATATCTATGCACAATTGAAAATCGTACTGGGGGAGTAGTTTACATCTTTGTAACTATCGTTGAAAGAATCTCTACAACGTTTTCTGTTTTTTATGTTTTATTTGGGGGGGGCATTGATAGGAAGCAAAGAGAGATGCTAAGTAAGAAGTTTGGCATAGAAGTCTGGAGGACTTTTAACATAAAAGTTCTGATAAGGACAGAGATTATAATTGGAAAGAGCTCCACCCTGAGTCTGGGTGGCACACCTGGAGAGGAGTGCAGCTGTAAGAGGTACAGGATAGAGCCAAGGACAAGACATCAGAGGATGCTGATGTTTAGAATCAAGGAGAAAAAGGGGGGGCTGAAAAAAGCAATAAAGGTAGAGTGAGCAGTGAGTTCAAAAAGAAACAGCAGGAAGTGCTATCTTAAAGTCAAAGATGACTGAAATTAGTTTATTTACTTTAATATCATAAAATACATGGTGGACTTTATTGACTGTAACATGAACAGCACTCACAGAAAAGTGGGAAACATGAATCAGCTTGAGGTGAGTGGGAGTGAGCGGGCAATAAAGAAGAGAACGCCTACGGGTAGCCCTTGCAAAGGGAGCAGCTCAGGGGGCCAGTGCGGATGTGTGGTGCGTGGGCGAGTTTTGTTGTTACTGTTGACATCTTGTAGGGGGGAATTATTTACACATCCAATCTTGTAAGTGGTTCACTAATTCTGAATAAAATAATGATTGGTGCTATAAGAAAAATGAGAATAAATAAGGAATAATGTTATTCTGAATACTCCAGAAATAAGATTCAAAGAACAGAGCACAAGAGGAGCAATTGTTTTTTCGATAAGCAAAGGGACTTCTTTTTTCCTATTAAAATAGGAGGAAGAAGCAGCAGTGGTAAACACACCGGTGTACAGGCAAGATTGATTGTAGGTATATTAGGCTGGATAATGCCCTTCCCAAATTCCCATGTTCTAAGCCCTGAAATTTGTGAATATGTTATTTTACACATCAAAAAGATCTTTGAGGCTCTGATTAAATTAAGATTCCTACAACGGGGCAATAACCTGGATTAACCTAGTACACCAAATGTGATAAGAGGGTAATTAAAGGTCAGCAGGAGGGTTAAGATCAAAGAGGAAATATGAAAATGGAAGCAGAGGTCAGAGAGATGCCATTGCTGGAAGGGGCCCATGAACCAAGGGATGCAAGTAGCCTCTAGAAATGAAAAAGGCAAGAAAACAGAACCTCCCCAGAGTCCCAAGGAGGAGTGCAGCCTTGCTCACACTTTAGTTTTAGTCCCTTAAAACCCACTTTCAGAATTCTAACTTCCAGAATTGTAAGAGAATAAACTTGCATTGTTTGAAGCCAAAAGTAGTCATTTGTTAGCTAGTACATTTGATTGTGGGAAGATAAGAAGATCAGAACTTCTTTCCTAGAGAGGAAAGTATCTTCTGAAATGAGAATAGAGGAAAGAGAATGAGTAAGAGGAGAGAAGAGGATTTATAAACATTTCATATCAAAACCGGGAAAGTATAGCCAAAAATGAAAAGTACTAGGGTTTCTCGTGATATGAAAGAGAAAATAGCCTGAACTTTTGTGTTGATTTCTCTAACCAATATTCAGAAACTTGGATGTAGAATAGAGAAGCATTTGTAATGACTCATCCAGAATTGTTTTCAACGTAGTAAAATGGAGTGTAAGACACACAAGTGATTTGAGAGCATTGGCTGGAGAGTGAGTTTTATGATGAGCAATGAATCGAGTCTAGACAAGAAGTGCTGGAGCCCGAAAGGTGTTGATGAATAGAGCTCACAAAGGCGACATCAAGTGGTTTAGAACTAAACAGCTTGGTGGTTTGGAGAAAGGAGGGGGATTGAATGCACAGGGAGTGGGTAGCAGGGATGAGTGCAGAAACACAATCCAAGACCTTGGGTATTCATTTTCCTCAGTGTATAAAATCACTAATACATAATACCTAATTAGAGAAAAAGATTTGAGTCAGGAACAAAATTTTTCATTCAAGGATAGTAAATCTCCAAGAAGCCAACATATGGCAGCAAGAAAGGGGTGGGAAAATCGTGTAGTGGTACTTTTTCTTCAGGTGGAACAGATGTTATTCTGAAAGACTAATTTTTCAAAAAGGAGGAATTAATGATTTGGAAATACTCCATGAGGAACAAAGATGATATTGTTATCTATTAGATGAAAATGTGTGTGCGTGTGTGTATGTTGGTTTTGCAAAAGTGTGTAAATCAGTTGTTAAAAATAGTCATTTGTGAGATAATGACTTTAAAAACATCTTTTAATAAACAGAACATGCCATAACAATACAGAACAGCATAACATGATAAGTTTTTTAAGTATCAATTATTTATTTTTACTAGAAATTTCTAAAGTGAGATAGAATGAGAAAATTATTATGCATAATAATCTGACAGATCTGCTTTAATTTATTAAATATATATAAAAATTTTATGATATGACTACAAGGAGGTACTATGATATGCTTGATCATATGCTTTAATTTATATAATATCTTGTAAGGGACCTCAGTGTATTTCTACTAATTGCAATACTAAAATTCATGCTAGAGCAATAAAACACACTCTAAGGAACAGATCCAAGCCTGCAATGGAATCTCTATCACCCCCTTAGGTAGAATCGTTTTGGACAGATATGGACCCCAAAGAATTAATAGAACCCTCAGGCACAGGCTCTTCACACACACACAAAAATCATATCTATTAAATTTTGGCAGCCTAGAAGTTGAAACTTGGGGATTTTTAGTAGACCATAAAATTCTCAATTAATTATGCTAATTAAAGCATTTTAATTAAAGTAATCATTAATCCTTGATTAAACACAAATCAATATCTCATTTAGAAACGTGGAGGCTATTTCCACTAAGACAGGGGATAAGTCCACCAAGTAAAATGAGACAAATTGTAACAACTAAAATTTTGTTCACAGCTAAAACAAAGCTACTTTAAATGGGCTGCAACTTTTGTAATCATTTTGTCTGTTGACATTGCTTTATGATTGATATAACTGATTTTTTTCCTAATGTGGCACTGCTTTAGCCTCCACTGGAAATTAGTTATAATTATTCTCTTTAAAGTACACATTTATTTCTGAGGATGCATGTCAATTCACCAGATGTCATGTCAGAAAAGACAGTTTTCAAGCCTATTTTCAGGATGATATATTAGAACTGATTCATGTCAACTTAAGAAGTGTTTGTTAAATTGGTTACAGATTTTATTTAGTGCTTTTTGAGTGGGGCACTAAAAGCATAAATAATCCAGAGACAATTTATGCTTTTCAGGGTCATGTTATTCAGCAGAGGTCTTGCTCCCTTTACTTGGAGTTTGTTTAAACAGAGACACCATCATTAAATTCTAAATATGAAATTTGGAACTTACAATACATTCAAAACAAAATCAAGTAATGGATTTGAAAAATTAGTAGAACAAGCCCTTATTATATGAAATGTTAAAGGGATTTATCTAAGAAAAAGAAGATAAAAAATATGAACAGTAAAATGACAGCAAACTCATAGTTATTAACAACCACACCTAAAACAAAAACAAAAGCAAACTAAGCAAACAACTAGAACAGCAACAGAACCACAGAAGTGGAGATCACATGGAGGGTTATCAACAGGGGAGGGGAAGGGGAATAAAGGGGGGAAAAGGTACAGAGAATAAGTAGCATAAATGGTAGGTAAAAATTGACAGGGGAGGGTAAGGATAGTATAGGAAATGGAGAAGCCAAAGAACTTATATGTATGACCCATGGACATGAACTACAGCAGGGGAATGTGGGTGGGAGGGGGAGTGCAGAGCAGAGGTGAGTGAAGGGGAGAAAATGGGACAACTGTAATAGCATAATCAATAAAATATATTTTCAAAAAAGAAAAATTAGTAGAAGATAACAAAATGGCAGCAAGACTCGAGGGTACTTACGTTTTACTCTATTCACTTTGCTGGCCATACCAGTGTCACTGAAGTCTCCCTGGAACCTTAAGGCACCCATTTCCACATTTGCTTATTCCATAGCTATAAAATGGATACAAAGGTTCATGGGAATTCTGTGTATGAACCATCACCTTACCTTTCTGAATAATATGTATAAAATTTCAAGATTAAAAAAAATCAATCTGTTGCTGGTTTAGGTACCAGCACAACACGCATCTGCTAAGCAACCTTATAGGCTATTGACAGGGCATAGGTCCTTTTTACACTAACTGTGTCTCAATGAGCACAGGATGACATACTCCAGTACCCAGCAGAATGAGTTGAAGAGCAAAAGTTATTGTAAGACAAGTGTATGACATATTGGGAGCAGGATTTGATTAGCTGTTATTTTATCTGAGTTGTGATTTTTCAATACTTACTTTCCAACGGAGGCAACTATGATTTTTAGATAGCAGGACACTGTGTAATCTGCCAACTTCCCCATCCCTTTACAGCTCCATCTAGGTTTAAAACTGGCTGTCTCCTGAAGAAATATCATTTTCCTGCTGTCTACTCCATAAGGGATCCCGAGCTATCTAATCCTTAAAGCACCTGAGTTATGGAATATTGGGTCTCCACAGTCACCACTTTCTTGCAAACATCCCAGCTTCCCTGAGAACATGCCACCGGCTTTGTAGTCTTCTTAGCACCACTGTCTCCTCTACTGAGTTCTTGGGTACTCACCCCCACCTTCAAGTCTTGATGATTTCACCCTCAGTGTCTTTCATTAAACCCTGAACAAAATCTAAAACTAACTGCCGGTATGACCAGTCCCTACCTACGTTTCAACTTTATTCTGTACCTCCTTTTGCTCACTAAGCTTTGGACAAGCTGGTTGTCTTTCAGAACCTCAAATATGCCCACTTTGTCTTATTTGAGAGACATTATGCTTAATTTTTTCTTCTTGTCTCAGGCCAGCTACTTCTCTTTCTTTAGACCTCAAGCCAAATCTCATTTTCTCATAACTGAGATATAAGACAGTCCATTGGTTCACGACAATAACACCATTCTTTTTCAAGTACTAAGATGATTTTGATAACACTGAGAAGTTAGGGGTGCTAAGTTCTCTCAGGAAAGCTGAGTTTCTATTCTGAAGTCCAGTAAAAAACTGCTCTTATATTCAATTACTTGTAGCCCGTCTGCTCTACCACACTGTAGTTAAAAGAATTGTCCATGTTGTTTGTTGTAAAATTATGTCTACTCATATATCCAGATATTGTTTTTCTTCAGTGTTGGTTTATGGTCAAAAAACTGACTCAGAGAAGAGCCATTTAACGTTATGAGGCAGCCTGCCAGGATTCCGAGCCATCGGCAACCTGAAGACAACATTTAACTGCCAGTGTTGGGACTGGAAACTCTTTATCAGTCCCTTCCCTCCACGATGTTGCCTCCAGGAGTGTAACTCCCCTACTATTGCATGTTGAACCATGATAAAAAGCTCTCTTCCTGTTCCCTGACATTGCACTTCCAAGAATATTGCTAGTTTCTGACATATTGTAGCTTTCAGAGAAGAAGCAGTGTTTATATAATCACCAACCACACAGTGAGATCCAGATCTCCAGGTGATTTTATCTTGGCAGTAAAAGCAGGTGGGATGTTCGGACCAGCTCAGGTATATCTGATATACACTTCCTGCTTGCCTCAATAAAATGTTGAAAATGTATACTTTGGTACATATTTGAACATTATTTTTAACAATTCCTTATATACCAAACATTCATAGCTTTTTTCCTAAAACAAATGCTCTCCAATTGTGTACATTTATACACACATTTGTATACCCACAGCTAAATATCACATGTACATGCAAGAACACTTACCCCTCCAAACCAAATAAATGGATCTAAAAGCAGATTGTAAAAATGTCTTCAGACTTAAAATGGTTCAGATCAATTCCTCATCAACCTCTGCTTCCATGACTTCTGGGGTTTTGATTTAATTTGATGGTTGACTGGTAACTGCACCTTCGTTCACCTGACTCAGAATCAGCCAAGGGAATTTGGAGCCCAAATATAAACTTGACCCAGAAACACAAAGTAACATTGACTTTAACCCCATGCAACTCCACAGTGTCCGAGAATTTCCAAGACTTCCTGAGGAACAGCTATCTAACTATTTTCTCTGAATTGTAATCCCCACCCAGGCTCTCTTATGAGCTGCATAAATTGTCTCTCTTTCCCAGTACATTGTAGTTCTATGCACACCCATGTAGTTCTTGAGGTTTCACCTTGTATCTCAGGTAATTAAATAGCTATTTCCCTTCAAATAATGCTCTTACTTCTTAAGCAGCAATTTATCACCACCAGTTAACAAAATAAATGTGTCTCCAAATTATCTTTTAATAGTTATATTAAAAATCATTGACTGCATTATTATTGTGGAGTGACTAGATTTGGGGGGCAAAAATGCATTATCAGATTTTATTAATCCCTTAATTTGTTGCTGTATTCAATTCAGTAGTATTTTACTTATTTAATAGTATTTATTAAGACATCTTTTTGAGATATATTCATAATTTTGCATGGGATCCATGTAAAGGATCCCATGCAAAATTATGAATATATCTCAAACACAGCCCCCGGCAGAGCAAAACACAAGGAAAAAGACCCTGTGAGTTCTCCCTTTCTCCCTCTTCCAGTCTCACATGATGTCTCCCACAGGCAGAACTTAACTCAACATTAACTGCAGTAGAAGGATGAATGTGAATCTGAGACCCACAGAGCAAGAAAGAAATTATGGGTAGCTAACTGCCATATTTCTTTATCTTGTCACTAAACCGTAGTTAAAATGAGCAAAAACCTCCCTCCATTATCCTTCCCATATTCATTTTTCCTGTGTTTATATATCATCTATCTTCAGCTATTCTAGTTAATTACCTGGATGCACCTTGGGATGTTTACCTTGTAGCATGGCTCAAATGCTCACTTAGGCGTCATCTTAGTCCTCAGTGATCCAGTTTATATTGCATTGTTAATAATTTTTCATTAGCTGTATGACTAGAATGGCAATACTATGCGGACAGGCAAAATGCCCCACAAGTGGCTGGCATAATCTTCTTCACACCCACAATGTAACAAATTTGAATAACAAAATAACTACTTCAGTCTACATCATCTTCCCTTCTTTGTAGTTGTTGAATCTCCCCTCAAAGCAAAAATTTTACTGAACAAAGTTACACAAGCAAGGAACAGTTTATTGAAGATTATTGCAATAGAGGAGAAAAGCCAGTTTAACTCCATTAAAAAAAAAAAAGAAATTAGAGAGCCCAGGTTTGTGTGGCTCAGTGGATTGAGTGCTGGCCTGTGGACCACAGAGTCATTGGTTCAATTCCTACCCAGTCAGGGCACATGCCTGGGTTGTGGGCCAGGTCTCCAGGTCTCCAGTAGGGGGCATTCAAGAAGCAACCACTATTGATGTTTCTCTCCCTTTCTTTCTCCCTTCCTTCCCCTCTCTCTAAAAATAAATAAATGAAATCTTTAAAAGAAAGATTAGATTTTAGGAGCTGGAATAAGGGTAATCACAGGCCATCGGCACTTCCTAACTGGCTTTGTGCAACGGAAAAGTAAACTTTCTGGTATCCTTATGACAGAAGATAGTTGTACACCTTGGGACAAGATGCCTGCCTCACCCTCTCACAGAGGATAAGGACCTTATCTCCTTTGAAGATGAGGTCCTTTGAAGATGTCCCACCTCTGCCCATCTCACAAAGGAAAAAGTCCAATCGTATCTTCGGTAGGGCCGGGATGAAGGCCAGTGCCCAGAGTTTGTGCTCCGCATCAAAGTGCAGTCCAGTCCAGCATCTCGTGACTTAGCACCGCTTGCAGCTGTAGTCCCTGTCAGGTTCCCTCCTGCAGCCTGTGGGTGGCGTTTCCTGGCCAAGGGCCACGTGGCTGCTGGGACTACACGGACGTGATGAGAGGACTCGCGAATGCACGGGAGAGTGCAGATCGTCAGGACGGGGGAGAGAGCTTTTTTCTTCCTCTGGGGTTATATTCGACTGGGTGTGGTCAGATGCAAAGAGATTCTTCACTTCTTAATGTAATGTTTTGAACTTAGCCCATTTTTTCCTCTCCTCTTAGTTAAGCAAACTCTTTCACAAAATAACTATGGTTTTAAAGACATACATTTGAAAACCACGCAACATTTTTGGTGTCCCAGGTAAAACTCAACTGGCACCTTGGGATAGACTGGGATCTGAATATAATTATAGAGGAAGACTCATTCGGGAATGATAAATTGGCCCTTGAAAGATAAGACACCTGAATATGGCCTTAAGGAATGTCCAATTAATGCGAAAAGGATTTCATCAGAAAGGGAAGACAACTGTCTCTGCGATCTAGAAAGGCTCAGAAGTTGGAGGTCGTAGTCCTCAGAATTATATAAGTGTCATCATTTCAACTTTCTGATCCCATTTTTTCCAATGAATAACCAAAGAAATCTGGAATGTCCATGAATTCAACCTACACAATACATCATCACCCATCAATAGCAAAATTTTGGGTATTGTGTGTGTGTGTGTGTGTGTGTGTATGGTCTGATATCTTTATAATGCATTGAACATTAAATGGAGAAAAGTCTGTGTTTTCTTTCTTCAGTTTTTTTTAGTGCTGTGAGAAGGATTTAACCCACTCTGAAGCCGTTGTCTTTTGCTTGTCCAGCACAGCAGTTCTATTAGCTAGTACTTGGTCCTTCACAGCTATAACTTCAGAGGGCATTTTATTCCAGGCAACCACAGGTAATGACTTAAGCAACAGTTTCGATACTCTATGTCTTATTTAACTGCAGTTTTATTCTCTAATGTTAGTTTCATCTTCGTTGCCTTTAAAACTAATGCTGGTCAGAAAACCCATTTCAAAACCTCATCCTGGTGGGTTACCTGTTTGTAACAATGTCAGGTACTGATTACTGAGTCGCTCATGGATCAGCAGCAATTCAATGTGTTTTAATCAAAAAGGAATTTAATGCAATGGAAATCATTTAAAAAGGAGTCTAAAATATTTGAGCTACTCCATAGAGAAGTGGAAGCTAATTATATGTAGCATAGTATAATTTTGATATAAGCAGATTTCCACTGATATTTCTATTAAGCGCTTTTCTGTTTTGTTATGAATGTCATGTTATTATTTTGAATCAACGTGATTATATCTATTGAGCATTTTCAATGTGCCGTGAATCCTGAGACTGCGGTGTACTTGATCTGCCTCATTGCGTGGATCTACAGAAACCATAGGAGACTGGTACTGGTACAAGGAGTTCTTTGCCAATACAGACTCCAGGCACTCGATGGTGAAGCAACCTGGCTGAGGTTAAAGGGCCAGAGCCAGGGCTGCAAGCTGATCTCCCTGCTTGACAGATGACTTATATTTTCAACTATTAGGGAACACAGACCCTCAAAATATAAAATTAGGAGCATTATTCGAGACGTCACTAAATTTTGGTAGAATAACCAGCACTTGCCAAGTTGATATAAAAAGATACTTAATTGTTTTCTCTTCTGGTGGCAGGTACAGGATAACCTAAGAAGAAGAATGAAGTTCAGAAGGCTGTATTAGAGTTGTGACTGACAGTGTGCTTGTTGTCTCACTGGTGCATCTCCACAGGCATTTTAGAGAATACTTAGAGGACATTTCTAATGTGCATGTATTTATTTTCTTGAGAAAAATTGGTTGTATGCTTTCTTGCAAGGAGAGAAATGAAGAAATGACCCTATGAGTTCTTTCACGATGCTTTGGATTTATTTCTAATTAATATTTTAAAACGTGGAAACCCACATGGAGAAAAAGGACAGACACTACAAACACACATCTCAATGCATTAACGTAATTTGAACCTATGCGAACTTCGTCCACCTCCTCAATCAGAATCCTACTCACATGAGAATTCTCCCTGCATCTCAGAAGCCGCCCTCATGTTTTTCCCCAATAGTAATTTTATTTTTTCTAAGGAACCCTTGTGCTAACTTCTAATTCCACGAATATATTTTGCTTGATTTAGGACTTTACCTAAAGGAATTACGTAATGTGCATAATTTGAATTTGGCTTCGACTAATTATCTTAGTTTATTACTCATGCCGTTTCTATCTGTAGTTAGTTGATTTTCTTTGATGTGTGATGTTATAGAACATAAATACACTTCGCTTGGCCAGTCTTCTCCTTATAACTCTCCACATGAGAGTGTAGTTTTGCCTCCTTGTTTCTGAGTGTGCATTCATGGCATTGCTCGTGTTGCGGAGTATGTTTTCATTTATTGTATGCCTAAGTCTTCTAGTCCCTTCTCATTTTTTAATAAGATGCCTACCTTTCATGATTTACACATCATGTATGTTTTAACTATTAGACTTTTTGTGTATTCCCGATATTATCTCACATTCAGGGGCTCATGCTTCCATTTTCTCTCTCTCTTTTAAAATATTATTGTTCAAGTACAATTGTCTCCATTTTCCCTCCATCAATCTCCCTTGCGCTACCCACCCACACCTCCCACCCTCAATCCTACCACCCTCTTAATTGTGTCTTTTGAAGAAAGGAATTCTAGTAAGAACACTGGGAGCTGTTAATTATTCTCGTGAGAATGTGCATGTGGTTTCTGAAGAGTGGTTTTTATAAATTACTTGCCTAATAAGTATTTGACTTTGATTTCTCTTTTATATAAGAAAATCATCTACAGCTGCCCAAAGCAGTTTAGCTTTTTTTTTCTAGTTTCTAAGAAGTCTCAAGGCTTTAAGTTGCAAAACTTACAAAATCCAAGTTGAAAAAAAATCCTTCCAATGAATACCTATACTAGTAATTCTCTTTTACTCTGAAGATTATAGTTATTCATTTATTATTTGTGGTTGAATTGTTGCTAAAAAACCCCCTCATAACCAAGAGTAACTTGTTCACAAGCAACAACATAATATATTGTGTTTATTCTTCTAGCTTGATAGCACTGCAAACTTTAGGTTCAAACTGCTATTGATCTATTCTATTCTTCTTTGTAAGCTCAGGAATATACATTGCTCAATTTCACAGGAGACTAGACCCTATCAATTTCCACTACTTTCTACATTTCTAACTCTTCCATGTGATATTTTGAAAAGCATGCTGCATTTCAGATTGCTTCGGAGGAGTTGAAACTTTCTGTTTTCTTACAGACTAAAAATCTTTTTGGTTGTGTTATGAAATATATTTTATCTTATTCTTTTCTCAGCAGAAAACAAGTGATACACAAATTCTTCATCTGTAATCCATTCAAATTCAGGCTCTGATAACATGCATTTTATGCTTTTCCTAAGCTTATTATATTATATTTTTAAATTTAATGTTGTGAAAAGGTGTGTGTGTGTGTGTGTGAATTAGAAGTTAATCCTAAGGCTGCCCTCTCACACAAAAGTGAAACGGTATTTTACAGTTGTTCAAGGTGACACCAAATCATCAAAGCTATTACAGAGTTCTCCCTTGGGAAAGATTTCCTTCCAATTCAGTCAATGAAGGTCAATATTATACCATCAATTAACCAGAATCATGAATCAAAATATAAAAACACAATGCAGTACAAAGCAAGTATCAATCATGACATAGTTTTTTCATTCTTTGCCAGGGTTCTCAATTTCTTAAATGGTAAATCAATCACAGTGTGAAATAGATTATGAAAGAGGGAGAATAGCATTGAAATATACTGTATAGTTTGACAACAATTCTACTATCAACCCTTAATTTTACACATAGGCTTCAATCAGATGAGATCAATGTGCAACGTATGCAAAAAATAGGGTGAGGGGTTAGAATTCAAACACAGACCTGTATGAAAACAGACACAACACGTATGTACATAGCCTGCCACAGGCATTTGTAAGTGACCCTGAATTGGACAGTATTTGACCAGTTTGTGAGGAATCTAGGGATTCCATACAGGATGTAGTTGATCTTCACTATGACTACCGTCTGGTATTTCGACACTTCATTGCTGGAACATACACAAGAAAGTGTGTTCTTTACAGAATACAATTCTGTTTGGGGAAGTTAATAGTAAGTCAAAATCAGACCAGTTAGCTTAAGAATGAAGTGATATTAGGACCAGACAGAAGCAGATCATGAATTTTCTTTTTTTTTTTAATTTAAGGATTTATGTTTTAGAGTTGTTGTAAGTTCACAGCAAAATCGAGAGGAAGGAAGTTACAGTTTTCCCATAAAGCCCTTGCCCGGGCACTTGCCTAGTCTCCCCCGTTATCCACATCCTCCAGCAGGGTCATACATCTGTTACAACTGACAGGCCCTAATCAACCCGAAGTCCTTATCACCATTCATCCTTCATGTTTCACATTCTGTGAATTTGATCAAATATATAATAGCACGCATCCATCTTTGTTACACTATACAGAGAAATTTTACTGCCCTAAAAACCTCCTGTGATCTTCCTCTCTATCTCCTCCCCCACCACCCTGCTGTCACTGGCCTTTGTCAGCTCCGGAGTTTTGTTGTTTCTGGAATGTCATGCAGCTGAAATCACACAGGATGTGGCCTTTTCTGGCTGGCCTTTTTCATGTAGAATATGCATTAAGGTTACTCCTTATCTTTTATTGGCTCATTTCACTTTAGTACTAAATAGTACTTCATTCTTTGCATGTACTACAGTTGATGTATCCATTTACCTACTGCAGGACATTTTGGTTGCTTCTGACTATTGGCAATTATGAATAAAGCTACTATAAACATCTGTGGTGAGCTTTTCTGCAAACATATGTATTTTCTTTTAAGAACTTTCTGTAGACTGTGTTCTAACTTAAAGGGCATTTGTCCTTTTGTGGGAAGGATGAATAGTTGGGTTAGAGAAGTAGGGTAATGATAGTTTATAATACTTGGTAAAGCAAAGCTGTATTTGGGGAACTGAAAACTAGTGAGTTTGAATCAATTGATTATACCTTTTATCATCAATCTTGCAGCCACCTAATCAGGTAATCGTTATGAAGATCAGCTGTCCTAAAATTTTAAATTCAATAGAATTAAAATTACTCTTTCCAAGGGGTAGTAACTAAATAAAAAATTGAATTACACATTAGTGGATGTGACGGGTAGAATTCTAAGATGGTCCCATGGCCATTTCCCTATGGTATGTTTCCTGTGCTTCTACTGTATTATGTGGCAAACAGTAGAGTTTGTCAGTGAGTCTACTCTAATTACATAATTTCTTTAGAAGTAGAGAGTGTTTTCTGGCTAGTGACAGAAGAAGTCACGGACTTTAGAGGTGTGCAAAGGATTCAGTGCCCCCTTACTAGTGTCCAAATGCAAGCAGCAAGTGCAAGCAGCTCTCACAGATGCCGAGAGCAGACCAGAACTGACAGCCAGCAAAGAAGTATTTCATACCTACAACCACAAAGAACTGGTTTATCCCAGCAACTGCAATGAGCTTGGAGGACGATTCTCCCCTTTAATGTCCAGTTAAGAGCCTAGTCCAAGCAATACATTGACTTAGCCTTCTGTGACTGGTTTAGAATTCTGATCTAAAGAACTGTTAGAAAACAAAAAAGATGTCCTTGGACCAATTAGCATGTGTTAATTTTGCTATGCAGAAATTTAAATTAACATGTGGGTAACAGAGCACTTGATTTAATAGTGTATAGGATGCCACGGTCAAGTACTGTCCACACTGTCTACTCAGAACATAAAGTATCACTTTGTAAACGATAATTAAGTTTGGGGAGCACTGTGAAAACTTGACCCCGGAGTTCTCTGGAGTCTCTCTGATTTAGTATCTGTTGCTGTTATATGCCTGTAGAACCAGTTCGGGGTCCATCGTTGTGGTAAGAGGCAGGGTGTAAGATGTCATTGAAGAGGATAGAAATAATATCAGTAGCACAGAAACTAGTAAGTCCTAGAAGGGTTATACTCACCCTCCATTGTAAAATTATGATTTATTAGTGCAGAAGTTTTATATAGATTAGTTCTTAATAAAAGCCAAGAGAGAAAATCAGCTCTTAAGAGATGCAGAAAATAATCCCGTCACCCTTGTTAAGAGAATCAGTCCTGATGACATTAGGGAGAGATGTCAGAGATACTGAGTAATAATGTATTGGTAGAACCCAATAGAGCTTAATGACAATTGCGTTTTGTGTAAAAATGATGTTTGTGACAAGAACTTGGATATCAACAACCATGGATCCAATTTATCTTAAGGATAATTTTAAATTTCTTTAAGTACAATTTAGAAAAATGAATTTTAGGTCCAAAAATTAACCTTAACCTTCATTAAAATGGAAATCAAAATACCTGTTTAAGATATTTGGAGAAATGTGTTTCTTGAATGATAAGTCGGTATAGCTACAAAAGATTCTGATGCTCCACTGAGATTCTATTATTAAGTATTTTACATACAAGAAATTTCTGAACTTAACCAGTGGTGAGGTTTTATTATTTTTCTTTAAAATCTATTAGGAGTATATAGATTCTTTTAAATTGCTTTCTTCCACAGGGAGTTAATTAAAATAATCTAACACCTTATAATCAAAATATTTATTTGGAGTTTAACATCTCACACTGCTAAAACATTGCATTCTTGAATTTTAAAGGTTAATAAATTATTTATAGTAGATTAAATAAAGTTTTAAAAAGTCATTAAAAGTATATTTTTGTGTTCTATAACCTGGTTTTACAATACATGAAGAATCAGAGTTACTTTCTGAACAAAAAAGCTAGTAACATAATGCCCAAATATTAAACTTAATACAGTGAAATTGAAGAGATACAATTAATGGATTCAAGGAATTTAAAGAAATTATCAATTTGTCAATAAAATCAACAAATACCCAGTCAACTGAAGATGTTCAACGACACTAATAAAAATTTAATAAAGTATGTTTTAACATATCATATGTGTAAGACCAGTAATTTCATTTCCTATTATCTTTAAAAGAAATCTCTGGTTAAACCAGAAAGTTAACATGCTAGGGTGGAATGGTATATGAAAAATTGTTTTATAGTCAAATTCTGTATGCTATCTGTTGGTCTATTGATAGTGGTGGACATTTATACATATTTGATCGATCTGACTATGTTCCTCAGGGAAACACATGAATCATTAGATTTTTTTCAAGGTGATATATAAAACAGATAGCATATTTAAAGGATCTAGAAGAATATTCCATTCATATTAGCTTCGAATATTTCATTTATTAAACTTTCCTTCACAAATAAAAACAATCCACAGTATCCCTGTATTTTTATTAAGGACAGTCCAGTTAGGTATTTCATATTTGAATAAATAAACGGGCATCAATACTTTTTCACACACCCTCTTTCTTTGTCTCTGTTCCTATCTTCCTATCTCTCATTGTATCTTTTCTTACTGTCTTAATTAATGACTTACATAGCAATATTGTATATGTGTAAGATTTTAGATCTAATATAGTGTATCAGAATAATACAGTGTATACAAATGTGGTGTATCTAACTTTCTTAAGCTATGTCTACGAATATGAAAAGTGCAATGCCACTAGTCATAATTAAGTCAAACAATGTTACCATATTTCTCATTAAATCTTAACACATCGATTGTCCACGAACTTTGGATGTTTCTCTCATTAGAAAATGTTGTTATATCAATCATTGCAACTTTCTTTTCTTGGAAACTTGAAATTAAAAAAAATCAAGTGCTTCAAAATGTCAGCGAGGTCAGATAATAAAGCAGAAACAGGGATTATGAGTTTCCATAATTATGTATAAATATATAACAGGAGGAATGCTATGTGAACGCATAAAAGCAGAAAGGAAAGTAAAACTTTGACGATGTAGGGGACAGTGATAGCAGTGTGACAAACAGAACCAGACACATAGCAATAGTGGAACTAATATTAGTGGAGAGATTTATTAACTGGTGCAGTCACTTCCTGGTCTAAATCTGCCTTACATCTTCCAAAGCCCATGGCTTTTACATTCCATCTATGGACTTTGGAAATATCCTCCTCCAAAGGAGCTCCGGGCTAGAAATATATAGCAAGTCACATACATACTTTCAGTTTTTAACCATGTTAAATAAAGTAAATGGGAACAATATTTATTTTAATAATATAGTTAACCTATATTTACACATATACAATGTGTGTACATATTATATATGTATACACATATACAATATTAACCTATTTACTTAACATTATCACATCAATATGCAATCAACATAAGATTTATTAAGACATTTTATATTCCTTTGTTATCTTTTTAAAATGTGTATTACAGCACATCTTGATTCAAACCAGCTGTATTTAAGTGCTCAGTATTTCCACGTGGCTAAGTGGTCAGCACAGCTCAGCCTCTATAACATCACACACATGTATCCCTCTAATAAAATAACAAAAACATTATCTATTATGACAGGTTTGTCTTTGCAAACAAAAGAGTCTAGCAAAAACATACATTAATTATGGCCAAGTGCATTGATTCAGATTATTATAAAACAACCACTGTTAATGTGAAAGAGGATTGCAATGTCTCTGGGTTATATTTAAAGATGTGTGCTTTTCAATATTTTTGGAAATTGCTTGATTAAAGATGAAAGACAATGACTTGAAAATAAAATTTCTCCTGCAAATAAAGAGGTGAGGGTTGTTTAGCATCCCATTCCTAAGTGCTCTATGAGACCACATCGGCCAAGTCCATTTTAGATAGGAGAAACTGTAAAGCCCCAAATTAAAGCCAAACGTTTAAGCTGAGCTTCTCAATGTAGGATGGGAAGGTCACGGCTTAGGGTAGTCAATAATACATAGAATTGGTAGTTGATGTGAAACCTTGATAATCCAGCAGTTTTATGATTGTATTTCCCTTGGTGACAATAAAGTTAGCTAGAGAGAGGGGATGGCACTCCCTCAGACTGGTTTAGACAGATGACACCTGGAGAGTGGTTTGCCAGTTTTTATGGAGACACATTAAGAAAGATGTCAAAACCGGAAAGTGGAGCACTCATTATAAAATAGGGACTCAAACCGCATTTGAAAAGAAATGAATGCGGAACCTCTAGCTGGCCTACCTGCAGGGAAGTAGGCAATGGAGTTGGCACTGGCTGGAGGCAGAGTGGGGGTGGCAGTAACAAATGAGCTGAAAAAGATCGAGAATTTCTGCTCTTCAGATGTTCGAATGATGTATATTTAAAAGAAGTAAGTGTACTACAGCTCAGAAGAAATAACTGGGACCACTTGGCACACATTTCTGGGACTTCGGCCATATTTATTTTAGAGCTACTCCTCTAAGGACTTTGTTCTCTGAAAGCGTGATTATCTGATATTTGCAATTAATATGGCAAAGCACAGATGAGATTCTTGGTCTAGATTTATGTATGATCCCTCTGACTTCTAAAAAGGTGTTACAGTTTAAAAACGTTTGCCTTCTGATAATTAACAGCCATAGGAGAAATTTAAACCAAACTATTCAAACATTTACAAAGTATACATCTGATACTCAAAAGTGAGACTTGACATGATTATGTAGCCTAAATACGTATTCATGGAGTAACTTTATACATTTACATACATGTATAAATGCGCATGTGTTTGTATGCAATCTGTTATGAAGGAGAATAATACTACACATACTTTTGTTCTCTTCTTGTTCAACAGGGTATTATTATTTCTGTACAGATCACTAACTATAGCCCTAACTCATTTTAACAATAAAAATATTGCAAAATATAGAACTGCCACAATACATTTGGTCAACTCACTATCCACAGACATTTATACTTACTCAGTTTTCACAAACTATAAATGAACATTCTTTCATACCTGTAACAATAACACTGGAATGGAATAGTTGTGTCAAAAGATAATAAATATTTTAATATTATTGATGTGATGTATTTACTTAGAAAATAAAAATGCATTTATCGAATGACATTAATATAGAAAACACATTCATAAAAATAAGAACATACAAGGAATAAATTAATTTTAAAAGGTAAATTTCTAAGACCTGAATGATTTTATACTCTAGGCTCCCATGTGGTATAGATATTTCCTTTATAAATTTAAATAAATCTGCCCTGGCTGGTGTAGCTCAGTGGACTGAGTGCGGTCTGTGAACCAAAGGGTCGGCAGTTGGATTCCCAGTCAGGGCACATGCCTGGGTCACAGGCTGGGTCCCTGGTGCCCTGGTGGGGCCACGTGAGAGGCAAGCACACATTGGTGTCTCTCTCTCTTCCTCCCTTCCCCTCTCTCTAAAAATAAATAAATAAAATAGTTTTTTAAAAGTTAAATAAACAGTACTTTCGTCTGCTTGAACATATCAATAGAATTTAACTCAATATATCAGGAAAGTACTGACCGTGTGACAAATAAATTGGATCTACGATTTTCTAGATATTATATGTTTCAACAGCATTTTATTAATATTTCCTTTTTTCAGATGAAAAGTTAGGGCTTACCAAACATACACAAACACACACACACCCATACATGTAAATTCCTATATCTTGATTTTAAGTAAAAAAAAAAAAAACCCATGAACATCTCCAATATTTTTTCAAAATCAAAAATAATAAAAACACTGTCCTAAACATGATCTAGGCTATTACATTTTTTGAACTGAAAAATTCAAGTGCATAAAACTAATTTCAGAAGAAAATCTCTTTTTTAAAAAATATACCTTCAACTCCTTTCCTACTGTGAAATATAATATAACTGCAGGCTGACCGTGAATACACTGAGTGTGTCAGTCTAACAAGATGAAATGTAGAATTGAATAAATGTTTTCTCCTTAGCATATACTTAATGTACAAGCTAATAGTGGGATTTTGAATTAATGTTTAAATATATGTCTTTCAAAATACCGTTAGTTCTATGCTAATTTTTAAATTTTCATTACATTATTAGTTGCTTTCCGATATCAAAATAAATTTCTCCTATGTTTTAGTCCACGCAGATTTTACTACAGGCCAGTTCCAAGCAGGATGGCTGCACGGTCCCTTCGCTCCCATCTACTGCTGAATTACCCTACTCAGTGGTCTCTGCTGTCTCATTCCAAGGCATTTACAATTACATAAGCCCTGTTTCAATTACTCAGAGCATCCTAACAGTGCTTTCTGGACCCAAATTTATGATATCATCAAAGAGTAAGACATTTCTATTAGAACAGTTTAAATTCTATATCTTCGTATTAACATACTGGGCTTACATGCGGATATACATATCTTTTTATATAGGAAACTGCTAATCCTTTAAATGTGTAACTTATTTTTCTCATGTCCAAAGATAGGTATACCTGGATAGTTTAAGAAAAGTGTGGTTGAGCTTGTTTGAGCACATTTTATATATAAAATTTGCCACAAATCTTCATTTTTTTTAAAAAGTAACCAATATAGATCTTAAATATGCAGATAATTGTGATATCCTCCATTCAAAAATGTATTTTTACTTGTATTTTTTTCTATTGTTTTGGAATTTAAATGTAGTTTTGTATTTATTTTTTTTCAATCACCATTAAAGGATTATTTGAGATCAAATAATCCTTATTTGAGATCAAAACTATTTGAGATCAAAACTTCTGGATAGTTTCATGTTATAAACATTATTGTGAATATCGGGTCTATTTCAGTTGTTACTGTTTGCACTTCGCTGCACATTTCTTTACTCCTATTTTCAACAGAGGAACATTACATAGGGGAAAATAATGTGATGCTTGGAGTTAAATTATTTATAGCATTCTAAATATTTTTTCTTTAATGATGTCCTTTTTGATATTGATTCCAAGGAGGGAAGATGGGAGGGAGAAACATGGGTGTGAGAGGGAAACACTGGCCAGTGTCCTCTCTGCACTCCCCCAGACTGAGGACCAAACCTGCAGCCCCTGCCCGGGCAGGATCCAATGAACCCTGACCTTTCCGTCTGTGGGACAAGGCCCAACCGACCGAGTCACACTGGCCAGGGCTATGATGTCTTTCTTATAGTATGACCTGCTTATCAAGGTACTTCAAAGGGTGAAAATTAAATGACACGACTAAATCATTAGGAATAAAAACAGTATAGTTACAGAATTAACTCATCTATGAGCTATTATTTCTCCCATTTATTCATTTAAAAAATGCTTACTAATCCTAGACACAGGTATTGGTATTTGGGATATAATTTAAAGCAGGGAATAGTTCACGTGTTCTTACAGTTTATAGTAAAACAGGATAAACAAGAATATGTTATAGTAAAAAATGATATGACCTTCATAAAACTAACTCACAATGGATCATAAACCTAAATGTGCAACACAAAACTATACAATTTCTAGAGGCTGAAACAGGAGATAAGCTAAGTAACTTTGGGTTTGGCGATATATATTCTATTTGATACAACACCAAAAGCATGATCCATGAAAGACAAAAGTGGTAAGCCAGACCTCTTTGAAATGAAAAAAAGCTTCTGTTCTCGGACAAACATGAAAAATACAGTTAAGATTAGGTAAGATAAAAACTGGGAGAATATATTTGCAAAATACTTAAGTGATAGAGGACTTGTATCCAACATATGCAAAGAACTATTAAGACTTAATTTGAAAACAAACAATCCAGTTTAAAATGGGCATATCATGTGAATAAATATCTCACAAAAACATACTGATGGCATATGAGTAAATGAAAAGATGTCCAACATCATATATCCTGAGTGACTTATAAATTAAAACTCTGAGATACCACCATGCATCTATTAGCATGACTAAAATCTAAAACCACTGATAGCACCAAATTCTCACAAGGACGAGGAGCGACAGGCACTCTCGTTCATTGCTCCTGGGGATGTGACTGTTGCCCCTTGAGACAGGCTGGCAGTTTCTTAAAAAAGCTAACTTTGCCTTACTACATAATCCAGTGTTTCTAGGAATCTCTAACAAATGAGTTAAAATCTTATATTCACAAATAATTTGCACATGAAAGATTATGTCAGCTTTATTCATTACTGTCCCAAATTGGAAGCAACCAGTAGGTAAATGGATAAAAAAAACTGTAATGTTGACTTGGCCCAAAAGTTAGTGGATTTTTTTTTGTAATATAAAATAGATATTTTTCAGTTTCATCAATAACTTTACTGATTTGGATATTTTGAGTATGTCAACTATCTCCTGTATTGTACAATGTTGATCATTCTTAATTACAGTACATTGTTGCCCAAATTTTTGAGGGAAAAATAAGGATGCTCATTATAAATGGGTAGTACTAATTCCCATGTATATATACTGAAGTTATAAATGTTTTTATTATTTTTATTTATGATTATATAGTAAAAGTGTAACTCTAGAAAGCAATACAAATATCTGTATGCAAAATTATACCCTGAAATACAATAATCAATTTTGTTTCTAAATATAAATGAGTAAAAAATTAAATTAAAAAATTAAAAGATAATTTTTCTGAAAATTTGGGCCAAAAACATATGTGCATATTTTACACAGGAACCCATTGTACACGGCAAAATACAGTAATACCTCGGTTTGAGCCCTGTCAACTTCAACTGGTCTACGTGACCCTGGCACATTGCCCGGTGAGAAATCTTTAGCACTAAACTTCACAAACTGCTTTTGACACATTCCATCAGTCACTTTTCCATACACTGCATAAATGTCTCCTTAGAGTGTATCCTTGACCACTGAGGCCAAAATCCAGGCCTGCTCTGAACAGGGGCCTCCCAGTCCCAGGCTGCTGCACCCATGGAAGCCCTGTGTTACAGAGGCCCAGGCCTGAGGCTGCGGAAATCTGGGCAGCCACCTAGAGGAAGCTCCTCTGAGGACCAGAACTCCTTTGTCAGCTGGCGTCGAATCCACAAGTCAGGACTTTATAACTAAAGCCATTGCAGCCTGATTAATTTTTTATACCTTTATCCCCCAAAATGATTTGTAGCTGTGGGTACAGCACTTTGTCCTGATATGTGTGTTCTACAATAAAACCGAATCTCATATGTTTTGAGGAACAAAAGAGAAGCAGCAGCAGCTAGCAGGCTTGCTACCAAAAAAAGAAAAAAGAGGGGTAGAGACTTCCAGCATTGGGTTTGTGTATTCCATTTAATCTTGCAGAGTACAGATAAATTTACAAAGACTTTTGACTAATTGCTTAATGATATTCATGTTTAAGACACAAAATTTATTATGTAGATATGCCATACCATATCATAACATTAGTGGCTATCCCCAAAATACATAAAAATGAAGAGGTAGGGGCATTTGCCTTCATTATGATGTTGAGTAAATTTGGAAAAATACTTAACTATTAATCATTTCACTATGCAAAGCTGAAATATCCAAAAGCTTCTACTAAAGGGTGCATGCACTGCATTCATAATAGAAAAATAGAAAATATACTAAGTCTCAAAATGTTATTTATCTGTGTATGATATGGCTCAATTTTATGCTTTATTTACTTTTAGTTTTTATTTTAACTTAAGGAAATAAACTGATTACTGGGAATAGGAAAGAATAGGAGCATGTTTTCCCCTTCAAAAATCATGGGGGGAAAAACTATTTAATCAATCAATTTTTATTTTTAAATCATTAACTGTTAATTTGATTCCAACTTTAGTATCAAAATAGAATAATCATCATCTAGGTTAAAGTGGTGATGAGACCCTTTGATTTTCACATAATATGGACTTCGTGAATTATTTGAAGAATAGAGAGTCTATTCATTCTTGATAGCCTGAGATTAATTATTCAGTTATGACATTAGAAACTTTTCCGTTTGATCAAATTATCTTCATGTGCCACAGAACTGTTTTAATTAAGAAGTGACTTGCGACTCTGCCCCACCAGCGCCACCAATGGCCTTGGCCCCAGCCCTTGGATTGTGAATTGGTGACTGAAGCTTCCGACGTGGCCCTGCTCCAGATGGCGTCAGGGGCCCTGGCAGTGGCCAGCTCTCCTTTCCTGGTGACGCAGAAGCAGGAGCCTGGCAGCCCATACAAGCTCACGATCTCCATTACGAGCATTCAGGAGTGTGTTCTGCATTGCGTGCTGTTCCCGGAAAGGAGGAATACCTTGGGGTGTA
Source organism: Desmodus rotundus (assembly GCF_022682495.2). Lineage (NCBI taxonomy): Eukaryota > Metazoa > Chordata > Mammalia > Chiroptera > Phyllostomidae > Desmodus > Desmodus rotundus. Next base: position 82,652,669 of record NC_071399.1, on the reverse strand, counting down.
TAAAGGGAATTGTGCAGTGATGATTCCAATCTGTCCCTATGGTGCAATCCAGTGCACGGTGCTTGAGCATTGTGAAACGCTAATTGCTACAAAGAGGGGTCCCCGCCCGTAGGACAGCAGTTATCAGCATTTACCATCTCGACGTGATTAGAGTGTGTCTAGCCCTCCAGGTGAAAGAGTTCCAGCTGAAAGGAGAACACACACCGAATAATCCCTGCATTTAAAATAATGTGTTCAAAGGAAGGTGGTTTCCTTGGATTTCACAGAAGCCAAATGCCTCCTATATTAGGAATGGCTCCACATGCAAGTGTCACATTTTTTTCTCAGTAAATACATTTTAATGAATAAAATAATTAAATAAGAAGCCATGGTGGAACAGGAATAAGTGGAAGTAGGACTGAATTGGCCTGAGATGTCGTCTGTCTGCGTGTTGTCTGACATGCAGAAACTGTGCGTTTCACATCTGTCCAGGGTTAGCAACAGCTATAGCTAAAAAAATGGTACATATTTTATTTAACGATACAGTATGTTTTAAGGTTTTTTTAATTGTATGTTTTTCTATTGCCATTTATCCCCTTATGCCCTCTTCTTCCTCCACCCATCCCTATGCAGCTGTTTCAGTTCTTACTTTCCACACCTTAGAGAGTGTCGGGCTTTCCCAAGCTCACACCCTGCTTGGCAGACCTTCATCCGACAACGCTAAAGACGCTGACCTGGAGCTGGGAGCAGAGGGGAGGGGCCGCCAGGCAGCTGGAGAGAAGCTGCGTTCCCCAGGTAAACAACCTAGAGCATGAAAACAGATTCCCTGTCCCCCAGGGAACAGGCACTGCAGAGACCCGGCAGGAGGAAGTTATTGTGCTGAATATGCAGGGGGCTAGTGAAATGTTTGGTTAAAAAAAAAAAAAAAAAAAAAAGCGCCCTCCTACCCCCTTCGGGTTCCTGAGTGAAAGGGAAACCAGAGGACGAGGAGCCACCAATACCCAAAGGTTAACAGGGCAGCGAGGGGAGGCGCAGACCTGCCTGTTGATCGTGGGAAATGGATGAGATTGACAGGGGAGTTAGTTGAATGCTCCCAGAGCACATGGAAGCTTGGTTGAACCTGGAGATTTAAATGGAGGGAAGACAGAGACTTGCCCCGTCTCTCCCTATGGGTTCCGTGGCATAGATGGGGGCCGGAGCACTTGTGGGGCCCTGGACACCACGGAACCAGGCAGCGGGCGCCCTGAGCAACTAGCTGTAGTGATTCACAGAGGACCCAGTCCCCAGCTGCAGATACAGTCAGCTCTAGAAGCCGTGATGTGAGGATGATGGTGTGGGCTGCCTGCAGCCTCCAGAGAGAACCCTGAGGCCAGAAATCCAGCAGCTTAGCCCCCTGGGGCTCCAGACAGGACAGATAAAATGGGGCGAGGCTTCTGAGCATGCCTTTGGGTTTCAGTTATTTTGGGAACAAACAGGTTTTTTTTTTTTTTTCTGTGTGTTGCGGAAGAGAGGAGCCTGCAGTCAAGGAGGGATTCCTCATTCCCCCTGTTTGTGCAACATCTTAACAAAGACTTTTTCCTTCCTCACCAACCTTTGTCTTGGGAATATTTCTGTGTTCAACGGCAGGCATCCAAACCCTGCTTTTGTTCAGTAGCACTAATGTGTTAGTTTTGAAAACTCACATAAACTTCCTTGTGGTGGAGTTGCTGGAACAATAGCAGAAACAATATTCTACCCACTTGATGTGACTCATAGGCAAATGCAATTAGGAGCTCTTCTTCCAGAATTTGAAAATGCCTGACAACATGGAGACTATGAAATATGTTTATGGACACCATAGAAGTCAAAAAAGAATATATCGTGATTTATCTCTGAACTATATTTGCTGCATTCCCTCTCAAGCAATGTCTTTTGCAACATATGAACGTATGAAGCAATTTTTTTTCACTCAACTGAAAAAAAAAGTGATTTTCTTTCCTTAGTCAACTCTCAGAGGAAGAAATAAAATAGAAATAAAATGTTACTTTAATTTTGGAGAGAGCATTGCATGAAGAGAGATATTTACCCTATCGCACAAACCACTGGTAGTTTATTTTTTAAGGTGTTATTTATTTATTTATAGAAGGAGGGAAAAGGAGGGGAGAGAGAGAGAAACATTAATGTGAGAGAGAAACATCAATCAGATTCCTATTGTGCGCTCTCAACTCTGCAACTTAGGGGCGCCTTGACCAGGAATCGACCTCTCACTGTGCAGAATGACGCCCAAGGAATGGAGTCACATCCGTCAGGGAAGCCAGTGGTGCTTTAGAAGTGGTATTTCTATTCATCACAAGTATAAAGTGCTTACTATACTTTTGATGTCAAAAGTTACACAGTAGAACATTGAAAAAAAATTCCTAAACTGATGTAGGCTAATCAGTTAGGTTATTTGAAACAATTTAAAGTGTTATTTGGAAGTAGAACTAACTTAAAATGGGATTCAAGAGGTTGCCAATGGCTTTATCACGCTGTTCCAAGCTTTTAATTGTAATAATGATTTTCAAAGGCTAACATTGTGATCATAACAAACAGACTTGGCAGCAGAGTGATGAGAACTGAACTTTTAAGTTATGTAAACCATAGCTTAGAAGCTGGCATTGAAATATTATTATTTCTCTTCTTAAATGCTGCTCTACTGGATAAAACACGAACACTTTTGCTCTTAATTCTTGAACAGAATAAATGTTTCATTTAAAAAACAGTCATGTAGAGAATCAACAATAAATAAAAAATTACCAGGTATTGCTTAAATGTTATTACCAAGTACTATGACTGATTCAAACAGTTAAAAAATCAATGTATTTCCCAGAGGCAGTAATAGTAAATACTGATGATCTGCTCTCAGAACAGGTTAACATTGTAGATTTGTTTTGTTGGATGATTTGGGGTATACTAGAAAATTTCTTTAAGTGGACTGTGAAGTATCCATTAAGATAAATGTGAATGTCAAAGACTGTTTCTAAAGTATTGTTATTATACATCAAATACTTCTCCCATGTAAAATAATCTTAATGAACTCTAAGCTTAAGTAAAAATATAACAATGGTTTTTAACTGATATATTTTATATTAAAATGGTCCAAAATGTAAGAACTCCATTTATTGTGTTTAGAGAACTTTTATGTTTGTCATAAGCATGGCATAAATGGAAGATGAATGGTTATACTTTTGTCCTCAGAAATAGTGATCTGTAAAACTGATATGATTTTTAAGACATTAGAAAACTTAGCTGAAATTGTTTTTTATGCTTCAATATTTATTTTTGCATAAAATATTTTTGGCACATTTAGCAAAATTAGATAAACTGGTTTCATTTTCTAAGTCTTTATTTTAAAATAAATATGAATTTTGTATGATTTATAAGTATACATTCATTAGAAATATGTGTTCCTAAAACTGCTTAGTATATTTTTATTTCTGATTACACTGTAGCTAAGTATTAATATCAAATCTCAAGACAATTTAAGTGATAAAGTATCTTAGTTATGCTATAAATAAAAAAAGATAGCAAACATTTTTAAAAGTGGTTTGAGGCCATTAGTTAACTTTCTTGATGTACCTTACTACAAGAAGTAACTTTATGAAAACTATGTTACTTTTTATCCTAGCAATACATTATTAATATCAATTCTGATATTCAAAGAACCCAATATGAAGGTCTGCTCAAGAAATCGCTCTCAAGGCTAAATATCGAGTGTAACTGTTTAAGACAATATCATGATGTCTTCATCCAAGTGATACATGTTGGTGACTAGTTGACAGTTGACATTTTACTAACTTCTGAGCAAAACATCAGGAGCTTACCAAATATGAACAAATTAGGTAGAAGTAAAAATAAATAATTTACAGTGTTATCCCACATAGAAAATGCTCTTTGTGAAAGAAGCATCCTGAAATTTGTCTTTACCTTTTGCCTGCTGACTTAGAATGCTTTTAAAGAAAATCCCCTGAATTTTTAAAATAAAGTTGTTCTTGTAACTTCACATTTTTGTGTGGAATCCAAATATGTCAGTGTTCTCTCCTGCTCTTTTATGATGACTGTGGAGAGACTGGCCCAGTACAGATGGAGGTCTTCTGATGGACCAGGACTAACAGATAGTTTTCCCAATTATAAAGATAATGTGAAATTTGCAAGCTCAGCTATACTGCATATTGAGGTAAAAAGGCTAACAGTTCAGAATGAAATATTTTAAATTGAGAGAGGCAATTGTTTCCTTTGCTCTGAAGAAGCTTTTTAGTTTTATATAACCCTACTTGTCTATTTCTGGTTTTGTTTTCTGTGCTTTTGGTGTCAGCCAAGGAATAATCGACAAGAACAGTATCAAGAAGATTTTCTTCTATGTTTTGTTCCAGTAGTTTTATAGTTTCAGGTCTTATATTTGAGTGTTTAATCCATCTTGAATTGATTTTTTTGTATAAGGTATAAGACAAGAGTACAATTTCTTTCTTTTTTTTTTTTTGCACATGGAAATCCATTTTTCCCAATATCACTTGTTGGATGGATTCTCTTTTCTCCATTGTGTATTCTTGGCATCCATGTCAAAGATCAGTTAATAATACATGCTTGGGCATATTTTTGAGCTCTGTTCCACTGGTCTATATGTCTGTATCTATGCCAATGTCAAAGTGTTTTAACTACCATGGCTTTGTAATACATTTTCAATTAAAAACGTGCGATGCCACCAGCTTTGTTGTTCTTTCCCAAGATGAGTTTGGCAATTAAGGACCTTTTGTGGTTCAATATAAATTTTAGGATCTTTTTCACCTTCCCTAAAAATGCCATTGGAATTTTAATGGGGATAACATTGAATCTGTAGATGGCTTTGGGTAGTATAAACATCTTAACAACATTAAGTTTTCTGATACATGAACATGGGTGTCTTTTCAATTATTTGTGCGTTGCTTTATTTCTTTTATCAATATTTTGTAGTTTTCAGCAGTACACATCTTTTACCTATTTGGTTAACTTTTTTTCTACATATTTTATTATTTCTGATGCTGCCATAAATGGAATTGTTTTCAAATTAATTTTGGGGGGTGGTTCATTGTTAATGCACACAGATGCAACCAATTTCTTCTTGATTTTATTTCTTGCTACTTCACTGAGTATTCATCCTAACAGTTTTTTTCCAAGTTTTTAAGAATTGCTACATATAAGAACACATCATCTGTGACAGTGATAGTTTTACTTCTTACTTTCTGATGTGGATGTCTTTTATTTCCTTTTCTCTCCTAATTGCTCTGGTTCGAACTTGCAGTACTGTGTGGAATGGAAGTTGTGAGAGTGGGCACCCTTGTCTTTTTCCTGGTCTTACAGGAAGAGCTTTCTATTCCTACGGCTGAGAATGACATTACCTGTAGACTTGTCATATATGTCCATTATTATATTTAAAGTACCTAATTTATTGAGCATTTTTATCATGAAAGTGTGTCGAATTTTGTCAAATGCTTTTTTTTCCTGTGTCTATTGAAATAATTAAATGATTTTAGAAAATAATCAGTAGAATGAAAAGCAAACTACAAAACAGGAGAAAATATTTGCAAATCATATATCTGATAAGGGCTTAATATCCTCAAAATATGAGAAACTCCTGCAACTCAATAGCAAACACACACCCACACACACACAAATAGACTGATTAAAAATATAAGCAATGAACCTGAATAGATATTTCTCCAAAAGAACATACAAATGGCCATCAGCTGTATAAAAAGATGGTTAAAATCACTAATTTCCAGAGAAATGCAAAACAAAACCATGAAGCATTATCATCTGATACGTACTAGGTTGGCTGTTATCGGGAAAAAATAGATAACAAGTGTCGATGAGGCTCTGGGGCAATTGGGACCCAGTACCCTGTGCGTGGGCGTGTGAACCATGTGTCTGCTGTTGAAAACACAGAAGTATGGAGGTTTCTCAAAATGTGAAACGTAAACTCCCATATAACCCAACAACCCCACTCTGGATATAGAGCTAAATCATTAAATCAGTGTCTCAGAAAAGATACCTGCACTCCCACATCCCTTGCAGCGCTCGTCACAATAGCTAAGATACAGGAATGACCTAAGTGTCCACCGGTAGATGAATAGATAAAAATATGTTGTGTATTCCCACAATGGCATGTTATTCAGCCATAGAAAGAAGGAAATTCTTCTATTTATGACAACATGAATGAATTTGAAGGGCATTGTGATAAGTAAAATATTCCACTAATGAAAGGGCATAATCTGCATTACTGGACTTACATGCAACGTGAAAATGAGTCAATTTTATAGGCCAGAGTGCAGAGCTGTGGTGGCCAGGGGCTGGGAGTGGACGCTACTGTTCAGTGAGTATGGTATTTCAGTCGTGCAGGATGAATAAATTCTAGAGATCCTGTACAATGTTGTCCTATAGTTAATAATACCTTATTATGCACGTATGGTGTGTTCCTACCACAAACAAAACAAAACAAAAAAACGAAAACAAAGAAACATAAAGAAACTTTTGAAGGTGTTGGGTATGTCTATTACCTTGATTGTGGTTATCATTTTGTGGGTATTTGTATATGTCCCAACTTATCAAATTGTATATATTAACTATGCACGGTTTTCTGTGTATCAATTATACCTCAACAAAGCTGTTAAGATTTTTTTAAACTGAAGGAGATGACCGTCGTGTAGGAAAGTGAGTGTGCAGAACTAGGACTTCCAAGAAGAATCAGATGGTATAAGTTGAGAGAAAGAGAAGTTACAGATAAGAATTTTTGCTTTTGGCCTAGTTGTGATAAACAGGGAAAATTACCTCGGTCTTTCGCTGAGCCAGAAGTTTGATTTGGTTTGGTCAGTGCAAAGACTTCAGGTGTTAGGTTTCTGGACATTGTGTTTATTTGTTTCTTAATATCAGTGCTTTGAGGAAGGACTTGCCCTCCCCTTTTACCCTCCCTTAAGCCTCTTTTATGCAGCGTGATACACCTTCACCCATTTAACTGACCTGCATGGGTCTTAGAACCTAATGATTTATCTTGTGACTCAAGACTAAATTTACCATTTTTTAAGGTGTGAATATTCCTTTCATTTATTTTTAATTTTGAAAATTAAAATTTTAATTATAGTGTACATTCTATATTATTTTGTATTAGTTTCAGGTGTACAGCATACTTGTTAGACAATCATATACTTTACGAAGTGTTCTCCCCAATATTTCTGGTGCCCATATTTCCGGTACCCACCTGGCACCATGCTTAGTTATTAGATATTATTGACTTTCATTCTTATGCTGTACTTCACATCCTCATGACTATTTTGTAACGACTAATCTGTGCTTTTCAATGCCTTCACCTTTTCCACCCAGTCCTCCAGCCCTCCTCTACTCTGGCACTTATCAGTCTGTTCTCTGTATGTGTGTCTGTTTCTATTTTATTTCTTTACTGATTTAACATTTAAGTGGTAGGTCTCTGGTGATGAAGTTTTAACATGAAGTAAAGTTTGAGGCCCATAACACAAATACTGTTATTTTCAAATCTCTAAATCATAACAATGCCTAGGGAATGTTCAGTATCTCAGGTGTTGTGGTCAACACATCAAACAGCAACAGTGTTACTTCCTTTTTTCCATTTTGGATATATTTTATTTATTTATTTTATTGTGGTTTCTGTAGCTAGGACTTCCAACACTATGTTCAATAAAAGTGGTGAGTGGGCATCTTTGTCTTATTCTTAAACTTAGGAGAAAAAAATTATCTTTTTTACCATTGAGTATGAAATAGTTGTGCGTTTTTCATATATGACCTTTATATTAATAAGATATGTTTCCTATGGTCTACTATGTTGAGAGTTTTTGTCATAAATGGATGTTATATTTTGTCAAATGCTCTTCCTTAATCTGTTAAGATGATCATATTTTTTCATCTCTTACCTTTGTTAATGTGGTGTATTTGTGGTTATTGAACTACCCTAGCATAACTAGAGTGAATCCTACTTGATCATGCTGTGTGATCATTTTAATGTAATGTTGAATTTTGTTTGCAAATATTTCAAGAATTTTTATCTATGTTCACCAGTTATATTAGATTATAATTTTATTTTTTGTAGCATTTATTTGTCTAGTTTGTTTATCAGTGTGATGCTGACCCTGTAGAATGAGTTTGGAAGTAGTTTTTCTCTACAATTATTTAACATCATTTGAGGAGTGTAAGTATTAATTCTTCTTAAATATTTGGTAGAATTCATCTGTGAAGCCATATGGTCGTAAACTTTTATTTGTTGGGAGTTTTTTGATAGGTGATTCTATTTTGTTAGTAGTCATCAAGCTTTTCAGATTTTTCATTTATTTCTTATTCTCTCCTGGATGATTGTATGACTAGGAATTTAGCCACTTCTTCTAACTGACCCAGTTCATTGGTGTATAATTGTTCATAGTATTGGCTTATTATTCTTAGTATTTCTATGGTGTTGGTTGTAGTGTTGGTTTGTCCTTGGGAGGAGGTGAGCACAAGACTTAATTGCTTTTCCATCTTGACCCCACCGCCAAGATGACCATTTTAAAAAAATCATCATTATTGTCTTCCACTCTAAGGGAACATACCCAAGGGAATTACCAAACATTCAGTTCTTAATCAATCAGTTATTGGTGATTGAATAATACTGAACATCTTACGTACAAGTTCCATTAAGTGAGGATAGATTGTTGAATAAAACACAATTTTGACCTTCAAGGAGCTCCAATAGAACATACAAGCAAGATAAGTAAATTAACAGACCTATGTATTTTGTTTTCATGTATTGAGTAGCAGTCCTTTAACAGGGTGAATCTGGAAGTCTGAAGAATTAGGGTGTCAGCAGTGAATGCCAGGATATTTTCATGGGTATTCAACAGGAAGTCGTGGCTGAACAACCAGAATTCATTGTGCATTCATAGTCTAAAATAGTTATGTCTTACTTGAATAAATGTGGGGTGCAATTGTTATGATGTGGCCTCTGTCTATTTATCCAGCTTCTTCATATGCTGACTTTTACTCCCTTCTACCCACCTGTACACATACATTTGCATTCTGGAATTATCAGGTTATTAACACTTCCCCAAAGGCAACATGAAATTTCACATTTCACTCCGTGTGTGTGTGTGTGTGTGTTTTGCCACTTAACCAGGAGCTTTTCTTATTCTTTTCAGCTTAAAGACCTTCTACTAAGGCCATCTATTTAGCTCATAAAGTCTTTTTATGAAGCTTTGTTGTTATAGTTTGCACTGGAATACACACCTATTATAGTGATTTATACATATATAGTGATTTATATAGATAGTAATATATTTATTGCTTTAATAAATTAGTCTCGTAATGTGTAGCATTACTACTTGAATATGAAAACAGTATCTATTAACAAATTTTCTTAGCAGTAAAGCAACCCATCTGTAAACCTGGAAATATAAGAACTAGAACATTTTTCATAAAATACAAACAATGATATCTACAAGGTCTAAATGACTTCTAATAGGAGAAAAGAGAAAAATACTAAACTGTCAAAATAATTATTTTCACAGTGGAACTTTTATCACATAGAATGAGTTATTACAGTGATATATAACACCTTATATTCTAGAGGAAGTCTTTTTACATTTAACTGCATTTCTACTCACATATGATACATTGCAAATATTCATTTTAATTTAAGGGCCCTGATCTTGAACTACAATGAATGGTCACTTAGGGATTCCTTATGATGTAAGATACAAAATAAAAGATTTGTCTGAGCACATATTGGAGCTCTGAAAAAATACAAACTATTTTTATTTTCCAGGGTTACAGCTGAGAACATCTCATGGTTGACAGGTCAATCCTAATAAAACCATATATCTGACAATCTCGATGGCAGAAAGAGGATAGAGATCAATCTCCGCTAGAAAAGTTGATGGAATGTGTCATAAACTAAGAGGACAGAATAATATTGTGACCTTGCATTTAATAAGAAAATGACCTTTAAATTTTATTAACTTAAATCTGTTCCATTATATTAAATACATTTGCTTGTATGTTGGGTGATATAAGATGAAAATATTTAAATGTACCAGAATAAAAAGTCTATAAAATATAACCATTCTGTTTCAAGGACAAGAAAAATAGCTAGAGATTATTTAGCACAGAGGGAGTTTAGCACAGAGGCAGGGCGTTTAGTGCAGGCTTGTCTATGAAGTGTAGTTTGTGTGAGAGGCCCCTGTGCAGAAATGGCTGCTAGGCTGGGTTTTTTTGCCTTTCTTTTTTTTTTTTCTTCCTTCCTTCCTTCCTTCCTTCCTTTCTTCTTCCCTTCCTCCCTCCCTCCCTTCCTCCCTTCCTTTCTTCCTTCCTCTCCTTCTTCTCCTTCTTCCCTTCCCCTTCCTGCCTTCCTGCCTTTTCTTACATTTCTTTTATCTGAGTCCAGTTAGCCATCAGGAACCCCTCTTAGTAGGTGTCTTTTTTCCCCCACTGGGTTCACACTAGCCATCTGCAATGTCTCACGGATTTGGTTAGGCTTTGCAGTATCATCTTTAAATTCACAAATGGAGAAAGTTTATATAAAAATAGCTGAGAGTTACAAATCAAGTGAATTTTTAAATTTTTTTTATCCTAACCTGGGGGCATTTTTTTCACTGCTTCTAGAGAAAAAGGATGGAAAGAGAGAAACATCTATGTGAAAGAGAAACATCGATCAGTTGCTTTCTGTATTCAATCCAACCAGCTATCATACGCACCCAAACTGGGTAATTGAACCCACAACTTAGACAAGTGAGCTAACCAGGAGTCAAACCCGCAAACTTACACTCACGGGACAATGCTCAAACCAACTGAACCACACTAGCCATGGCCCAAATGAATTTTATTCTGATTTATAAATGCAGAATACAAGATATGTTTGTAAATGTAAATCTTTAGAAATAGTAAAAAAATGTTTAAATTGTTTACTTATATATTGTTTTCCAAACTAACCCTCTTTTTTTCTAAGACAAAGCAGTATGAGTAAAAGTTTAAACTTAAATATAGTATTCTGATGTTTGTAAGTATTCATATTATTTGGTTATTTCAGGTGAATTTGCAATATGAAGATAAAATAAAATTAAAATTTCTAGAAAACTTTGCTGTTCCAAGAATTTCAGAGTAACTTATATTTAACTCATACTCTTTTGGATAATAATTATAAATTCTTTGAGAAAAAATGTAATTAAAAAAAAACTAACGGAAGCCTCTCCACTATAACTACAAGCAAACAGAAGCTGGAAGAAGTGAGAAGTAATTCACTTTTTCCTTACTTATTAGAGAAACATCAGCATTGCTTATGTGAGTAGAAATAATAAACAATCATTTAGCTCCTGTGAAAGTAACCAATTGGGTCTTTCTAACATTTTGTTTAAAATTTCATTTTTCGGGTCTTAAAATGGCCTATGAAGTTAGTGTTGTTAGCATAATAGCCAATCAGAGTTCGATGAGTGTCAATTCCTTTTCATTCTCTAGAAACACTTTAAAATTGTTTCACAAAAATGAAAGAAATTAAAATAAAATTGCGCACTATGTGGATATTTTACTGATTTCCCAGCGAGGTGGAACAACGGGTTGATTTTGTGTTTTTACAGAATCTAAAAGCTGCAGAGAAGTACGTGTTGGTAGGCAGCAACACCAAAGAGAGATAGCTATGGGAAGTATAATTTAGCTGAAATGAAAGAATCTGATGAAATTTTATTTTCTACCTCAGAGAAGTTAGAGAGTGTAATTTTGGAATTACATTATTGGCTTGCTGACACCCAAAAAGATGAACCATTTGGTCTCAGAGAAGCAAAATAAATGTTTGTAGTACTAACCTTGCCATCTCAGATGTTAAGAGAGTCCAAGGGGAAAACACATGAAGATTTAAGGAAGAAAAAAATCAACTATAAATGATTATCAAAGTCAATTTCAAACATTTCAGGTAAAACATTGTTATGCCACCCATGGCCAAAACCATTTTAAAAGATTATATATTTAAATGTATCTAAAATCGTGAAAGCTGAGTTATTCACACTACAATTGAGAAGTTCCCATGGGAAAACAGTAGACATATCATGAGAGAATCTAGAAGTGTATCTAAATAAATGAGGTAACTAAGATTAGCTCAGTTATCCCATCCCAATACCCCTGATGGATGCCTGAAACCACAAACTGTACTAAACCTTACATAGGTTTCTCTTCTACATACCTACCAATGATTAAGTTTAATTAATGTTAGGCACAGTAAGAGATTAACAACAGTAACTAATAATAACTAAAGCAATTATAACAATATGCTGTAACACAAGTTATGTGAATTCAGTCTCTCTTGCTCCCTCTCTCTTTCTCAGAATATCTTTTTTGTACTGTACTCACCTTTTCTCTTAAAGGAAGCACTTTACAGCTTCTCTTTGGCATGTCGGAATCGCCAGCATCACCACTCTTGCATTTTGGGGCATTATTAATTAAAATAAAGTTGCACAGGAGCATTGCGATGCCAGGGAGGTCCATGTGATAACCAAGACGGCTCCTAAGTGATAAATGGATGGGTAGCACAAATACGCTGGACAAAGTAATATTCAAAATCTGGGCAGGACAGTACAGGACAGTGCCAGAGTTCATCAAGCTACTCAGAATGGAGCACGAGTTAAAATCAGGAATTGTTTCTAGAATATCCCATTGAATATTTTTGGACTGACATTGACTGTGACTAACTAAAACGATGGTAAACAAAGCTGTGCCTAAGGAGGGGACCTGCCGCTGTATAATGAGACACTACAATGTGAACACATCTGTTATATTTAATGTTACATGAAAAAAATTGCATAACTGTGAAAAAGGTTTTACAAATTGTAAAAACAATCTGAGCTAAACATATTCTGTGAGGATGCACACCTGTGTGCTGAGTAAATATAAAAGAATGACAAATACAAAATTCAGTGTAGCAGTTGCCTCCTGAGACAGGCAAAATAATTGTAAAGAACAGTGCAAATGAAAAAAAAACACATAGTTTTGGTAATATAATTCATAAGCTAAGTAGTGGTTTCAGGTTTAGTGATTCCATGATTTCATTTTATTATTATTCTTCATAGGTTAAATATATTAATATATAGTTTTGGATGCATATTGCACAATGCAAATGTTTTAATTATGCATTTAATTTATAAGATTTTTATGATATGTTTGACAATGATGATAGTGGAAATAATTGATTACAGGTAACAGATGCATGTGTATGAATGTATAAAGGGAATTAGACAACAAAAATTAGATTGTCATATAGTTGTATATAAAGCATAGAACAAAGTTTAGACATGAATTTTATGCAAACAATACTTCTAACCAAGAAGCTTCTATCTGTGTAAGGCATAAAATGTTCTTGTCTTTCCTGACATTTACATTTTTATTTTATACATATGTACATATACACATAAATTCTATTTTCTTACCTTTTAAAACTTTAAGCTTTAATGTTTAGTAAGGCTGCCACTCTTAATAATATTTTAATTAAAAGTCCTAAACTAGTTTTCATTGTATCTTAGAGAAAACAGATCGTAACAATAAAATTAATAAAGAACATCCTTCAGAAAAGTTTTATTCAGGCCATTTACTTTTCCATTTCACTTTTAATGAATCTGCCAAAAGAAATGATCACTTCAGTAATAATTTTGATCAATTTTAAATATTTATTTTGACTTTTGATTTGTATAGTAATTTTTATGACTTCTAATTGAATTGGAGAAATAAAGTTAAGAGAAAATATGCTGAATTATTGATACTATATTACCTTATGGTTGTTGTTTTGTTTTATTTCTATTACATCATTTACTGAGTGAAAAGTAATGAATCTCAATTCCTTTGACTGGAATTGTGACAAAATTGGAATTGGGATTGGAAACTATTACACTGTTTCTAGGCAGATTGTAAGGCCAATGTGGATAAGCCAAATATTGTTGTTTTGATAATTTGGAACCGAGGAAAATATTCAATATTAAAAGATACATTAAAATAGTTTCATGGGGATTTAAAGATGATAGCAATGTCCATTGAGTACATGGCCCCTCGAAACTTCTGAATTTGCAGAACTAAAAAGAGGCCAAATATCAAAGGGATATCGAATAAGATGGCAGCTTGCTGCTGGTGCTGAGGGCAACTTCCACATCCTTTCTGCTCTAAAGCTTCAGAGATCAAAGAGCATCATAACGGCTCCTGACACCCAACTGCAATACCTGAAAACATTTTGCCAGTCCAGGCAAGAGATATATACTGCAGTAGTCTACGTTCCTATAGTCAGTGTTGTTTTTTAGACACACCTGCCTGAGTCGCAACATAGTCTTTAAGTGTTCACATCACTATTTAACTTATATTCATTTTTGAGAGAAGTACATGATGATAGTTTTTGAGAAGCTTACATGTAAAATCTCTTTCACATATTTTTGTCCTGGGTTTTTATCAGATTTTGGTCAATATACTCTGGGGTTAATAATCACAGGATCATCAATGGTTTCAGTATTATGTATGTATTAAATGATAGTCTGCTACATAAGAGAATTTCACTTTCAAATTAGCAAATATGATTTGTCCAAATTTCATGTATATTTGTATCAATGCCCAATTCAAGTATATTTTACCATGTTTTTTCCAACCAGAATGTATTACATATAATAATTCCATAAGGGAGTTTAGTCTTCAAAATTTGTGTTAGATTGAAATAAAAAGAAATTCCTTTGCAGTATAACAAGAACATTATTTAACCCTTAAAGTTACCTTCAAGTTAAACAATAAGTATGAGTTCCTTCAGAAAAGAAAATAAGATACCATTTAGATAAATGATGTACCAAGGACAAAGTATTTTAAAAATATTAGCGCATCTAGTTTAAGGCTGGATAAAATAAAATGTTGCCAAAACTTTAGATAGTAAGCAGATATTTATGCATTTATTTATATGTGTATATGTATAATTAGAAAATAGATAAAACAGTCAAGAAAAAAAGAGGCAGAAGAAGTTAAGAAAAAGAAAGAAATATAGGTATTATTATAGATACTGATCAAAACATTTATCTTATTTGAATTTATAATTAGCATTGTACAATCTTCATATTTCCTTTTTCATTCTAAGATGAACTTTCCACATGTGTAAAATAATGAAATATTTTTAAAGATATCTTCAACATTTTACTGAATTTTTAAAATTGGAACGATATTTAAATATTTCAGGAAATTCCAAATATTGATTTATTCATTGTAATACAATTAAATATTTATTAATCATGTTCAGTGTTATTAACTATTAAAATTTTAAACTTGAATTTTATAGATAATATTCAATCATATGATATAAATATACAACTTCATTATTTGTTATTGTGTAAATAAAATTCCCAAAGGCCAATGATGTAACAATTTGAAAACTAAAATACAGTAAAAAATAATGATAATAGTGAATTACAACTTGTGGAATAAAATTAATGTCTGTAAGTTTTTCTGACTAAAATAAATGGATGGTAAATTTGGGGGCAAATTTTGAGAAAAAAATAGGGTATTAGCATATTCTCAAGTTATCTCCCTTAAGAAGCTTTCGAATAATCATCAAAACAATCACTTTGGGTGTGAAGAGGTCTTAAAAAAGTGATCTTAACCAGTTGAATGGAGTGAGTGCCGCCAATAACAGAAATATTAACATCTAATGTTCCCTGATGCGATACACTGACAGGGAACATTACGTCTTGGTGTTGTTGCCAAAAGTACACATCTTCAATCAATGTAATTATGAGACATTTAGATAAACCCAATTGAGGGGCATTCTACCAAATGAATAACTAGACAGTACTCTCCATGCGTCAAGGTCATACATGACCTTGACTGAAGACCTGAACAGATGGGAAGAGACTGAAGATAAATGACCACTGCGTACAAAATGGGAGCCTACATCAGATTTTAGAACAACAAAAAAAGAAAATTTGATGACATTTGAATAAAGACTTCGATTTAGTCAACACTACACTACAATATATTGCATCATACAAATATTTCTTGCTTTGTTTTCAAAATTGTAGTTTGGATATGTAAAATGTTAACATAAGGTAAGGTGTATATAGAAACTCCTAATATATATTAAATTTTTGTATGTCTAAAATTTTATGTAAACATATAAAATAAAAACATATGGCATGTATTTATTTATTTGTATTTGTATTTGTATAATATAATGTACAAATAGATATAATAATGCATGTATTATATTTACTATATGTGTCACTAAAATGAATATCTATACACAACAGTGAAAAGCCATGCACATCTATTTAAATTTCAAGTCACTGAAATGAAACACAATTTAAATTCAGTTTTCAATCATACCAGCAATACTTTAACTGCTCAATAACTTAATGTGCCTAGTGACTCTACTCCTGGACAGCGTAGATTATGGAATATTCAGTACAAAAAATTGTATGGGGCAGAGCTCCTTTGCAAAGGTCTGTGTTAGTCCCCTGCATCTTCTACTAGTGAATTAAATAATTAAAGCTATTGCATAGAACATCGAAATTCTGCATATAACATGTTTGACCCACTGCTTCTCCAGCTGAGCCCCCTCAAAACATTGACTCAAGTACAACAGTCTGCCTACTATTTTAAGAATGTAGCACGTCTGCTTGAACAGTGTTCTATGTGTCCTTTATGTAGCATTTGGCCTGCAGAGTAACTTTTCAATTAGCTTGAAAAAGTACACTGTCCAAATGAAGTTCAACAAAGGCGGCACACACTTAAGAGATGTGTGCTGTGGGTGGGAGAGGTAAGAGGTGAAGGTGAATGATAATAGGCAACTTAAATAATATGATTGATGGGAAAGAAGGGGTAAATCAGAGATGTCAACTATCTTGTTCTTTTCTCTTGTTCTCTCCACTGCACAGTAAGGTGAGTTTCCCACTGGGGATGAATGTGCTTAGTGCTGACTGTGGTTAGTAATAGTTCCCTATAAAATTTATTGGCGCTCTTAAGCCATTGAAGGCTTCACCTCCAATTCAGAAGTGTAGTTAGAGAATGGGTTTCAGGTATTGTCTTAACAGCAAAAATACAAGACAACTAGAGCTGCTCTATTTTGTGTGGATGCCTCAGAATGTTTATCATCTGCCTCCTCCAGACGCTCACCCATGACGACTGGGTAAAATCCACAGTGACTTCCTTCTCCCAAGGCTCTTACTTCCGAAGTAGGGGCTGGCAGCTCTTTTTCTCTTTCAAGGAATCACTTGTAGGATTGACACATAATTATTATCCATTCAATTGGTTTTCCTATTTTGGGGGCAATTGTGTTAGTAGAAACTCACACATTAAAAAAGAATACAGAGAAGTCTTGACCACTGTAGCCAGCATGGCTATTCACTAAAAATTAGCAACCTTCAAATACATTTTATCTCATTAATTCTTTCATTAGGTGATGAACCATATGTATAAAATTATCCAGAAGTAGGTTAACAGTGCTTATTGCTTCAACCTTTAAAATGAGATAATCGCTAAAGGAACTTTAAAAATTCCACATATACCAGCTACTTACATGTGCCTTTTGTCAAATGAATGAATGAGAACACACAAACATAATTAGTAAGAACTAGATGAATATGCACTTTATATATTTATCAAAATAAATATATCTATAATGCATTTTACAAGAAGAGCAATTTTTGGTTTTATTGCTCTCTATATAATATAATAAGGACAACCATTTTTTTACTAGAACAGTACAGTATTTTTATGTATATAAGTATGTATTTCATTTGATGGCATGCATAATGTCTTGTCTAATTGTGAGATTTAAATTGCTTGTGAGTTATATAGTCAATATTTAAATTTTTATATACAAATAGAGGTAAATAGGCAGTGTGTTTCACCTGACAGCCACATTTTAATTATTCAGACTATACTAGTAAGATGTTGAATTTATTTGATTAGTAATTATTGTTCTGTTTTAAATATATAGCATCACTGTATTTTTTCTTTTTTTTTTTTTTTGCTTAATTTGTATAGAAAACTGTATTGTTTCATTTCTGATCACTGGAAAGGAAAAAGGGCACACACTGTTGCATATTCCGGTCACAACTCCTTGCTGACACGATCCATTTACGTTCAATAATTCACCTCTCTTGTTGCACACAGCCCGACCTAGCATTCATATCTCTGAGTTACTTGATATTCATCAGGGCCTTGTTCTCTTCTTGGTCAGAGATTGAGGAAAGAAAAATAATCGTAAATACACAAGGCTCTGGCATGAATACACAAAGAACACTATTTATGGCAAAAACACTCTGTGTCTGAATTGTCAATTGCAAGGTTCTCCTACAAAACACGGAGGGAGCTAGTAAGCAAGTGAGCAAGATTGGAACTGTTCAATTTGGGGGTTAAACGTTGACCCTCTGAATTATCTTAACCAGTGACAGATGTGACTCTATGAAAGTACTGTCTAACTAAGGAGTCATTTATTTTTCCTTGTTCTATCACAGGACCCTCCATCTCTGCTCCACTATCAGGGAGAAATGAAAGCACATGTTTACTGAGTAAACAGACCACGGTGAAGTAGGCAGTAGAAACTTTTCATCCCTTGTGTCCTCACTTCCAGAGGACATTTAAAAAATGACAGGCTGTCACATGGTAAGAAAATAATATTATCTTCCAATCAACAATTATATATTCTAATAAGACAAATTGATTTCCAATGAGGACAAGGAAGAATTAAGAAGATAATGTTTAAAAATTTTTTATCATTAATAATACAAATGAAAACATATCATTCATTAAATTTTTTAGCCTGTTGAACCATTTACTGAGATAAGAACTTTCATTACTTGATTAAATCTTCAAGACATTCTTTTAATAAGATGCATTATTATTATTATACATTCTAAAGATAAGAAAATTGAAAGGCAACTTTTAATATATTTCTATCTGATCCCAGAACCCAACTTAGTAATCTGAATGCACCACTCCATTAATAGTCTTTGAAAATCGTACCACTATTTTTATTTCCTCTCATAAGAACATAATAAAAATAAAAGAGACTCATTGGAACAAATTTAATGTCATGAATTACCTGGAAAAGTGTGTCGTATAATTCATGAATTTCTCATATTATTATACATTTCATAATATATCTTCCAGGAAAGACTTAAATAAAGATCTGAACAAAATTCAGCAAATTATAATAATAAAGCCATTATTACTGAGGGCAGGCCAGTAAAATGGGGACCTAACTGAGAGGAGGCATCTCACTACATGATGGCATTCTTTCTTATAACAAACAGTCTTTATTTGGGGGGGGAAGAAAAGCCTAATATATTGATAAAAACAGCATACTATTTTGTGAAATATACTTTTATCAACTAATTGCACTTTTCACTTCTAGAAAATAAATTTTATTTTTAAATGTTATTTTCAAAGTATTACTGTTTAGTCTCTGTATACCTCTCACCTTACTAAGATGAGTTTTCTTTTTAACAGTTTGAAATTTCATAATTATACTGGTCACCTAACTTTCCCTTACCCTGATCAGGTTATATTTTAGTGCTTTATTGTAGAAATTGGCATTATAAAACCTATTTTTGATAAGTTAATTAAGTTTATCAGATATACAGGAGTAACTTTTATAAATATATCCAGGGCCTTAACTTTAGCAATACAAGACATAGAGACACTAGGGGTGGGGGCAGAGAGAGAGGTGTCCATCTGTTAAATCTAACTTCAGAATTAAAAAAAGAAAAAAGCGAGAGACTACTTTTATTTGCAATGGAACATCTATCAGAGAAGTCAAAGATGATTAAAGAGTAAAGAGTATGTTGCATACAATAAGGAAAGAATCAATTTAGAAAATTTAAAATCATGTAGTAAATGGTGTGTGGTAGAAGATCCTATTAGAAGAAGGAGGTGAAACAATATTTTCCATTGAAAAATTAAAAAAATCATATGTTATTGAATTTCACAACAAGTTGTAAAGGTGGCAAAGTAGCCATTCTACAAGATAACCATTTACATTTTCCCAAAATATGCCTAATGTCTAGGTCAAAGTTTATGAAAATTTTATGAAAGGAAATCAGATGACTCTTAAGAACTCTTTCAAGGTATAATATACTAATATTAGTAATTGTGGTCACATTTCCAAAAAGAGAGAGAAAGAGAGAGGAGAAGGAGAAGAAGGAGAAGGGGAAGGTGAAGAAAGAGAGGGAGGGAGGAGGAGAGGGAAGGAGGAAGGAGAAATGAAGAAAGAAACAACATTCAAATCGAGATACAATTGAATGTCCTTTAGTGACTCACAACTGTGGAATTAAATGGCCACATGTTTCTCAAAGACCAAATGTGGACTTCAGAGTTCATAAAAAAACATATGCTTTTTTTATCACTGAGTAATATTCCAATACACAAACATACATATTGAATATTTATATAATACTCCATCTTCTTTATCCAGAAATAAATCAAGTCACAGGGACATAATGTGCAGAACAGGTAACACAGTCGATACCATAATAACGTTGTGCATTGACAGATGGGCACTAGACTAACCATGGTGATCACATAGTAGTGTATATCCATGTCAAATCACTCCATTATACACCCAAAACTAATGTAATATCATGTGGATTATATTATAAAGTTACTTATCAAACAAAGTAGTTATATACATATTGGGTATTAATTTGTTATGAGGTACTTGCTATTTTTTAGATACTCTATGTGGTTATATTATGGACTTTGGCTTTTATGGTTCATTTATTTATTTATTGTTGTTCAAGTACAGTCGTCTCCATTTTTCTCCCTCCACTCCCCCAACCCCAGCCATCCCCACCTCTCACCCTCGATCCTGTAGTTTATACCGTACAAAGGGTTTATGCTGCACACATGGTTTATAGGTACAGCAGAATTCATACTCTACTAAGATGTGCACTTGGCAACAAAGATCACTTGACTTGATTATACTTTTGTCCCTAAACATCTAATTGCCTTAGAAATTAAAAATCCTAAAATGATTGTTAAGTGTTTGGTATGGCAAAAGATCTTTACATATATTTTATCTGACAAATTATTTTCAACATATTTTAATGCATTTTTTATTTATTATTAAACCCATTAAGAACCCACATCCTTTATCTTTTTATCTATGTTACTTTTCAGAATGCTGGGCATGGGAGGGGAAATCATGAAATCAAACGGTGCAGGGAGTAAGTTCCTTGCAGAGGCAATGCCCGCATTTTCTGCATGATAATGCTGCAGTGGCAGAGACTATTGATGATCTAATTGTGATAAATTAAATTCTGCACTCAAATACCTCGAAGGGAATGCAATCACTTGTGAAGTAATGTGTTTTCTGTTTCTAATAAAACCGTGTCTAATGTTTTAATTCTGTGGACTAAATGGTATGCCTAAAGATAGATTTAATGCCTTCATGGAAGTGCTGGTTTGTACCCTCACATTGACAGCTAACACGTTCTCCAAAGGGCTCCGCCCCTTCCTTTATCATTTAGGATGTTTTAAAAAATTAGTGCAGCTTATTTTACTTCAATTAGCTCTCCCCATGTGCCTAACGGATACTTTCCTCAGCTGTTATTTTCTCAATGAAAACTCTGACCTTCTGTATTTAAAACCCAATGCCATCCAGAGATTAAAATCCCATTTATTTTGTTCTGTATAACCATCAAATGTTTAACCTTCATAAGTTTTATATTTATATTTTTTGTATATTCTTTTTGCTTATTGGCAAGTACTTTTATGTCTGTTTGTTCTTTTGTATATTCCAAGCACATAGAAATGTGCTTAGAATACAACACTCAATAAATATTCATTGAATTATTTGTATTTATATGAATATATTTAAGCTTGTATTAATGTTTGTGGTGGGCATAAATTCAGGAATAAAATATTTAATTAAAATAATGTTATATTCTTTCCAAATAATGATATTTCATAAACACCGTATGGCAGCAGACAAGGTTGTATTTTTAGAGAAGGTAAAAATCAAATTAGTGACTTAATGTTCTCAAATTTAGAGTTACTTTTTCCTTTGAGACTTTTGTCTTATTTTAGGAATTGTATATCTTCTAAATATCAGACTCATACCAGAAAATGCCCCTGACTTGGGAGTCTCATCGAAGCAAGGACATGCTTCATCTTCCTTGAAGTTGTCCTTACCATCGACACATTACTCTGTTCATATTATCTCCTTTAATATTTGAGCTGAAGACTCCACTTCAGAAACTACTACAGATATTGATGATCAGAAAATCAATCCATTTATTTTATATCCTAAATAAATGAAAGCTATTCACCTGTGTTGATTTTATTACATAGCAAGTTTCTCCTCAACAACTTTTTGATTTGTTTTATTATTTTCTTATGCGAAAATATCACAGTATCGGTCTCCATTGCTGGCCCACACCTCTACTACAAAAAAATTGGATATTGTCTTGCAGAAAAAATCATCTTAATATCTCTATTTTGATGTATCATATGATCTTTTTTCAGAATTCGAAGGTCATAGACACATCACAAAGTCTAGAGACGCAGCTCTCACAAGGCCACTCCATTCCATTCACAATATGTGGTTCTGAATGCAGTCCTAGAAACATGATTTACATCATATATTATGTATGTTATTTCTCGACCATTGTTAAAATACACAAATTTAGTAGAATTACAACTCCAATTTTAAAAGCTTTTAAAAACACATGCAACTTGAAGTTTAAAGAAATGAATGAAAGAATACACAGGCGGCACTAAATGAGACGGTTACCAGAGAAAACAGGCTCTTGTGATGTACAAGAAAAGAATTTCAGAGACGCAGGCATAGGCGATGTCTAAGTTCTGGAAATATTTATTGTGGCGAAAAGGAATAACGTGCCGTCAAGGAGTGGGAGGTGGAGGGCAGGCAGGCTCTAGCAGCAGCTGCCCAGGGGTCCCTGCCAAACCTCCATGTATTTTCTGGGTCTCAGAAACAAGCTGTCTGTGGTTCAAACTGTACAACCTGTTTCCTGGGTTTCCCTGGAGCAATCCTGGGCCCTCCTCCAATCTAATGCTTTTCTAGGATCTTCCAGGGTTTCATGCCCTTATGCATCCAGTAATTTTCCCAGATTATCCCAGGCCATATTCCTCCCTTTTATGGTTACCATCTGGCTCCTCGTGTGCATGTCTCAAGTGAGGGTTGTTCCCTGCAGGTATTGGAAAGTGGTCTTTCCTGCCTGTTTGAGGATTAGCATCCTTCTGGCAGAGGATGCTGTTGTCCTCTGGGGTGTCTGTGAAGCTGTAGCTTCCTGACCTAATCAGGCTTAGCCCATTGTGCTCCCTTCTCTTTTGTTAAAAACTAACCAGCTACCTAAGCTAACAGGATATCAGAATGAAGTGGAGAAGACCAAAAGAAGCACAGTTCTTTTACAGTGACATGACAAAATACTTGGTGACAATGTGGCATACATGTGTGGGAATTTGTAGAATAGTACAGTGCCATTCAGTGGCTTTATTAGTGTTCTAGGCTGCCTTAACAGAGGACCACACAGGGTGGCTTAAAGCAATGGAAATTTATTCTCTCAGAGATGTGGAGGCTAGAAGTCCTTCATCAAGTTGTTGGCAGAACCATAGTTTCTTTAAGGCTCTAGAGGAGGAACCCTTCCTGGCCATGGCCAGCTTCTGGTTGTTGCTGCTGAATCTGGTCATTCCTTGGCCTGTAGAGAGATGCATCACTCAATGTCTGCCTCCATCTTCACGTGGCTTTCTCGCCTGTGTGTCTATGTGCAGATTTCCCTCTTGTTATAAGGACAACAATTATTGGAGTAGGGTTACAGAAGCAGCCAATGGTGTTCTAGAACAACGGTGGGGTTCAATTGCCTCCTACCATGAGGCAAGACTCTCAAGATGAGAGTTTGGTGGAAAAAGGAAAGGGCATGCTTATTTAAAGTTTATAGAAATATATAATAATGGCAGATTTCTACTGTCCCACTCCCTTTAAAACACCCCCAAACAAATAATCCTCCCTCCCTCAGCCTAGCCAGACCACTTTCAGGAAAAGCCACTTGGAATACTGTCCTTCAGAAAGGCGGAAGTCTGTAGTTCAGCATTCCTGGTCACAGTTCGGCTCCAAGCATCCCCACATGTCTGGGTGCTTGGCCAGGCAGGTCTCCTGCAGCTCCGCCAGCTCTGTTGCTGTCTTCTGTGCAAGAGGGGCACTGAGGATGTTTCCAACACACCTGCAGACCTCCAGTCTTATAGACAGATGCACAGACAGACTGACCAACCTACAGACAGACCTCATGTTTCTTGGTGTGTTTCAATTTTAAATGCTCAGCTCAGAACTTCCTGCACAGCCAAACATCTGGCTCTTCCTATAGTGCATTCACATCCACCATTTTTGTCAGCTCCTTAGGTTGACCCTCTTTCAGCTGCCTTCTTTAGTGAGGGCAAAAGTTTCCAAACCATGCGCAGGCGCCCATGTATCTGTCCACCCTAGGTGGGCATACAGCCCCTGACGCTCACACAGTTGCTACATGAGCTTCCCCCAGGCTATGGGATGAGTCACTCTGCTGATGCACATTCTCACAGTCACGTACACAATGTGCCCCAGGTAGCAGCCTTCTTCTGCAGCTCCTCCCTTCAGGAAGGCAGGGGCTGTTAAAATCTCTTGGTTACACAATGAGCCTTCAATGCTGTACTTTTCCCTGTGGCCATTCCTTCCCCCCTCCTTCCTTTTTGACAAATTGTGGGGTTCCCCTCTTTTCAGGGAACCCATGCTCTGTACCCTGTTACAGTAGGGCCTACCCTAAACTAATATGACCTCATCGTAACTGTATCTGTATAGATCCTATTTTCAAAGAAGGCCATGGTCATGATTTCTGGGAGTTAGGACTTCTACATATTTTCTTGGCAGGGGACCCAATGCAATGCCTACAGCAACTATGACTCAATGTCAGTAGTTCCTTCTGTGAGAGGGTTACTAAATGTGTGAATACTTTAGGCCTAACTGCTCTTTATCTCCTGTTTAGTTCCGTGCTTCTATTTGTAAAGCTGGAAGGGTATGGGGTCTGCAATGAGAAAGGGAGGGGGAGAGAAGAATTAGACATTCTGGCTGAAGTTTGGTATTATTGCCACACTCTAAAGGTAAGGTTAGGTAGAGTCGTTGCCCAGAGGGGATGCGAGCTGAGTCAAGGCTATATTTAAAGCAATAACCAGGGACAACTGCTAATGTTCCAAATCAGTCAATCATCTCAGTTGCCCAAGAGTACACTGTGAGGTGGAAAAAGAGAAACAACGCCTCCTGTTGATAACTGAGAAAAGTTGGTCTGTTTTAGGAAATACTGTACTTTTGTGAATGAAGTGATTTTGTTTGTGGCCTGGGCCGCCTGGCTCTTGGTGTGAGAAGACACTGTCATGCGTCTGTGTTGATCATGCTGCCCCTGCATCTAAATCAGGCAGCTCTCAAACTAGGTTTTCAGTTGGTGAGTATTTCCACCTACACGAGTACACTGGCATCTGAGTACCAAAATAAATGTTATGCCATGACCTAACCATGCCAGTCTTTCCTAAATGATTTTCCATTTACCAGTTAAAAATGAAACCACACAATCCTTTTTACTGTCTCTTCTAACCCCTTGTTTTCCTATCAGTTGTTAAATTATTTGGTTCTTTGTATGCCTTTGCTTTGTTTTTTGTTTTTTTTTTTCTTGTCCCATCACCACCCTCCTAAATTAGCTTTGCTGTACCACTCACTTTATAAAGACTTTTATAAAGGCTTTACTATTGGCTTGCTAATGCCGGTTTGTTTTTTTGCTTTTTTTTTTTTTTTGCTCTGATTCATCCTGTAGAGTCCCATATATGGATTGATCTCTCTACAACACATCTCTGATTAAAATTCCTTGATCCAATTAAGAAAACTCCCCAGAGTGTTTCAAAATGTAATCCAAAACATTTTCCATTCATAGAATCCACTACTATTTGTAACCTTTGTGAAAATAAATATATCTCCTACTTCCCCTAATTCATGTATTTTCTCCAGTAATTACCTCTGCATGAAACAATGTTTTCTACATTTCCATTTGTTAAAATATTTCCCTTATGCCAGGGTTTGGTCAAAGAATAATAATGTTTGTAGCTCACTGAAATGCAGAGGAAAATCCCACCAAAATGACCCATGTATCAATCTATCCTTTTCAATCAATCCAATGTATTCCTGCTACAAAAATCAATCCTTGATACTCTGCAAGTGCCGTTTTACATGCAGGCTACATACACAGTGTCTGTGGTCAGTCATGAACTTCCAATCTGTGGTGTGTGCAGTCCTAGGTATAACTCAATTTCCATAAATAAGTTTAATACAATGGGTTTTCCAAAGCATGTTTTGCTAAGCATGAAACTTATGTTTTTTTCACTTTTAAATAGGATGAAATTTCTCATGCTTAACCTCACAGAATCAGTCCTCAGACAAAAAGGTGAGAGATACTTCCGGATTTTATGCTTTGAAGTTAATATGTTAAAGATTTAATAATCGGCTGCAAGTTCTCCCTATGTGTATGTGTGTATATATAGGAATGTAATGTAATATACCTATATAATGACAATTTAGTGAGGGAACATGGATTTCAACATAGTGTTCTTGGAGTAGTGGGAACTAGTACAATGTAAAGGAGGATGGAACAATTTTGAATGATATTTGGAAGCAGGCTTACGCTGACCACATTTTTTGGTCTTAAGGCAGATAAAATTTAAGTGAAAAAATAGCATTTACTTGAGTGGGTGAGGGAAAGACGACGATTTAGATGGATTCTTTCCTGGAAAAGTTTGTGGGGCTCAGAGTTGCAGAGGAACAGGCAAAAGGTTACAGGGAGAGTGGAATTGTAGGAGATTTGGTTGCAGATGAAGACACGCAGAAGATTTTTGAACTGAGTGTTGATAGGAAATGATATTATGCCAGTTCTGTTATATGATAATCAAAGAAAATAAGTAGTCTATCTATAGGGAAATTATTAGATTCATAAGGTAGCATCATGGGCAGTACAACAGACGTGAGCTTCCCGGAATGGAGAGAACACCTATTTGTTAGCCAGTGATAGAGAAGACAGCCAACGGTAGCCACTAGGGGGCACCCTCACCCCCAACATCTCATTTTTTCAAATAACCCTCAGTATTCACTTTTTTATCATACTGCTCCATGTAGTCACCACCACGTGATAAAATTTGAAAAACATGTAGCATTTTTTCACCCAGTATTTGTGTCCTTACCTTATCTCAAATGCAGTATTTTACACAAATCAGCAAAAAAATGTTATGAACTGAAGGGAATATGAAGAGGCAAAAATCAGGCACAATACACATAAACGATACTTAAAATAAGTAAATAAATTTGAATGTTTAAATTGATTGGATTTTCATTTCTCAAGTAAAAGGCCTTGAAAAGATGTTCTCTAAAAACAAATAACACAACTATTTTCAGCATTTTTTCCTATTCTTCACCAATATTACCACCTTCTAATACTACAGATAAAAGTTTCAGATCATATGTTCTATACGAATATAGCCATAACAGGGATAAAATAGCAGCTATAGCACCATTACTACTAAATAACTTTCAGTTGTGCAAAGACCACAAAATACTCCATCATCGAAAACTCAATCTCAATTTTACTTAAAAATTATCTCAACAACTGTCCAAAGAATAATAATGTTTATAGCTCACTGAAATGCAGAGGAAAACTCCACCAAAATGACCCATGTATCAATCTATCCTTTTAAAGCAATCCAATGTATTCCTGCTACAAAAATCAATCTGTGATACCCTGCAAGTGCCATTTTACAAATTGTGTTAAATATCCCGAAAGGAAGTTATAATAATAGTGAGAATGTTTAAAATGACCTATTCTTTGTTTTCTAGAAACAAGACAAAGAACATGTACACTAGATTGTTACTGGCCTCCTCAGAAAAGCACCAAACCAATCTGTTGATCAATTAAATCTGTTGTTCTGGGAACATTCAGTAAAAAAGAAGTTAGATGGGATGGGTGAATACTAATAGGCTGAGTGATTTGACCTTGGAACTGCAAGGTGGGCGGCTAGTTGGTGTTGGGCTACTGTGCCATGCTAGCTTTGATTCATAGAAACAAGAGGGGAAGGGATGCTAATGGGTAGACTCTGAGTCTTGACAAAGCATCTATTTTATTTGGTTCATAGTCTTATCTTCCAGGAGCAAATACATTCTGGAGCTAGCAGCCAAGTGATTTTTGCTTGTTCTCAGTGTTGCTTGTGAAAGGACAGGAAGATATATTTGTTCCAGTTCCCAGTATTTGGAACAAATCAGAATTAAGAAATAAGTAATTTATGGAAATGGGCAATTTTTCTATACACAAAATGAATGTAAAACTGCCTACCCAAATATTTTATAACAAAAATAACAAATAGGTATTATAAAAAATTATCATATTCACTTATTATTCCACTACCCAAGATAATCATCTAATAGTTGGGTTGTAATCCTCCATTTATGCCTGTGTCTAAGCCATATATAAATTATATATAAATATTTATTAAATCCATATTTTTTAAGTTTGTGTCATCACTCTTTTCTAGTCAAGTCCCTTTTTCTACTATAATATGTATCTGAAACTCATTTGAATGTATTTGTAGATCAATGCATTCATTTTCATAACTGATGAAAGTTTGGAGCATTTTTTAAATATAAAAACTGCTGCCATGACAACAATTTTCCCTTAATTTTGGTATAGATCCTAGGAAATTTTAAAGAAGTCAGTTAAAATGATTCACAGAGCATGCACATTATAAATATTACTAAAATTTTTCAAAATTATCACAAAGATTTATAATTGTATACATTCCCCCAGCAGTGTGTTAAAGTTCCTGTTGCTTCAGATCCTTGCCAAGATTGGGTGTCTTCAATCTTTTAAAACTTTCTGTTACTGATGGAGATGAAATCACATCTCCTTTTAATTTTAGTTGAATTTTACTATTTCAAGTAAAGTTGAGCATCAATTACTATATTTATTATCTGTTTGTATATTTATCCTATTGATGCTTGTTTTTAGCTTTTGCCATTTTGTTGTTGTTTTTGTTGAGCTGTTAGTGTTTTAACACTGACTCATATATATATTCTGGTCACTTACAATTGTTGACATGTATGCAAGTATCTTCTCAGTGAATATCTTATTGCCTTCTTTTATGGTATCTTTTGAGAAGCTAAGTTTTGTGCTTTAATATAAAAATGCCATTTTTAAAGGTTGGTGCTGCTTTTCATGTTATTTAAGAAATACCTCACACAAGGTTTTGATCTCCAAAATAATAGAGAAGTCACATGACTTAACTCTAGGAATACAAACAATCCAATTTAAAAATGGGCAAAGTACATGAACAGACACTGTATGTCCTTCCTAGGAAGACATACAGAGGACCCAGAGACATATGAAAGGATGCTCAGCATCACTAGCCATCAGAGAGATGCAAATTAAAACCACAATGAGATATCACTTCACAGTTGGCCTTCATAAACAAATCAACAAACAAGTGCTTTAGAGGTCGTGGAGAAAAGGGAACCATAGTACACTGTTGGCAGGAATGCAGACTGGCACAGCCACTGTGGAAAACAGTATGGAATTTTCTCAAAAAACTAAAGATGGAACTGCCTTTTGATCCAGCAGTCCCACTGTTGTGATTATACCCTAAGAATCCTGAAACACCAATCTTTTGCATAGGTTGCAAAAGAACCTATGCACCCTAATGTTCATAGCAGCATTATTTATAATAGCCAAGTGCGGGAAACAGCCTCAGTGCCCATCAGTAAATGAGTGGATCAAAAAACTGTGGTACATTTCCTCAATGGAATACTACCCAAAAGAAAGAAAGAAGGAGCTCCTACCCTTTGCAAGAGCATGGATGGAACTAGAGAGCATTATACTAAATGAAATAAACTAGGCAGCGGAAGACAAATGCCATACGATCTCAACTATAAGTAGAACCTAATCAACAAAACAAACAAGAAGCAAAATAGAACCAGAGACATGGAAATAAAGAACAAACTAACAGTAACCAGAGGGGAAGCGGGGAGAGGATAATGGGGGTAAGAAGGTCAGGACAAGGAACATATACAAAGGACCTATGGACAAGGACAACAGGGAGAAGGAATGTATTGGGAAATTGGGGAAGCAGGGGGGAGTAATGGTAGAAAAATGGGGACAACTGTAATTGAACAACAATTAAAAACTAAATAAAAAGAAATACATAACTGATCTGCCTGGTCATGCAGATACCCCCTACTTTTTGTCCAGCTATCGAGTAAGGTAAACTCTATAACCTTGTAACTCAAAATGTGATTAGTGATTATCGTCCTTCTTTTCCCTGTACATTTCAGATTCAGCATTTCAAGTTTCATGAAAAAATATTATAGCACTTTGATTTAAATTGCCCTAATTTCATAGATTATTTTGAGGGAAAAATGAAAACCATATCAATTATTCATACACATGAGCATAGTTAACATTTCATTAATTTAAGTTTTATATATACTTCTAAATTTTTTCTTATAATTGTTATGGAAGTACTTTGTTCTCTATTTACCATTGGCAATTTATATTTTTGATTTTGGTTAAATAATACAATTTCATATACTATATCTTCTAGAGCTTAAAGACTGGAGCTTAGTAATGCAATTTTTAAAACTATATTCAAATTGAACAAAAATGCTTGCAAAATCTCTTTTTTGTATTTAATATTTTGCAATTCTTTTTCTGGAATTATCTAAGTAGATAATTCATGTGAATAGTGAGGACAACGGTTATTATTGTCCAGCTCTGCCAAATGAACTTGACCTGTGTACCTTTTAGTACAACAATTATAGCATGTTTGATGAACTATGTATCTGTACACTTCAGGATAATTAAATTAATTCAACACAAATACCAACAAATGTCCAAGAGAGGTCCAAACAAAACATTAGAGATTGCTGTTTCTAGGTGAACTTATTGAGTAGGTGGCATTTATTTAATTCATTGAAGATGTATCCCTTTTTCCCACTTCATATCAGGATATCTGTGCCCATTATTTATTATGAGATTTAAATTTTTAGGTTGAGAATAAGATTGTTACGAAGATAGAAAGTAAATTAAATATAGAGGTTATGGTTAGTGATAGCACAATGTGGAGAGGTGCTTAACACCAATTTATTTTTATAAAAATAAAATTCTCTGAGCTAGGCTTGACTTTAATTTTTATTACTATGTGGGAATTAATAGTCTTATAATTTTGAAAATTAGATATCAGAAATATTTCTCTAGTAGCTTAGTCCCACAATGTATAGAGATAAGGAATGGGGGAGGTAGAGAAGGAGGGAAGTAGATGGTTGGGAGAAAAACTGTTAAATATTAAATAGTGATTGTGCAGTGCAGAAGGTCACCAACTCCTACAAACAATTTATTTTGTATAACCTCTATAATCTTTTATTTTCTGAACTTTAAAACCAGGGTGATTCTATATATGCTTTATTATGAAGATTAACTATTATAATATAGAGCTTATTTTAGAACCTGACACATAATAAGCACTCAGAGATAGTAGAAATTTAACCATATTGCCACTTACAGGACATAAAACCTCCCATGAAATATTCATTACTAGAGCTAAAACACAGGCCAGAAAAAATGATCATTAGGATCACCCTTAAATTTCAGATTTGCAAGCTCCTATTGAGTTAAACTGACTAAACTTAAAGATCCACAGGAAATATGTAGGGTTATCTAATATTATTAATTTCTCATTCTGTAGGTTTCTCCTCCTCACACTTCAGTCTTATCTTCAACCTCTCTTTTCTTTGCTCATTTTATACCAGCCACCTCTCTGCGCCTTGAATGTGTTAATGACATATATATTACACATTTTGTTATACTTTAAATGCACACATCAAATGCATACTTCCTGCTGTGATGTGGCAAAATCTTTCTTAGCTTCAAGCCTGGATTCTTGTCTATTACCCATGCACCCACAGACAAGTTATTTATTGGAGTTTTCTAGTGTTTGATGTCTTAGACCATGAAATTAAGCAACAGATTTTCAACAAGGAATACACAGGGAAACATCACTTTTTTTAAAAGTGTTTTTGAGTTTGTTTAAACCATCTGGGATCAGACTATTTATCTGGAACATAATTGTCTAAATAAACTCATTTTAAAATTAAAATTCCAACACCTTTCTGGAAAATATACAGCCAAACTACATTCAACACATTATAGTTCTCACTATGCAAAATGAAAGTGTGTAACTTAAAGAAGAAATCTCTAAATGTAATGAGAGCCAGACGGCAAAGCGTGGCAGGTAGGCTGAGAAAAGTAAATACCAAACAGATAAATTGGTTCATAGTTTATTGTACTGATATTATAAAATCATTAAAACCTTAAACTTAACATACTACGCAGAATTCTTATTAAAATCCAGTGTCTTTTCAAGTGTTATACATATAATGTTTCTGACCTATTTCAAGGTAAATCATTTTAACTCATAAAATGGCATCCTAGTCAGTATCTTTCCATATAAAAGAAGCTTTTTCTCTTATCTAACTTAAATAACTCCTCCAATGTCAGTCAGTTTCTTTGTATTTTGTTGGTGGGGGAGTTGAATAACAGATCACTATCTTTGTATAAAGTAATTGGACCTGAAGTTCGATATGATCTTAAGATCGTTACGAAGTTGAGAGGTTGAAAGTAATGAAATTCTCACTGACATATATAGAAGCATCAATATAGATTTCTTTGAAGATATAACAACAGAGAAATATGAAGTAAATAAAAGGGCATCAGATGTCTGATGCAGTGCAAAGATTTTTGAGAAACTTTTTCTTGTTACCAAAATTTTCACCTTAAATACAGCCTTTTAAAACTAATAATATTAAACTATGTCCATGGTTTAATAATAATATCTGTTCTGAACACAAAGTGTCTATATGTGATGTATGGATAGGGTTATTCTGGGTTGTGTTTCCATTTAATATTAACAAATGTAAAATTGAGTGTTGATATGGTATGATTTGACATAGAAAACTTTACAACTGCACCAATCAAGTCTCCAAAGCTGGAGTTAGTGTTTTCCATGTCGTTAACAGGTATTGAGAAAGGGTGAGGTCTCAGTACAGAACTATGAATTCCATAGATTAATCTATTAATTCCATTAAATAATAATGGTGCCTACATGATAATATTGTAGTCACTGGATTTTTAAATTTTAAATTGTAATT
Source organism: Desmodus rotundus (assembly GCF_022682495.2). Classification (NCBI taxonomy): domain Eukaryota; kingdom Metazoa; phylum Chordata; class Mammalia; order Chiroptera; family Phyllostomidae; genus Desmodus; species Desmodus rotundus. The sequence goes on along the minus strand of NC_071399.1, from coordinate 82,619,434 downwards.
TTTTAATTCCTTTTAATAATACATTTCTTGACTACTGAAGGAAAGATTCTTCTATATCTTTATAGCTAAATTGCTCTTCCATATAAAAGAAGAGATGGATTCCTGTCTGTATAGGTATGTAAGACTTCTGTAGATATAAAATTACCTAAGTTTATTTGATAGATTATCTCCAATTCACTTGAGCATGAAAACTGAGTTAATATAACCTGAATATTAACATCCTTTGAAACAGTATTACCGTGGCCAGGGTTTTAAGTTTAAAGTAGAATGTCAATGACTAAATATATAAGACTGAACATACACTATGTTTGATGGAGCAGAAATGTCTAATAATATAAGGAGTAAACATATTTACTCAATTTGGCAATGTGAAAGATGGTGGCTTCCTTCAACTAACAATTTTTACTACAGAAGACAAAAGTTCGATTCCACAAAACCAAGGAACTAATTGAAAGTTAGTAAATAATGGCATTGGAATAAATGGAGTTCCTGAATCCATAATGTAAAGAAACTGTAAAAATATAATGATGAAGGTAAATGAATGGTTTTATAGTTTTTTATAACATAAGAGAATCTTGAACTGGTAATTCAGATGTGAAGACTCACAGATACTAAAAACACTTAAAAATCAACAGAGAGAAAGAATCCAAAATATGTAGAAAATATGTCAGCTAACAGATGGAACAAGGCTCCAGAAATTAATGGAAAGGATATTTTCAAGGTCACTGGCAGAGGGCATTGATTTGACAAACTGAAGGAAACTGAAGAAAATAAAATAAACACATCAAAACTGATTTTGATGGTGGGTAGAAACAGATTCAATCTTCTAAAGCTTAAGGCAAATTCATAAACATAATGTAATTAAATAAATTTATTGCATAAACCAAATACACATATAATACATTTTAAGCCATATAACATATAAGGAATGGTATTATCATAAGCCAAAATTAGATAAATACTAAAAATTTGGGCAGAAGATTAATGAAACAACCCACAGAAATAAACCCATTTTAAGTTCGACGTCTTTGATTTATAGTTGGAATCACATCATAGTCTCCTTCTCTCCAGTGAAGGAAAAACATACTGTGAATGTCCCTAATTATCTGATGAGAATATAAAGATAGGAATGAAAGTGTAACTTTATTTTCAACTTTATTCTCTCCTTCCATTGACAAGAGGCTGTCCACAATTATTTGATTTCAGCTGAAACCACTTTGTCATTATTGATTCGAATTCACCAATCCTGTGTTTCAAGTCAAAGTAGTATTATTCATCATGTGCTAAAATTTCTCAAATTTTCCTATTAGCTCTATGTTCATACCTGTACTATCTACAGATATTTTCTGGAACATTAAACATAATAAATCCTTCAAACAAATTTGTTGTTATTTCATATTGATTTAGTAGACAAATGAAGGTAAGTGTCTAGATCAGAGAATTGTTATAATAATTTTTAAACTTCGGCTTTTGGTCCCAAAATAAAAACAGGGATGCGTGTAGTCTTCCACATGAATCAAATAAAAGCATGAACAAAATAAGATCATTTCTTGTTGTGGTTGCTTGAGACATTAAGCACCAGCTGACAAGAACCAATCACTCCTGAGAAGCAGGAAACACGTGAGCTAAGCTCTAATATGACACAGGACATGGCCAGGAATGAGTATCTAGGCCACGGCCAAGGTAAGACAACCGAAGAGGAGTCCTCTAGAGTTTTGAGTTAGATGGTTGTATACACCATAAATCCTAAAATACCTCCTAACTACCAAAACAAAGGGTTACATTAATAAGTTGACCAAATAAATAATAGTGTCCTAAATTAGCAAATATTAAGGGGATATTGAAAACTATATCAATAATCATATTGCCTGCAAATGATGAAAGCACTCTAATTAAACACGTATTTTCAAAAAGAAGAAACAAACAAGATCTAACCACAGATTACCTACAAGATACATATGTCAATTAGAGTGACACAAATTATTCAAGTAAAAGGATACTAGAAGACACTCCGTATTAACACTGGTCAAAAGATAGCTGCCAGGAAAAATTGCTCCCAAAGCAAAGAATATTCCCAGATACAGAAATGAAAATTTATTAAAACCAAATACATCAATTAAAAATATAATAATCCCAAACAATATGTAACTAATAAAAGAGCTTAAAACTTCATGATGTAAACACTGATAGAATTTCTAGGAGAAAAATCCAAAATTGTATTAGAAATTACAACATTCTTCTCTCAATAAATGAAAGACTAAATAGTAATATAAGCAATGATATAATAGATTTGAACAACCTCATTAACCACCAATATGATATTTGTATGACGCTCTACCCACCACCAGAAAATATATATTATTTTCAAGTACACATAAAATAGTTAAGGAAGTACATCAAATCTGAACCATAAATCAATTCTTAATAAATTTAGAAAGATTCAAGTCAATTAAATTATATTATCTGACTACAATGAAATTAAATTAAAAACCAATAAAAGAAAATCTCATGAAATGCTCCCTTTCAGTATGTGGAAACTAAATAACTTACTTCTACATAACCCATGGGTCAAAAATGAATCAAAAGGGAAATTATAAAGTATTTTGAACTAGATTAAAATTAAACCATTATATATCAGGATGTATGGGATATTACTAAAACACTAACTGGTGGGAAATGTATAGCTTTAAATGCCTATATAAAAAATAAGGAGCCCTGGCTGGGTGTCTAAGTTGGTTGAAGTGACCTCCCATACACCCAAATGTTGTGTGTTCCATCCCTTTCAGGGCACATACCTAGGTTGCAGGTTCAATTCCCAGTCATGTACGGGAGGCAACCTATGGATGTTTCTCTCTCACATTAGTGTTTCTCTCTCTTGCTCTCTCTCACTCTTTCTCTCTCCTACCCCTTCCTTTCTCTGCAAAGTCCATAAACATATCCTTGGGTGAGTATTAAAAAATTAAGGAAAACTCTAGATCAAGATTATATCCTCCATGTTTAGACACTGGAAACAGAACAAAACATATACATAGTAATCAGAAGAAAATAATCAGTAAAACTGAAAGGAAATCTATGAATTACAAAACAAAAACAATTAGGATGAATTAAACCAGAACCTGAATCTTTGAGAGGACTAGTAAGTTTAATAACTAGACCAGGAAAAACAAAGAGGGTTTATACAATTACCAGATATGAGAGATGGATCATCGCTATAGATTCTGCAGATAGTAAAGGGATAATAAGAGATCATTACAAACAACACCATTTTTAACAATTTGACAACTTAGATGAAACAGAGTCCTCGAGGAAAAAAATACCAAATCTCACTAAGGAGGAATATACACATGTATAAAAAGACACAATTAAAATAATAAAAGGCACCCCAGACACTGGAGAAAGTATATATAAATCACATATCTGATCAGGGGCTTGAATATAGAATTTATAAAGAACTCTTAAAACTGAAGATTAAGAGGATAAATATACCAATTTTTAAGAAGGCAAGGGATTTTCATGGACGCTTCTCCAAGGAAGATATACAGATGGCTTTTAAACACATGCATAACTTTTTAATGTCGTTAGTCATTAGAGCAGTGCAAAAAAATAAAAAAAAAACAGTTCACACTTACTAGAATTTTTCTAATGAAAATAACAGACAAAAACCTTTATTGGTGAGGATGTGAGAAATTGAATGTTTCTACTGCTGACAGAAATGTAAAATGGCATAGCAGCTTTGGGAAATTATTGATCAGTTTTGAAATATGGTAAACATAGAATTACCACCTAACCCAGAAATTGATTCCTAGGTTTAAACTCAAGAAAAATGAAAACATATACCCATACAAAAACTTGTACATGAATGTTTACAGTAATACAACTTGTAAGAGACACATATGAAGATAATTCAAAGTCAATCAACTACTTAATGCATAAAGTGGTACACCCATACAATGAAATATTATCCAACAAGAAAAATGAAGAATGTACCAGTTTATGCTAAAACATGATAACCCTCAATAGTATTATCAGTGAAAATGTTATATACAAAAGATCCTCAGTGCCCAAGACTCTCACCTTTACAAGATCTAACGATTCCATTAATTGCTATTCAGCACTGATTTACATGCTTACAGCATTTTATTTCTCATCTGTGGATCTCTCTTAGTTTCTGTGAGTCTAGTTCTGTATTAAATATTTCACTTTTATTATATGACTGTATTTAATTAGAAAAGAAACATTCTTGGTTATCCATTTTGCCAGAACTAGAAGTTAAAGCACTTTAAATCTCTTGGCATTTAGTTTGTGTACAGAGAACTTGTATGTGGTGTCTGCCAATGACAGGCCTTGAATGCAGGCTTCTTGCTCTCTGTACATTATAAGCATTGGGGCACTAGCTCATTACCTGCCTTTTCCAATAGGATATTCAGTTCCCATCTTCCTTTTTTTGCATTTTGGGGGTTTCTAGTTTGTTATTTTCTTTTCAGGAGTGTGAGCTCAACATAAATGCAACATTTGATTAGTATGACCACGTGCTAGTCTTAGGTGATGATTTAAAGTAAGAAATATTTCCACCTATGAAGTTTTACCTTGCACCTGCATCCACCAGGTGTGGTGTTTTTCTCTTCCATTTCCACCAGGTGAGGCAGAGGTCTTGATTTTTACTAGATGCCTTTGTTATTCAAAAATATATAAGTGAGCCAGATGATATTGAAATAAAAGCACAAATCAGGTTATAAAACATGAACTCCTCTATGAAGGAGTGAACAGCTCCTAATTGGCTGCAATAAGTCAACTTGCACTGTGGTTTTTCAGTTTATGAAACAGACCTAGAGAAGACTGTTTCATGGGCTAAATTTGGACTTTTAATTATACAATTTAAACATTTTCAAAAATTTTCACTATTGTAAATAATACTAAACTTTCAGTGAAATATCTCGTTTTGGGTGATCTGTCTGATTTAGGTTATAATGCTTACATGACTGGTCTAGGGAGAATGGGTAATAAACAGAAATCTCAAGACATCCTGAGCCCTATTTAATTTCTGGTACATAGGACTCATTTTCAACCATGACCGATAAAAGATGGCTGGTTCCCCTGAGAACTGTCTCCTTTCCTATCGAAGTATGGGAAAAGTTTTGAACTTCATTAAGGTCATGCTGTTTTCAATGGTCTTGGGAAATGGTTTAACAGGATTCAATTCCCATCTCCAGTTTCCAGGAAAGACAAAACTACCTTCTCAAGTGTGATTTTTGTAGACTTTGGTTTTAAATGGCCCCAAAGCACTCAAACTCTGCTTCCTATTCCATATTAGTGACAAATGCAGAGTTTGTGTGATCTCCACAGTTTTCCAAGTTTGTTCCAGGGCATTTGACCCATTCTTTTTCTTTACTAATGCCCAGAAGATAAGTTGATTGGGGCCTGAATCTACTGCAAGTCCAAGACAAGATATGCTGATTCCCAACGAGACTTAAGGACACCATTGTACATGCAAAGCTGTCATTACTTCCGTCTCCTCAAGTCATTTCCATAATTTACCCTCTTACATAACTTTCATCCAGTCAAAGCTCCTGTATTTCTTTTTCTTTTTTTTTTTTTTTCCAAAGGAGACTCACTAGGCTTGCAGCCTTACTTTCCAAATTTGTGGACATAGAGGGGTTTTTCTGAAATTACAATGTGAATTAAAACCAATGGATCCCTCTATAAGCCTTCTCTTATTTCCCCCCTAGAAGAATGTAATGAAGAAACAGATTGATAATGCAGTCTGTTCTGAAGGAAGGGTTCTTTGTGAGGTAAGCCAGACTGTTGAAAATTCTCACACCATTTTTATAGGGATAGAAGTTTCATGAGCTGTTTCTGAGCCATATGTTAAAGCACAAGATGTGAGGATATAAATGGAGTCCAGGTCTATGAAGCCAGTGTATCACCATGAAAGAGCTATGACCAGTTCAGTAATCTGGTCTCTCACCTAAAATACAACTAGTAATTCACATAGGAAAGAAACACCTGAAAGACAGAGCTTGAGTGTTAGAAAACCATTTTTGCTTTATTGTAGGGTTCTCATTACCATTTTTCATCTGATGGAGACTCAAGTAGACATTATGATAGGCTTCTGGTAGTTATTATGGTTCTTAAGAAAGTTAGTGCCTTTATGTAGTTCACCAAACAGAATCAAACATCCCTCTAAGCAGAATTATAAGCACCATAATTTTAGTAATTCTATTAGAGAACCGTGAAATTGTTGAGCAAGGAATCAAACTTTCTAAACTGCATCCACATATTCAACAGAAAAGATAGCCTTAATACAGCTCTGTGATTTTGGTGTGTATTAGTGTATCCCAGGGGAAGGCACAGTTTCTACATCAGAATGTGGAACGTAACTGAGTGTAATTTCAAAACTCTGCTTGTCAGTGGTGTGAAAAGGAGCATGCAAAAATATGACTCCCTAGTGCTTATCATATCTGTGAAGATCATGGACTTGTTTTCACACTGCCTTCTTCAATGTGTTTCATTGATGTGACATCATGTCATGTCAACATATTTCCTTTGAAAGGTACCATGGGTATGAATGTACTCACAGAGGGCAAAGGGCAGCCCTGTTCTCGAGCAGTTACAGTTCTACAAACATTCTTCATTTCACTTAAAACAATCAAATCGGGACAAATATAAGGCTAGTAGAATTATCTTTCCAAATTTTCCCTTGGATACGGCAAAAAAGAAAAGAGATCATTCACTCTTTAATGTCTCTAAATTCACCTTAACTATTTTATTTCATTTTTCCTGTCTCTCTTATTTTGTTTTTTGTTCATTTCCTGCAACAGCTGTTAGCCTGCTCTCTGTCTATAAATCTGTCACTATTTGCTCTTTAGTTCAGTTTGTTCATTAGAGTCCACATGTGAGTGAAATCACATGGCACTTTCCTTTCTCTGATTGGCTTATTTCATTTACCATAATGGTCCATCCATGCTGTCACAAAGGGTAAAATTGCTTTCTTTTTATGACTGAGCAGTATTCTGCTATGTAAATGTACCATAGATTTTCATCCACTCATCTATTCACAGACACTTGGGCTGTTTCCAAATCTTGGCTATTGTAAATAATGCTGCAATGAACACAGGGATGCATATGTTCTTTCAAGTTAGTGTTTTGGATTTCCTTAAACAAATTCCCAGAAGTGGAATTGCTGGGTCATAAGGCAGTTTGATTTTTAATTTTTTGAGGTAACTCCATACTGTTTTCCACAGTGGCTGCATCAGTCTGTACCCACTTCAACAGTGCATGAGAGTTCCCTTTTCTTGACGTCCTCACTATCACTTGCCCTTTGCTGATTTATTGATGATAAATCAATCATTCTGACAGGTGTGAGATGATGTCTCATTGCAGTTTTATTTTCCATTTCTCTGATCATTAGTGATGTTAATCATCTTTTCATATTTCCGTTGACCCTCTGTATGTCCTCTTTTGAGAAGTGTCTATAGAGATTCTTTGCCCATTTTTAATTGGATTATTTGCTTTATTGGTGTTGAGTTTTATGAGTTCTTTATAAATTTTTGTTATGAACCCCTTATCAAATGTATCATGGCAAACATGTTTTCCCATCCATTGGGTTGCACTTGACAATCATATTTTAAGGAGGTGTTATGCCCACTTTATTGGCGTGTAATTTCTCCGTGAATCCTCCCTAACCTTGGAAAGTGACAAGTACCTCCTTAGTACTGACAAGATCCAGTCTAGCAGAACAGTGTTGATTGCTTATTTCACTGCTCTCTCAGCAACTATAAAGACTAGTTATCAAAAGAATGTAGATATATTTACAGTACACTCACATTGGGACTTCTTGTACATCTCGGTTCATGCTTTGAAAATTATAGATATAACCTTGTTAAGCCCATGCAATGTGCCAGAACACTGTTCTAGGCACTGAACTCAGCAGTCAATGAGTTCACATTTCAGCTGTTCTGTAGCTAGCTTATATGTTCTGAGAGAGAGAGAGAGAGAGAGAGAGAGTTGCCGCTTTTTACATGGTTGGTAGAGAAACCTCTCTAAAAAGGAAATAATTGAGTTGAAATCTGAAGGAAGATCAGGAGACAGCCATGTAAATAGGGAAGAATATTTATTCTTGTAATAATACTGTCAGAAACCATGTCAATAATTAGACCAACAGCAGCATTTTAGAAACTTTTTGTATTTAATACATTACTAAATTATCATTATTATTTTGTACTTAATACATTTTTTCTGTGGCTATAGAATAGGGCTCAGAAAACTTGACTTCTGAAGGCCATACATTAGGTAAAAGGTCTATTTGGGAAAATAGGCACAGATCTAATCGCTTTGAAGGCTCAGATTCCAAATTGGTGGTTGTCAACCCTGAATAGAAGTTAGACTCACTCAAAGAATTAAAAAAAAAAAAAGATACCAATACCCTTGCTGTATCCCAGACAACTGACTTATAAATGGACAAATGAATTTGAAACAGAGTTCTAGGCATGGTATGCTGTAAAAATTTCCAAAGTAATTATTACACATCATCAAATTGAAAACCACTGCTTTTTTATTACCTTATTCCAGCAGTACATTGCAAATTAATATAATATATATGTATAGATCTTAAGTAACATAAATGATAGAGCACAAAGAAGTTTAAAATAGACACAGAACTTACAAGTGTATTCACTCTTGAATATTTGTTAAGCATGATTTATTTTCCAGGTTCTGGTGTAGTCTGGGAATAAACATATAAGTAACACATGGTCTTTGTCCTAATTATTCCCCCATTTTAATGGAAACCATTGCTCATAAGCATGAACCAATGGTTGTGTTTCAAATATTATAACTGACAATAATTTTGGTTATTTTAATAAAAATTGCATTCTCTACCATTAAACACTTTTGGACATGCAATCTATAGGTCTATTATTATTGCATATGCAATTGCTTAAAGTTAAGGAAGATGAGGTATGTTTCTAATGACCTCAATGGTTTTTCTTCCTCATCAAAAAGCTGATATAATTTTATGTTTTATCTTATTACAAGAATATCCATAAAAACTGAATAGTTCTAAGAAATGACTTTGACGTTTACTGGAAGTGTTCCCCACCCTAAGTGTATTAACCCCCATATTAATACTTTTATTAAGAAGAAAAACAAAGCACACAGCCTGTAGGAGGACATATCTCCTTTAATCCTCCTATTTTAATCCCCACAGATGCTATTTTCCTGGCTACTTATATCGAGATTCAAATATTGCTGATTTTGTCAGGCTTCCCTTTTGGGCTTCAAGATAAAATTTATTTTCTTTGTTTAGTATTTCCAATTTAACAATTCCCAGTTTTATGTGACAAACTATTTTAGAAGAAAACACTTTCCTACCAACATTAATTTCCAAAGTGCAAAAAATCAATTGGAATTATATTCAATATCTATTAATACTTTTAAATCACCTTGAGTAATTATGAACGTCATACCGTAAGCAGGGTCCTCTCATTGACCTTACTTCCATTGGTAAGCATAAAGAAAGGATGACACTGGGTTTTAATCCTTGGACTACATTAGGCATTGAGTGTGAAATTGCCCAACATTTCTCTGACAAAGGTCCTATTTTCAAGGTCCTATCACTTACTCTAATTTCCTCCCCCTTTAGAATTGCCACTCTTTTCCTGCAAGAGCTGTAGCCCTTACAGTTCTAAGGGTCTCTTAGTGGCATGAAGTTGCAGCCCGGCAATGAAAGGTCTTTAACAGGGTCAGTAACGGAAGTTCATTTAATTCATTTAACACATCTGATGCTGAATGTGAAGCTATGGAAGCCATGCGGGAAAATGGCAGCGCATAGAGTGGGTTTCTTGCAGGAATGAATCTACATGGCAGCCCTGCAAGACTAACTTCCAACGTGTCTAAAAAGCAACTGGATATTAAGGGGTAATTATAGATAAAAATTGACAGTATAGTTCTGCCATCATGAACACGTCAGCAAGTGAAGTATACAAAGAACAAACATACTGCCCAGACAGCAAACAGATAGCGTTTAACCCAAGTTGCAGCTCCTGGGAGAATTTTCTTTACCAGGATATAAAAATACTTTTCAGGTTAACACACCAATATCCTAGGAGAGGGTTATAGAGTTGTGGGTTGAAGACTGGGCATCAGTCAAGAGCTTGAGTTGGTCATGTGGTGTCTGGGCGCTGTGAACCAATGGCTCAGGAAAAAGCACTGTTATAACTATCTTTAGCGCTTGCTTTGGCAACACGTATAGTAAAAATGCAATGCTAAAGAGAAGATTAGAATGTTCTTTAATATATATATATATGTATATATATATGTATATATATATGTATATATATATATATAAAATTTGTGGGAGGTTTTAGAATGGCTCCAAATCCATCCCATCTTTTTGCATCCTCCTTTGCATTGTGACTTTGCATCTCCTCTCATCAAGAAATGGAGTAGCTTGCCAAACCCCTCGGTCTGTTTTGGGCAAGGGGACCTTAGGGTATGCAACACAAGCTGAGACATGCCACTGCTTGTGCACTGAGGCTTTCCCTCTTCCACCGAGCTTGGCAATCTGAGGCCACTCTCTGACTACCCTGGCTGACATGCTGAAAGATGAGCGCCGAGATGCAGAGGAATTGAACTCCCCAGATGACAGTTTCTAATGCCAGCCAGGGAAATGAGGCTGTTCTAGAAGGGATGAGGGACGCTAGAAAGACCAGAATGCTGAGCTAAACAATGATTGGTGTTTTAAGCCAATGGAAATAGAAGTTTTGTTGAATAACAAAAGTCAACTTATATATCATTTCTTATTAAATTATTAGTAAACCACATGTATTTTTCATTATGGTATGGATTCAAGCTTTTTTATTCAACCTTTATACATTTGTAAAGTCAAATGATCTTTTACTTAACTTCAGATGACATATATGTGTGTGTGTTTGCGTATTGATTGATTAATTCAATACTAAAATTAATAAAATATTATTTGCATACTCTTTTGGACACTATTAGTAAAGTTTCCTTGTCCATGGACTTTTTCTTTTGTGTGTGTGTGTGCTCAATCCTAAACCAGCAGGATCATTCACAGCACAAATTCATGTCTGAATCCTATGGCGCACAATAAACAGATTAGAAGTAGGACTTACGTAATGATTTCCTAGGAGCGTTAATTCCTGTTTTTATATGGTCAGGAACTAAGTGATCTTTAAGCATAACCCATAAGCATGTGGTATACATGTTATGATTCATTTCTTAAGGTTTTATATTATTATCTTTGCCCCTTTTGTTTTTCTTAGAAACTAAAATATAAGTAAGATTCACAAGATTCTGACGTTAGAGATAAACTAGAAAATGAGTTACTGTGCTCCATCAGATGCTTCCTTGAAATATGCATTTTTAATAAAATATCTGAATGACCACATGATAAAGTTTTAGAAAAAAAACAGAGGGGGGGATCAAGTTATACCACGTGATCTCAAGGACTTGATAATACCAGATACGATTTTCAACGGAGAGTTGAAATGTATACACATTTTGGATCTGAGTGGTAATGTGTCAAGTCACTATAAACCTTAGCACTCAACTGTAACCTAAATGTGAATATATTGACATTTTTTTTCAAATCTCACTCAGAAGAAATGCTGCTCTTCTGCAAAGGGAACAGAGCCACACAGGGAAATGTCAAGCATGTTTATGCAGACGTTCAAAGGGCCGAGTGTACCTTGGCCTAAGAACAAAGACTTTCATGCCGCCGTGGCAGACGTGTTGATAATGTGGAGGTGGATGTGCGGGGCTGCCTTGGCCACATGTCAGAGAACAGCGCAGCACTCTAACACTGCTAGCTTCCATGCCATCCTGACACACCTCTGAGGGTATCCTCGCTGACTTTCCAGGTAGCACATGCGCAGCAAGCGATGCTGCTCGACAAATGGTGTGAGTGCCTGTACTTTGGGGCAGTGTTTTTATCACTTAAAGTGATAAATGGTTGTTCCTATGAAAACTGAGATCTTGAGAGAAATAGTCTGTTTTTATATAAGAGAATACTAACTGGACAGGTTTATCTTTCATTTTATATATATATATATATATATATATATATATATATATATATACACACATATACACACACACACATATACACACATTTTTCTAGAACATATACATATTTACAGAATATATATATATATATATATATATATATATATATTCTGACTTTTCACTTCTGCCCATGAACGTGGTTGCTCTCAGCTATCCCCGGAGAGATGAGGAAACATTGAGTTTGCAATCACATCACATTTCTGACCATATATGCTTGCTGTTTTGAGCTGTATTGATTTGCCACAGACATTTCATGCTAAGAGACATGCATCCTACTCTAAGTAATGGCCTGCTTCTGCTTATTTCCTCCAAATTATTATACAAGTGAACTACGGTAATTCTGAAACTGGAATTTTTCTGACAGAATTTTCCTGCTTATTTCAGAATACCTTTAGATATTCACCTGGAGAACCTCTCTGATTCAGAAGTAGGGCTGAGGGGTCCCTAAAATCGTAAATGCTTCACAGGTTGTTCTAATAGGATAAAGACTACCTGTTTGTTAAGTATGGAATAAAGTAAATAAGAACTATCAAAAAAAGAATTATCAAAAGTTTTACATCGAATGCCTCATTTCAAATTTGCAAACTGATCTCCGGGGACAGGTAAATCCTATGAGCCATTCTGAGGATGACAAACTGGAAGTTAAATACTGACTTCAGGTGGGGTAGGAAGTTTGTGCTGATACTTTTGGTTTCCTTTAGATGCTGCTTTCACAATGTTTACCAGGATCCTGTGCCCAATTCTGCAAGTGGTTGTATCTCTTGGGAGACATTCCCAGTATAAAAAAAGTTAAACTTCTCAGGATGTTGCATCTTTGTTTGCTTGAGATACAGCAGTAGCAAAGCTAGATGTCTACTTACAATAAAAAATAGTTGTAAGAAAACCTTCAGGGAGAGGAAATCTTTGGGGGTAAAACAAACTTTGCTGTTATAGCTTGATTTTTACCTTTGTTCTAATTTAAAATGCAGACCTCTAAAAATGCAGCTGGAAATGTACCCAAACCTTGAAAATAGCTTCACTTGATTTTGTTTAAGAACCAGAGCTGCTTCTTTTTTTTAGCTCAGTCTTGAAAGGACGATATCTTAATAAAAATTTTTTACTGTTTAATTATAAAGGCATTTTTATTTTTGGGTATTTAAGATATTAAAGTTGCAATATATAAAACCAACTGTTATTGAAGTGCAGTAATAAATAAGCACCCTTCCTTGTTAGGCATGCGGGCTTATAACTCAATAAAGCAGTGCGGCGAGTGCCGTGCCAGGACCTGCAGAAGTACATGGTGCGGGCTCACAGGGATCCGCTGGGTGTTGCTCTACCGTACGTGGTAAAGATCTTTGGCTCGGAGGCCATCCAGGATATTTCACATCTTCACCTTGCGTGACCTTGAGTAATTTACTTAACCTCACAACATCCATTTCCTTACTTGTAATTTGGAAATAATACAGTACAAATATTCATAATATTCTGTGGTAATTAAATGGGGTAATTTACATAAAGCAATTAGCTTGGTATATGGCATATAATATATTAGGCTCAATAAAGGATTTATTATTATTATTATTATTGCTGAAAGATGATATAGGAAACAGAAAAGTGAGGTAATATATGCCGAGGTTAGTAGAAGTTTTCTGTACACCAAGCTTGTTAGGTAGGAAGGATAGCAAACCAAGGCAAGGAGGCAGAGGGAGACATATCTCACCCACTAACTCAGCAGTCCTGAGCTGGTCCCATAAGATTGCCAGGTGTTCCAAAATCACAAGACACACTATGTTAGCACAGGAGGAAGGGAGTCCCTGAAAGTCTATGTATCCTTTCCACCATCTGGGAAAAAAAACCTTTGAAGCTGTGTATTCATCGCAAGGTCTAGAAGGGGAAGAGGAGGGGGACCACAGTGCCCTAAGAAGATGCTCATAAAAGAACTTTAGTTAGTTGCCTGCCTCTGGTCACTATCTGTCTTGCAAGGGAGTCCCTACTGCTCTCAGAAAGAGCCCGTAAGTGACTTTGGGTAACTGCCTCAACTTTAATTAACTGCCTCCTGTCATGTATCTGTCTTACAACAAGATGAACAAATAGAGTCTGGAGCAAGATAAGGATTTGGGCTAACAGACCCCCACACATACCTACCTTTGGGTAGTCACATCCCCCCAGGGGGAAGCTGGCCCCACCTTTACCCATCAATCAATATATCACTCCCTCATCCCATCCCACCACATCCCTCCAGCTACATAAGTCCTTAGGACAAAGGACCTGAGGCTCTAGCCACCCTTTGCCCTTGCAGACCTTGCCCTTGCCGCCCTTACCTTGCCTTGTCCTAAACCTACTCCTTTCACTCCCACCTCAGCAAAGCCCATTCTCCTCCATGAGAACATGTCACTAATATACCCTTCTTGCAAACTACTTGCTGTTCTGTAACTCTTTACTGCATCGGCAAGAAGAACCGAGTTTCTCCCCTACCAAGCCAAAACATTTTTATTTGTGGTGAAGGGAATATAGAACCATTTTTGCATAGAATTATGAGTGGGTTGTGAGATAGAAATATCATTTATTCCTGAGTTAGGGAGCTTTCCTCCCTCCTTATCATAATTACAAGAACAAATTCAGGCGTGCGACACAAAGTATAGTGGAAGTGAGTTGGCAGGTTTGTTCATGAAACACACTTGACCACAAAGCTGCATGTAGGTGCCCAGCTAGGCTGAGTGCCCTGCTCATTGCAGCTTTAGGAGTTACATGCTCTCAGCCATCCTCCAGGTTCCCCCCCACTCCCCTCTCTGGACCCAAGGATGAACAAACCGCTCCAAATGTTTCCTTTCCCAAACAGTGGAAACTATAATAAAGTCTCCTCTCCTGTGCTCATCCTTATTGGTCTCTCTTGTGACCTTTGGAGTAAATGTCAATCTTACCCGAGGTGCTCAGGATTTCTGAGATAATGGGTGGGGAATGTCTTCTTCCCCCTTTCTGCCTTGGTTTGCTATCTATCTTACCTAACAATTTTATTAGTTCCAGATAAAAGACATCATGAACTGTGAGCACAGGTGTGTCGATTGTTTGAATCAACAATGGCGATAGATTTTAGTCATATGCCAGAAAACTTGAGAAACCCCATTTAGAAAATAGAGAGAGATTAACAGGAAAAGAAAGCAATACAATGTCACTCCCAAACGCCCTTAAGCTTGAAGAGCAGGGACTCAGGTGGACACTATTTTAACCATGTGTTATCTAGAAGCAAGTTTCATACGTACGATAATTTCTTAGTAGGGAAGGACATAAAAACATTTGCAAGCATCTTGAAATGACCATAGCAAACAGAGTCTGGAGCGAGATAAGGATTGAGGCTAGCAGACACCCACCCAAACCTATGTTGGGGTAGTCGCATCTCCTGGGGAAAGCTGACACCACCTTTACCTGTTAATGTCTAACTCCCTCACCCACATCCCACCGACATATAAATCCACAGAGCTAAGGACTCCCTCTCTTGGCTCTCTCTTGCCACACAGAATGACCCTGGCCACTCAGCCTCTGGACACTCCCTCTCTGGCGGCTGGCCACCTGGCCTCTGGCCACCCTTGCTTTTGCTTCCCCATTAGAACTCAGCTCTTGTAAACTTTGCCTGCATGCTGATAGGCTCACTGATCTGTAGTTCTTTACTGCATTGGCAAGAAGAACCGAGTTTCTCCCATAACCCAGAGACAGACAAAGTGACTGCAATTATAAAATAACATCTTGGGAAATTTTTTATGTAGTTAGACTTATTGCATGAGAAATGGATTTAGTTGTATTTTTGGTCATTTTAATTAAAGTTTATCATAAGAATACAAATTACATGTGCTGAAGCAGAAGGCTGTTGAGCCAGTTTAAAAAGCAATCCAACTAATAATTAAATTATCTTCATAATATTATCTGTTTCAGTAAGAGTATTTATTTTATGTTCACTGACAAATGTTAATAGGTCTCCTACTCCAGTGACACTTGCAATTATAAATATGACATGAAAATAGCCTTTAACCAGAAAATAATGTTGTGCTATATCATTTTGTTTAAAAATATGGGGTGTCATTAATTTTGTATTAATTTTGAGAGAGAAAAGTGATTGATTGGTTATGACAACCTGGTATATGAAACATAATTATAAAAACATCCAGCAAGCCAGCGTTTTTCATGTTTGTTTAATGCTTTCCCAAATTTAAATACAGGGAGAGGAAAAATAGGTTTACAGTTGTGAGTCCACAAAACTCAGAGTTCATTCTTGTATTATTACTTATTAATTATTGTACTATTTTCTATATGAACAACTATAAACCTACTTTAGTCCCACCTGCATAATGGTGTTTAGCACATAATTCATATAACACAGGGAAATCACACATACGCACACACACACAAACAAAAAATACCAATATTGATTATGGATAAAGAAATCTCAGGTTTAAAATTACAGAATATAGTGAAGTTTATAGAAACACTTTTCATTTAAGATAAAATGTCGTGTCTGGTATGCCATCTGCACTCATGACAGATTTGGAGATTAAGCAACATGAAACCAATTTCTCTGAAATATAAAATATCTATGTTTGAATAAATTATTTAATCATACAAATTCCAATCAAATTATGTTTTGTTTTGAGAACTAACTAGTACGAGGGATTATGCTGGTGCTCTGATCTACATTATCTAATTAAATGAGGGAATTCAGTCAGAGCTGGGAATTCAAATAAGCATAACAGTGGAATAAAAGTAATGATATTTCTTTACTCAGATATTTATTGGGCCCGGCTAGATGCATGGCACTGAGCTCCACACTATGTGCATTATAGTGCGGTTCAGGGTTATTAAAGCTGAACGTTGCCACTGTGGAAGAATTTTATAAAGTGGGGAGCATGTGAAGCATGATGGGAAAACAGAGGGGAGAAGTATAATTGGGGACTGGAAAGAATAAAGTGAAGGAGAAGCAAGCCGGCAAACCTTTATTAAGGTGAGAGCTTTTTTCCTACTTTGAGGATCAGAAGTATTGGTACATTCAAGTGAAGATGAAGGAGAAATGAGGATACATACAGAAGAAAATATAAAAGTTAAGTTACAGAAGTAAATGTGCATAAAATGTACATACATAAAGAATGTGGATTTCATATTTATATTGTTATTGATTAACATTTGTTTGAAAAGTGTAGAGTTTTATGGGTCCATGCCTCTGCCATAGCACAAGATCCATGCTTAGAAGAGCCCTGGGCTTGGTTTAATGCTTTTCTGTCACTTTCTTGAAATCCTTAATACTTTTTTGAACAAGGAATCCTGCGATTTTGTTTTGCTCTGGGTAGCACAAACTGTGTAGCTATTCCTCACAGGCCACCTAACTTTTGGAGGGAAGCACACAGCTTGGAGCAGGGCCTGGCCCAATGGAGACTGTGAGTACAGTCACATTCCCCTTGACAGAGAGATTCATGGGAACGTCAGCCTGAATCACAGCAGCAAAAGTCAGGCCACAGCTGATTGGTTCTTTAAAACTCATTAGTGTTTTAGAAGCCTTCTCAGGCTTCTGGGGTTTCTCTTCCCAATTGCAGGAGAAGCTAAAAGGATATCAGTTAGAAACAAAACTAACGCCGTGGACTTGGGGTCACCATGAAAAAGGCTGTCTGGGATGCAGGCCTGCACCAAAGGAGAAGGGAGCCAAGTCCGGCTTTACACTGGTCCCTGATGGAGCCCTCGAGGTCCTAGAAGGTACTGGGTTGGAAGCCTGCCAAATTTTTATACGTTTTAAATTGAGACAATGAATTTTCCTTTATTTTCACCAAGTTCGATTTCATTTCTCTAACTCTTGCCATGGAAAGAATCCTTATAGAAACACATTCAACAGAAATAGTATAGACCAAAGTTTCTTTGTTAGTTTCATCTTTACACAATTTTTTACCTAAACATTAAGATCATGGCCACTCAAGTTATAACTCAAATTATCCCAGCGATAAAATTACAATATAAAAAAGGACTATTGTGGCTGAAGTATTATGGTGCCCTGCCACCCCCTCCACACACAACACATCTTTTTCAGTGGCTGGAAGAACATATTTTGGTCTACGTTAGGCAAACACAGAGCACAGCTATGAAGATACCCTTTCACCCATGATGTTTGTGTCAAGTAAGGTACATGGAATTTTATAAGCTAAAAGGAATGTATTCAGATTTTCTCTCTACCTTTCTCTATATTTTATAATATTGTTTATTTTCTATTCTGACAGATATAAATATACTGATTTTTAACTGTTGAATTGGGCCCACTTCTTTACAAAATGCATTTATTATAGCCCTGCTAGATTGACAAAGATATATTAAGTGACCATCTATCTATAAGTATTGTATCGGTTTCAGAACCTATTTAATAATTGTCTTTTCTAGACTAAATATAACTGATTTACTGATTAATGTCATAAAAATGTAGAATAAGAATGTCTTACTACAATGAAATGATAAGATCCATCTCTTTTTTAAATTTATTTTACAAAGAAAGAAGAAGAGGGGAGATGGAGAGAGAGAGATCAATTTACTATTCCACTTACCTAAGCATTCATTACTTGATTCTTGCATGTGCCCTGACCAGGAATCAAACCTGCCTCGTTGGCATATTGGGATGACACACTAGCCAACTGAGCTACCTGGCCAAGGCACATCCATCACTTTTTAAAAAAGAAAATGTCTCTCACATTTGAAAGGCAAGTTTTCTTTTATTTCCGTGCCATGCCTGTATTCACCTTGTCCTGTTTACATTTTCTTATAATATGACTAATGTAGTTTGACCAAAACGGTATAGAACAAAATTTACCAAGGCCTTGAATTTGGAAGCAATTTCAAAGACTAGGAATTAGAAGCAATTTCAAGGCCTAGGTAAATTACTGTGACTTAAAATTCACGAATCTTCAAATCTATTGCCGAATTTCATCAAAACTTACAATGCCATTGATTGGAAAATGTACCATTATTTTATGTAACACTAAGAAATTAAGAAAATGCTTCTGAGTAAAACTGGATGACTTGTAAGACTTGTTAAACATGAACATTATACTAATAGAGTCAAGGAAAACTCATTAAAAATGGCAAACTATTTTTCAGTAAATATTCCTACTAGCAATATATAAGGGAATCAGTGTCTATTTGTCTGACCCAACACCAGAAATTGTCTGACTTTAACTTTTGCCAATATGGTATACGTAGGTTTTATTTTAGCTATATTTACATATTCTCCATACTAGTAAATTAGAACATATTTATATACAAGTATATTAGGGAGTTTTAAAATTTCCTTCTATACATTTTATATTTTAAGGTAGTTTACTTTTGTTTCTATTCCGTATCTCCTCTTGGGAATTAATAGTGAACTAGTTTTAACTAAAACTGTCTCTGTATTATCTTTACAAACCCATAAGAATAGAAAAGCTGAGGACACAGAATTCTATTTTGCTGGAGGCTTGAGCAAAACAGGAAGCCAGGTGGGAGCCGTGGGAGCCGCGGTTTAGGAGAAGAGACAGCAGATTGTGTGCCTGAGGACCCACGGAACAAAGCGCAAGCTTAAGTGGCAGGCCAGCCGCGAGGTAATATTCAAGGTTAGGAGTAATACTTTGTTTGTAAGATTTAATTGCTTCCAACCAAAAGTTTAAAGTTGTGATATTAGTTCTTCAACATTTTTTGATATTCTGGTTTCTTTCCTCACAAGTCCGTTGTATAGATGACCCAAAGAAATACGTAGTTTGCTTGATTTTTATAAATTTAATAGATGTAGATAACAATGAGTATAACATATTTTTAAAATATTATCTGAAATTTGCTATTTGTATGTAAAATAATTCAAGTTTCTAAATTTTATATTACTTTGACATTTCTAAATTTTCATAGTGATTAATACATATAAAACAAAAATTATTTCCAATTAATAACTGTCTATAAAGACTTACCTATTGTGCATTATTGATAGAATTTATTATTTTTCCTTTTCCTGCTTCATTTTGTATTTTATTCTCTCATTCAATGAAAAGTACATCGGGAGGCCCTACAATTTGCCACATGCTGCCATATAAAAATGAATGAGATAGTCCTAGGCTTTGAAATAATCAGTCTGTTGTAAACAGGCAAAAAAATGAAAAATCAGTTCTCTGAGTAAAATAAATACCACAAATGAGGAAGCTGCTAAAAGTCGGCGTGGAAAGATAAGAAGTGTTTTAGAACGTGAAGTGACTGACCAGCAGTTGCACTGGTTTGTGGTGAGAATTTATTTTACAGATCACCCCTTGAGGGGTGATTTAATCTACCTAATTTTGAGGTTGAATTTTAACACATTCTATTTGGAGAGACTCGTTCTGATTAGATATGTTACTCCTGCAATAATAAAGTAGGGTTGCACCAGCAGAGGAAAGGTGGAGTCTTTGATCTGACTCTCAAAAGCCCAATTCTTTTCCTCTCTCTGTAGATGGAATGGAAGGGTACGTCTCTAGAATGATATCTTCAAGGGTAGACATTTAGTAGGTGGCCCTGTGCAAATATTTTAAGAGGATTTTACCCTGTCTATGAAGAAATAGACCTTTAATTTTTATTCACATCAGGAGGAGTAAAAAGAATGTATACAATATATCAGTTGGCTGAAGGAAAAAAAAAATTTCTAGACATTTAAAGTAGGAAGGGTTTAATACAAGGTGTTAACAAAATAGATAAAAAGTACTAAAAAACAAGTCTATCAGGAGCCTTCTGGAAGGGGCAAGAACATTACTGGTGAGTGACTCATACTACAACTCAGTTTACTTACACTGGGCTAAGCCAGAAGAAAAAAAACTGCTTCTATGGCAGCTACCTCTGAGACCCAGAAGACAAAATTAGAGAGTGAAAGAATGTCCCAGCGATGGCCCCTATTCCTATGTCAACACTTGGCATCATCAGTCAAGTAATGCAGTAAAGTGCCCTGTAAATACTTTTTGTTTCCAGACCTCAAAAAAGTGCATCAAATGTTCAACTGAAATCCCTAGATGCAAGACAGTTGGGCAATATAGTTTCTAATCTAGAATTCTCAAATAAATAAGGTAGTAAATGAAATTGGATGGAACCCTTTCAGAAAACCCAGTACACGTATGCCCTAGTAAACATTAATGCACATGAATAATTCCAGACATTTAGATTAAAATGTCAAAATATTTCTTTCAATCATACACACTTAACTTATTTGTGCTTCCAAATTTAACAGGGAACATAAATTAATTTGTTTTTACAGGTGCTATTTCAAGTCATATGATTAAGTATTTCCCATATGTCATAATATAACTGATTACGTATCTATAGACATTTGAAGCAGGAAACTTAGAATGTGAAGAAGTCCACAAGCTTTATCCCTCCCTTTCTTCATCTTGATTAAATCTCATACATGTAACCTTCACTGACCACCTGTTCACCCGTTTCCCCCTCCCCAATTTCCTGTAAAAAAAATTTCCAAAAAAGTCACTATGTGGAGAGCAGAGGCAAGCACTAGCCACTTCAGCAGTCACCCCACCAGCGTCAGAAGAGGACCACCTTATCCATGCCCCCTATCCCCTGCACCCATGTCTAATAAAATCCTCCCACCCAGAATCCTTTGGTGCTTCCCATTCTCCAGTCGCGGCCTCCTGCTCTCACTTCTCAAGTGAGTACTATCACTGAGTACATTCACTGAGCTTTGCCAAACCTTTCTGTCGTGCTCCTGAATTCCTCCTTTTTCTGTGACAAGGACCTGGACCAGGTTGAGGCCTCCCTTGACCTCCCCAGGGGCCACCCAGCATAAAATTCTTGAGAATTTGATTTTCATTTGTTTATATTTCTTAGATGTCTGTAGTAGTTCTTCAGTACAAGCATATGGAAATAATTAAGTGACTTATGATTTGGTCTTATTTACTAAATTATCTGAGTTCAATTTTACTCTTTTGTGGAACAGAGATAAGAATTGAATGCCCAGGAGTTTAAACACAATAATACATCACGAAACCTAGCAGATGACTTGTGTGTGGTCCTGAAACATTATTGGCTATAATGATGAGAAGTTGCCCATGATTATGATTGATGTAGAAATCACAATGTAGACCCTCATTGATCTTCCTCCAGCATTTGTGTGCAGATATTTATTTACTTATTTTTTTTGTGCATAGACAATATATTGATTAGGTGATTGTGTATTGATATTAATATTCTTCTTTATAACTCTTCAGACTTTACTAGCATAATGGATCTAATTTGTGTCATTGTTTCTTCTCAGCAAACAAATCTTGGAAACATATGTAAATGAATATGTTTCCCCTCTTTTCAATAAGTCACACCCATAAGGCCACTTTGCTTTTACAAAAGACCTACATTTGTACTTGTTTTACTAACTGAAAGAAATCCAAAGAGGACTTTGGCTTTTATGAAAAAAGGCACAGAATGGTAACAGCATTCAGCATTTGCTTTGCTGCAAGCCCTTATATAAGCAGTGTGCACCCCATTTAGCAAGAGTGGCTCCCTCCTCTGAACTACGTTCAGCATCTCGGAATCAAGCAACCATAGCTTTGAATGGTGTCTGTGAGCATCTGTGCTTTGTCTGTATTCATTCTGTGCATTCCTGCTTTTACAATGTAGTAGTGTTGTTTTACATTTTATGGTAGTATGATTGGTAGGTTATTTTGGAGGTCTGGGAATAGTCCAGTTTTTTTTCTATATAATTAATGGTAATTGCGTTTTCACTTTGCACCTTTTTGACTTGTGAAAGTTTTCAGAGGAATGTTCTATTTTAACATAGTGTGGGAAACACACTAATATATATATGTGTGTGTGGTTATATATATTATGCTTCACTTGTGTTCCCAGCTGTCCGCCCTGTGTGTTGCTAACTGCCATGTTACTGCAGAATATACTGTATATTCTACTATATACTACACACTGTATACTAAATGCTACTTGTTTCTTGCACTACTGATGAGTATCTCCATTGCCTCTGTGAGCACACATCCAACAAACGGGGCAATGGTGTATATTCTAGTAAATATCCCCTTAGATACTCGTATAAAAAATTATGTTAGATATTTACCTAGGATAAGAATTGCTGGGTATAGAACAAATATGTTTAATTTTGCTTACCACTGTCATTCTGTTCTTCAAAATATCTCCATCAGTCTACACTCATTTCAACAACCAATGGGGATTCAGTATTCTATGTTCTCACCAAAAATATGTACACTGTGAAGCTTTACTTTTGTTTGCCATTGTGATGTGCCTTAAAGCTTCTCTAATTTAAAATAAGCGATCTTTTTCCTGCATACTAAAACTGTATTCCAAAGAAGAGAATTCAGTATGAATACTAACAACCACTCAGAAGCCACATATTGTATTGAAAAATTACTGTAATTAAATTTTAAAAAAGACCCAAAGCATATTTAATGATTTATGAGCACTAAAAACAAATCAGAAAGTATTCTATATGCTGGGAAACTGTGGTGAGAACAACGGAAAACAAAGCCAAACCAAACAAACATTTGTTATGAACCTGATAACAATAAGCATTTATATTGCTCCTGAGTCTATGGACCCTGTGGGCAGCTTTTCCAGCTTGGGCTGAACTCACCCATATGTCTGTGTTTGGCTGTGGATCAAGTAAGCAGCTCTGCTGAATTCATGTGGGTGTGTTTTTTGTGTGTGTTTATTTGTTTTCCATCTTGTTGAGACTTGGCTTGTTATAGGCTGGTCTAGAATGTCCTTGGCTGAAACCAATGGGCTCTTCTCCAAATGTTCTCTTATTTTCTGTCAGAGTAGATTAGTTTTTTCTCAGGAAGGAGACAGGTACCCATGAGAGATAATAGAAGTAGACAGTGCACTGGAGGAACAGCCTTGAAAGTTTCACACCACCACTTGAGACAGACGTATGTTATTACATAAAGGAAGTCACAGGACCTTTTAGATGCAAGGCGTAGAGACATAGGTTTTACCTCTCAGAGAGAGAAGCTGCAAAGTCACATTGCAAAGAGTATGGACGCAAGGGTGAGTGCAAAATTTGGATCACTTTCCCCATGAAGACACACACAAGCGTCCATACTGTGTATGTGTTTAATGCACATAGGAAGAAGGACCGTGGCATCTGGTAGACAGAGCAGTAAGAAAAAGTTCAAAGGGTAACAAGCTTAAGGGCACAGGCTTTCTGGTCTGTTGTAACACAGTAAGGCTTTTCATTGGAGTAAAAAGGAAAACCCTTATCCAAGTGAATAAGAAGGAAACAATTAAGAACACAAATCTGAGACTGAAAGAAGAGGTCTGAGCTGGGAACACACATAAAATGTAATCTGCTACAATTGTGATGTTGCACTTTTATTTATAATACATAAAACTATAGTAAGTATAACTGAATTATATTCATACCACTATAATAGATCATCAAATAATATGGAAATCTGATTTTGTAAAAATACGTGAGTTATGCCATTTACAAATTTGATAAATATGTTTTTATATCTATAGCCAAGTTTAGCATGTACGAAATGAGCTCAGTCATTTGCTTTTCCAATCTCCCCATCAGTGGTTATTAGAACCAATAAATTTTAATCTCCATTCATTTTGTTGTGCTGTCATGGAGTGGGAGTGTTGGCTTTGCCTGTTTGGCATTTTCATGATTCTTCTTTAGATTGAACCATTTCTCGCCCATATAAATTATAATGGCACCAATCAATGAAGATATTTTCTTCCTTTACTAAAAGGCATATATATTATTTAATAAATAAATGCATACAATTGGGGAAAAGTCAATGTAGAACTTTTTTAAAAAGCTATGACTTCCAAAAAAACAGTGTATGGTTGTGATTTTCCTATACTTTTAGGAAGCGAGCACAATTGGCCCATCTATGAGAAATTCCAATTAACAAGACATCTGTTGAAAACACAGCAAAACAGTGTACAATCTGTTTCAAA
This sequence comes from Desmodus rotundus, assembly GCF_022682495.2. Taxonomy (NCBI): domain Eukaryota; kingdom Metazoa; phylum Chordata; class Mammalia; order Chiroptera; family Phyllostomidae; genus Desmodus; species Desmodus rotundus. Next base: position 82,594,423 of record NC_071399.1, on the reverse strand, counting down.
TATTTTTGCATAATGTGTCTGACAGACAGTTTAATAAAGCAAACAATAAGGGGAATAATGTTAGTACTTTATTACAATTAAGTATGAGTGGTTGATTCTTGTAAGGGAAGGCAACTCAGAAAATTAATCATGAAGAAGCAGAGAACAGGAATTTGCATTTTAACAAAAATCAAAAAATAATTATTTACTTCAGCAAAAGATAACATTCAGCTAATAACACTGAGAAGTATTTAGTAATGTATAATATGAGAGGTGCAAAGATTGAATATGATTATTAAAATTAATAAAATGATATAGTAAAAGAATATATATAGATCACACATAAAACACATAAAAAGTGAACACAAGATTCAGCAATCAAATAGAATGGCTGATGCTTACAATGACTTGTGTGTTTTTATTTTGTTTTCATGTGAAGGCAATGCAAGAACATTTCATTTGTTAGGCACTTAAATGGGATATTTATAAATGAGTTTTCTTTGATGAGGACATTCCAGAGTTTCTCAGTGAAGATTCTGGTAGTCCAAGAATTCCAAACGTTGTACAAAAATGTAATCACCTTTAAAGTCCTAAACGATCCACATGACTCATTAGTAATAATAAGTTCTCTCACTTTCAAGTTTCAGTTATATAGGAAAAATAAGTTCTAGACATAGGACATATAAATCCTTAAGGTAGCTCACAATACTCTGTTATATCTTTGAAATTTAATAAGAGAGTTCATGTGAATCCAATGAAGGGTTTCAATGATATTATTATATATTCTGACTTTGTTGTGGTGATCGTTGTTTTTAATATTTTAATTGGGGTATAATCTATATACCATAGAATGTTCTCATTTAAGCATAGAGTTCACTAAGTTTTAGTTAGTTTAGTGACATGTATAACTCCCACCACAATCCAAACTACACTTGGAATATGTATGGAATATTTCCAGCACCCTTAAATGCTCCCTGTTGCCCACTTTCAATCAATTCCTGTTCCCACCTCTTGTCCCCCAAAAACGAATGATCCATTTTTCTCTATTTATAGGCTTGTTGATTTTAGAAATGTCTTATTAATTGGATAAAACAATGTCTTTTCTGCTTGCCTTCTTTTTTCGCATAATGTTTCAAGATTTATCATGTGTTAGTATATTTTTTGTTTCATAGCTATATGATATTTCCATTTTTTTATATATCCATATTAGGCATCAGATAGTTAGACAGAAAAGCCTCAAAAGATGAGTCTTGCTATCCAATGAACAAATGAGGTATTGAATACTCAAAAGAGTTAAGTGTCTAGATAACACACGCATTGCTAGTTGGTAGCCAAGCCATCTACACACTAAAAGCCAATTCTTCTAATTTTTCAGTAAACGTCTCCAAAACACCACTCCTTTTTCACTCCTTCTGCCTGGTGGCCTTAGTCACATGCATGGCTCATTTCTGGATGTGTTTTCACCCTCCTTCTCTGAATGGATTTTTCATTTACTAAAAATATATCTACTGAAATTAAGTCACATTGATGTCCATAATAAAGGCATATCCCCTTTCCTTTTTACTCCATGTTTCAGCTACTTTACATTACCAGCAGCCTCCAGGAAAACATCTCTGCTTAACATGGCCAACTTCCTCATGAAACTATAATAGTTTTCATTATACATTTTTTATAAAACTTAAATTTGTATTTAAGTTTCTGATATACTTTGCTATTTTACTAGCATTTACTTTTTAAGCCCTAGTACTGTACTTACTCCCTTTATTGATGTAATGTATATTCTCTTCACCTATTAAGTTTGACCTATCATTTAAACCCTCTACTTTATCTTCATAATCTTCATTTTACAGACTAAATTTCTTTCTTCAAGGATATACTCTTTATCAAAGTACCTACTGACATAAATAACTCTCCATATACCATTAACACACAAATCACACCTGGCAACTAGTAGTTTGAAATAAGGATGCTGACAGGTGTGATTCATCTATACAGTTTTCTTATCTTATTAAAGCAAACATATAAAAGATTGATAGAGTGCCTGTGTTAATAACAAATCTGACAGAACTTGTAGCAAATTGCCCACACAACAAGTGTAACAATGTCTGACAGTTTCAATGTTTGGGTGCTGTCAGGCTTCAAGCTTCACCACCCCTCTCCCTTGTACCTTCTGCCCCACATTTGAGCAGTCTGGTGCAAGTGCAAGTTCAGCAACACAATAAAACAAAAATCCAAGCCAGTCTCCTCTCTCTGTTCTTTCAAACAATTTCAGAGCAACTTGGAAGACCAACTCTGCTCTCCCCTGAAATGCATATTTTGCAAGTGAAAAACTTTTTTATTCTTTATTGGTGTGTGTCTGGCACCATCATTTTTGAGACACAGAACAAATTTTGAATTGGTTCCATCCTGAATTTGCAGAATGTTGCCAAAAGCAAGAAACTAGGAGACTGCAGTAGCTGGGAGACTTCTCCCATACTGTAATATACGTGTGGGTCCTTATAAGCCTTCTTGTTTATTTATTGTGGTCAGACCATGATGGATATTTAATTTTGCAACATATCACCATAAAACACGTGGTGGTCAACTTTTTAATATAATACCTGTCATGATTTATTGAAAATAAGCCATGTCTTTTCCAACGATTTAAATGCAACCACTAATCATTTACCAAAAAGTAATGTGTAGGAGAGATGATAGTGCTAGTGATTAAAATTGAGTGAAAGAAAAATTTGGTCCATATAAAATATAACTATGTAATCAATGTTCTCTTTTAAAAAACTTGGAGGGCTCTGTTTTTTTTGTTTTGGCTTGATTTGTTTTTTTTGGTTTTGTTTTATTTTTAATTCCAAAGCCTCTCTCACTGAGATAGTTCCACTTCATATTTTACAAAACATTTTAATTTGTAAATGGCATATTTAAGTCAGTATTTTTATTCTAATTCTGCGAAAGAATTGAGACATCTTTCATAGAAGTATGTGTACTTCCATAGCCAGCTATTTTGTATGATAAAATCTCTTAAAGTAAAATCATGTCACTCTATATAAAAATGTGATTGATTACTTGTCCCTGACTAGCATAACTTTCTTGCAATGTTAGTGATTAGAAAAACACGTACTTCGCTAGTTGTACTTATATTAGAAGAAAATGATGAAAACCCAGTGTCAGTTTCATCATGGAGAAGAAGTAGCCGCCATTGCATTGGTAGCCTTGGCCAAGGAAATTCAGAAACTTTGTAAGGTTTAAAGTATTAGGTGATATTTGTGGATAACCATAATCTAGATTCTCTCAATTTTATACACGGGCCATTTTAGTTTCTGAGTATTTAACAGACACGCAATGTTGCAGAAGTTAAAAAGCGATAAATATTATTAATTAGTCCTCAGTTATAATTTTATTGCTGTGTCACTTAAATAGAGCAGCGCAGAGTAGAAAAATTACTGGAGTTATGCCAATAGATTTTGGTATGCCTTTTCCCCATCACTTGTATCATTTGCCCTCAGCATGTACTAATTCACACAATTTCACTGTGGAATGTAGTAGTAGCAGGCACGGCATCATTACGCTTATCTAGACGCTGCAGCGTGTGGTAGCCCGAACACCATCTGGCGGTGACACATCCTGGAAGGGAACCTTCCCTGGCACGGAGCTGAGAGAATGTTGGCTGCCGGGCTCCACAACACGAAGCCAGACTATGTCCGAAATGCCCTGTCGGTTAGTTGAATACTGCAGCACAGCACCGCGTTTGGCCTTATTAAGATTTGCTAATATTGAGAACTGGAAGGCACTGGCCACATGTGACCCACACGGAAAGTGGGTCAATGTAGTTCTTACCAGTCTGCGACACAGCATTTCTATGAAAATCGTGGTTATTGTTGGTTAGATTCCAATTATTCCTAAGATCCATCTAATAGGACAATTTTCTGTATAATGTTCTTCCCAATAATAGCAAGCTAGAGAGCATAATAATACTTTTCAGAAAGTAATTTCCAGCCAGCTAGTTTTGGACAATGTGATTCCTGAGCCCGTAAAAGTAAATATACACTCATATGGAATATATGTAAGAATATATATGTTCTGTTCTAACAAACCATAGAGAAATTGCTAAATATCAAATAATTTCACATCATAACATCACACCTTATAATCTATCATTAACAGACAGGTTTCACTTTGCATGCTATTGTGTTCGTTGGAACTCACGCCACTCAGAATTGTGTCCTCACTTTGCACACTTCCGTGGAAACAAATTACTGTGGTATAGTGCTTTTGACCTAACAGGTTTATATCTTGTTGGACTCAATGGCCTTGCTGGTTTATGATGAACACGCTCCTGGGGAATGAATTTATGTTAATCAAATTTATACCCAAGCATCTATAGACACTCACTTGCCCAAAAGTTTTCTTAATGCCCGAGATGGTTTCAAATTCATTCTCTATGTTACTTCAACATACTTACATTTTTTCACCGCCTGTCATGGTGATTCTCGTCCCAATCATGTCACCTGCTTCTTCTACACTATCAATATGATAGATTAGAAATTCCTTAAAGTAGGATATTTTCTTATTACTTTTGAATCAGAATACAATACCTTTATCCATTTGAATCATGATATTGGGTTGGCCAAAAAAGTTCATTTGATTTTTTTTTGTAAGAAGACCCCCTAGCAGTACTTAGTTGCCTTTAACTTCGTTCAAAACAATTTTGTTTGATTGTATAGTGACAGCTGTCAATCGGCGTGCATTTAAAATACATCAATGTTGGTGAATTTCTGTGTAGCCATTTTAATATCGAAGATGGAAGAAAAATGCCACATTTTCAGTGTCTTATGCTTTATTATTTCAAGAAAGGTAAAAATACAACTGAAATGCCAAAAAAATATTCAGTGTACTGACAAGGTTCTGTGACTGATCAAACATGTCAAAAGTGGTTTGTGAAATTTCGAGCTGAGATTTCTCGCTGGACGATGCTCCACGGTCAGGTGGACCAGTTGAAGGTGATATCGATCAAATCGAGACATTAACTGAGAACAATCAATGTTTTACTCTGCAGGAGTTAGCTGACATACTCACAATTCCCAAATCGATAACATTATTGGTAAAAATGAAAAATGTGTCTTTTACTTTGTGGAAAAAACTAAGTGGACTTTTTGGCCAACCCAATATATACCTTTGAGCTTTGTTGTAATATTTACTCAGAGTATTATAACCAAATATAACTTTAATAGAGCTCATCATGCTGATTACATATAATACATTCAGACATATTGCTTGTTTGGATGTAGCTAAGACACAGTGAGAGAGCAAGCCAGAGAGAAAGTGAAAATGCATTTTATCTGTTTTTCTCAAAAGGTGTTCTGAGGAGCAAATGATATGTAGCAAGAGCATAAGCTGCATATCTACAATGGGTCAAGAGAGATCTAATAACACCTTTCTAAGTATGTATGAAAAAAATCTGTACTACAAAGTAATGGACTGAATGTTTTTGCCCCCCCGCAAATGCATATACTGAAACCCTGATCTGAATCTGGTTTATATTTGGAGGTGGAGCAAGAAACCCTAATCTGAATCCGATGATATACGGAGGTGTATCAAATCAACAATATGTACACCTTAAATGTACATAATATCACGTGTCAAATCTCAGTGAAGCTGGGGGAAATAACGAGGAGGCCGAAGAGCAAGTTAGCCCTCTCTCTGCAATGTGAGCATAGTCAGCGGTCACCACCCAGATAAGGTCCTGCATCAGAATTCTGTCAGCCACACTAGCACCCGGATCTCAGACGTCCAGCCTCCAGAACAACCAAAAGAAGATCTCAGTGTTTTCACTGGAGTGAAACAAACACTACGGGAGCTGGTTGTGAATTTGATATTTAATGATTGGTATTTTCTATAAATTTTTAATTTAGTGTGAATAAAAAATTGATTTTGTTTGAATATTTTATTAATTTAAACTGTAAATACATTTCTGGAAAGTTGAAAACATTAAAAATATAATCCACAGTTATATTTTCACCAACATTATTTACCATTAGATATCTTTAATCCTTTCTCTCTCTCCCTCCCTGATATATATCACACACAATTACATTTCCTGGTTTAAACTGCTCTGTGTTTCAATTATGCATGAGATGACTTTGTTTGCATATGTTTCTGTACTGTATTTTTTATGGAGCAAGTTTAAGGAAAAAAAAAGAGCATGGTTATATTCTCTGCTTAGTTTCTTCTTGACTGGTGTAAAGAGATCACCCACTTCCAAATTTCTAAATAAATTGCTTATGCAAACACAGACATTTCTAGATGCAAGACTGACAAAAGAGTGGGAGTTAGCATGACATAGTGAGCAAGGCTGCCTGCAGCTCACATGTCCCCAGGAAAACATGGAACTATGGATGCCAGTCAGATATTGCCAAACGCCAGAAATGCCACATCATTTACATACTAAATGTACATCAATACTCATAATTGAACAGTCTCGACATTCATTCCAGACATTTAAACATGCAAACTATTCTTGATAACAAACCAACCTCTGTACATACATGGACACCACTCCCGTCCCTGCCTCTCCGGGGGGGGAGAAGGAAGAGTCCCTGCTCACTGGACAAACAGCTCCGACCAGCTCTCCTGCACCTTGGAAAGTTCATTTACCCAGGAAACATCCTTGACCGTGACACAGTGTTCCCTGGTGTGCGTGTTTCTGAGTCTGAGTCATACAATGATGATTGCAGTGAGCAATGTTCACATAGCCCAAAGGGGCCAGCAGGAATCCCCGATCCCACACTTGTTCCCATTGTAAACACCCAATTGTGGCTATTAATTCTATTCCTAGCTAAAATTCCCAGGCTGGTTTCTTTTCCCTTAAATAAGTAAAACAAACAAAAAAAACCTAATACATTGAATGCAAAAGCATGGATATATAGATATCAGGTAAATCACGTCAAAAATGTAGCATGAGACAAACTATTATATGAGGAACGGTCATTTATATTATTTAACTCTTATTTTAAGCAGTAAATTTTTAAAGACATTTAAAAATAAACACAATACTGCATTGAAATATATAGAATGTGACCAATGCTAAGTGTAATTCAAAGGGTACAGGTTATATATCATTAAATCATGGATATGAATTAAGTAATTTTCTGAAGCCAGTAAAAAAATAAATGGCAAAATAAATATGAGATTGAAATCACCGATTATGAAGACAGATATTAGAGTAGATTTTAAAAGTTCTCATCACAAGGAAATTTTTTGTATCTAAGTATAGTTATAGATGTTAACTAGACTTATTCTGGTGAGCATTTCATAGAGTATTCAAATTTGGAATCATTAGTAAAAAAGTAAAGACAGAAACTAGTTCATTATAAATGCAGAAAATAAGAAAGAATACAAATACTTGAGAAACTTATTTACCAATGCCAAAAAAGAAAAAAAAAATGTGGAAATCTTACTAAAGAGAAAACCAATATTAATGCTAATTTTTAAAATAGGAAAGGGACTAAAATGGTTACTAAAAATAAAAATGCAAAAACCAAATCATATAACCAATAAACCTATTATTTTTACAGTTTTCAAAATCAACACATAGCAAAATAAAATAATGATTTATCACAGGTCATTTATCAAATTGGTAATACACTGTTATACAATAGTAAGTAGGGTTTGAATATTTGCAGGAGAAACAGACACTTAAGAAGCTGGTAAAAAATAATTTTGTGTATATAGCCAAACAATTTGAAAACTAAAGTTAAACTAACAAAAAACTGAACAAAGCCAACCTGAACAGCCACAAATTTCTCATTTTAAATTCTATTTCTATGGATATGTGTTGAGGAAATAATGGATCTACGCATTGTATTCTTGGGAGTTGCTTTAATTGGAAAACTAACAATTTCAAATACGTTTAATTTATCTAGTAAATAAATATTTTTCAGATACCTGAGAGGATATTACATAATATTCATATAAATATTAAAATAATTTAATAGCATGAAAAAAGTTCAGAGTTTATAGAAACATTTGAAGGACACCCCATGAACCTATTTTTAAAAAGAAACAATTGCACAGATCCATTTATAGCACTGAAACGATAATTAATTTAGGAGTCTGACCCAAAAAGATGAATGATATTTAAAATGTATTCCTTGTGGTCTGTATTTTTCAAAGTTCCCAATTAAGACTGTATTATTTTATAGTGAGATATTTACTATAAAACAGTTTTATTATGAACCATTTATTATAATACTTTTTTATTCTGCAATCTTCTCAAAGAAGTTTCTGTGTATTTTCATAAAGCCGTATAGAAAGTAAGTACTTTTTCTTACACACGGAAGCACTCCCTCCCCAATGTCTTCTCCTCTCTCATAAAGTACGCTGGTAAGAATCCTTAGTGTATGTCTCATCGACCTTCAGAGATTAATTTTGAAAAGAGAATTTTTTGTCAGTACATAAATTTCTTGTCAGTAAAAAATGAAACTGTGTGTCAATGGATTCCTATTCCAGATGACTGAGCAAATTACCCCTTTTATGACTTTAATATCTCATCTTCATTTCCTGAGATTTAAAATGAGAGAGAGAAGATAATCGGTAGAATTTCTATTACTGCATTCTCAGACTAGCTAGTGGGAGAGAGAGAGAGAGAGAGAGAGAGACTTTCCACTTTTTAGACACTCTAAGTTGAGCCTCAGGAAACATCCTTCTACATAGATCCTTGCATATTAAGGTTCTTCTCTCTATGGGGTAATCCCATATTGGAATTTCCAGGTCACAGAGGATTATACACACACACACACAAGACATTGCATATTACATGTGACATAATTACATATAATATTATTAGTAAGGTAATATGCTTTTACTAAGTAATATTGTTAGATACTTAATAAATATTTACAGATTTCCTTCTGAAAAAGCAAGGACCCACTCAAGTTCTACCGACACATACAAAAGTTTCTTCTTCCTCACCCAGATAACAGAATCATGTTAAATTGATACTTCTAATTATTGCTACTCTGAAGAATATGAAAGTGCATTGATTTCTCAACCTTGCTTGTTAAGTACTGGTTTTAAACTGGTTTTCACTTTGTATTTATTTATTTTTTTGCCCAGCTCTCCCCTGAACTGTTTCCTCTTACCTCCTTAACTTCCAATTAAAGAACATTTTCTTCTGAAAAGTTTTTATATTTATTTTCTTTTATTTTAAATTAAATTTGCTATATAGGTTTCAAGTGTATGATTCTATGATATATCACCTGTATGTTGCATTGTGTGCTCACCGCCCAAAGTGAAATCTTCCATCACCATTTATCTGACCCCATTTCAAATACAGAAATAATTCCATTTTGTAACTGAGGCATCTATTTCTATTGTTGTATTAATGTTCTGGCTTTCATGCCACTTTAAAATAATGTCCATTTGTGTTTTCAATCTTGTCTTTTCCATTTTTCTCTTTATTTTTCGTCACTAGAAAGAGTAACCGCGTGTCCTCTCGTCAATCCGTAGGCACACTGAGGAGATGGCGAGGGGCCCCAGCGCGGGTTTAGGGCGCCGGCACACGGTTTGTTAAAGCTAACGTTACTATGTGCTCCACTTCTACAATTTGTATCTTTTGTTTTTAAAATGTTGCCTGTTAATTTCCATGAAATGAAATAAATAATTCCAAAATATTATATCAATACTTTATTCCCAAAGGGCTATGACTGTTTTCTCCATTTTAAGCAGCGATAACTTTATTGACTTCCCGAGAGCACATTACATTTGTAGTAAAAGAAAGACCGTTCCTAACTCAATTCCATCAAGAATAAATCTGCACTGATAAACACAATGTGCTATTCTATACTTTTATTGATTTCCAAATTTACAAACTATACTAAGGATATGTATTACCTAATGTACTATTCTAAAAATGTTAATTTTTTAAAGTTCAATGTGAATACTATGTTTTCTTCAAAATTATTAGTCATTTAACTAACCAAAGTTATTAGTCATTCGAATAAGCTCTTATTGCTATATAACAAACTATTATAATTTAATATTGTACTATAATGTAATTTAAATATATCCTGGATATAATATAAATAAAATAATAGTAATACCAACTGATAAAATTTTATTTAATATTATAAATAACTTAAATATTAGTGTCATGTGCATATACTACAATATAAATAAATGTTAATAAAATAATTCATATTAATATACTCAATTATGTAACAGAAATCCATTTATGAAGCAGATGATGTGAAACACTTATTTTACATTAAGACAACTATAACCAAGAAACATTTTTAAATATTTTATTTATTTATTAACAGAGGAAAAAGGAGAGAGAAAGAGAGGGAGAGAGACACCAATGTGTGGTTGCCTCTCCAGCGCCCCCTACTGGGAACCTGGTCCACAACCCAGACGTGGGCCTTGACTGGGAATCCAGCCAGAAACCTTTTGGTCAACAGGCGGGCACTCAGTCCATTGAGCCACACCAGCTAGGGCCCAGGAACAAATGTTTTAAATATTATGGAATGGTTACTATCTTGTTAAGAAAATGAGCCAATCAAGTGAGAAATGGTCAAACACCCAGCTAAATCCTTTAACTTAATAAGGTGATTTCTGGGCAGTGGTTTGTTCTGCCATCACTGTTGAATAGTCCCCTTTCAGCAACTATAAAACACCTCTACTGAACAAATGTTTGCTCTAAGTACACACCTAAATCAGTGATTATGTTGTGATGGTGAAGAAAGGGTCTAAAAAGAGGAAAAACTAATTAAAACATAGAATGTAAGTATTCTAATTATTATTAGGGTTATATAATTAAAATTTTGTATTTTACATTGTCTTATAATATAAATACATTCAATATCATATTATTCTAGAGTTTATATAAATTATAGATATATGTTTTGTTTTTTATTTTACTTATCTTTCAATTAAATTTTTTGATATGATATTGGTTAATAAAATTATACAGGTTTCAACTGTACAATTCTATACTTTTATATAGTCATAGTCTAATAATGTGATGATAGTAAGTCTGTATTAAAATATATTTTGATATGTACTTTGCATACTAATGTATTTTTACTATGCATACTATGTATTTTAAAATGTATTTAAATATATGGAAAATCTGTGTTTTGAGTCACTAGATCTCTCATGTATCTATCTGCCTGTGTAAGCAGGAGTCGATTCTCAATTATATCTGTTGTTGCTGCTTTCCATGCTACATTTCCATAAATGAGAATTGAACTAGGACTGACACTAAAAATGTTTTATTACATTATTTTATTGTTTCAGTGAAAATGACAATGACTTTGTGCGAGGCAATTGATGACGTGGCATCATTTACATCATTTAACAAAAATGCGTATTCCCCATCTCAGACTCTTAATTCATAATAAGTGCGCATGTGTTTTCTCATAAATAAGGTATTTCCTTTATAAATGACTTTATTTAAGTTCTAAAGTGGCCCTATAGTGATATATGTGCTATTTGAGATAGAAATGTGTGCATTTATAATCTTTAAACAAAATTTGTAGATTTCTATGGCCAGGGTGTACAATTCTTATTGTCTTGGCATAAATAACTGTCATGCTATTTTTATTATAAGTAATAAAAATATAGATTGATATTAGATACATAGATGTGATTTTCAATTTGATTAAATAGCACAAGTTTCAATTATAAGAGATGAAATAAGATGTGTACTGAAAGTTCATATCATGCATTTTCAAAAAATCACAAAGAATGCAAAGGAGGAAGACAAGGGGAAATGTTCAAATTACTTTCAATCCCTGAAATTATGAGTTTGCATGCTTAGCAGGCAGACCCAACCTACACCTCAGTCATAGAATGTATGTCGTGAAACAGAGGACAGGGAGAAAGCATTAAGACATGATTAGGGTCGCTGTTCCATTTGGCTTAATCGGTTCGAGTGCTGAATTGTGCTAATGCTCAGGATTTTTCTCTGTGTAATATATAGTTCACTGTGGGAAAAATAGACTCTGTTAAGACAAATTCTTATAGTTGGTGTTTTTTTTCCTATTCTTCCTGCTGTGAACAAGATTTTTAACTGTGGATTTTACTAATGCTGATGCGTAACTGTGGCAACTATTTGAGGATTCTTTAATTCCCTACTTGAAGAAAATTATAAAAGTAAGCACTGAGCGGGGTTTGTATGGAGAGGTTGTCGACCTTGGGTCTTAAGCATCCCTGAACGTTCTTATGGAGTGTGCTTGGTGGCCAGGCTTCACTTTCTTCTGATACTGAGCAGTTTCTGTGGCTAGTCACTCAGGGGACCAATAGCTCAAGACTACTGCAGTGAGACTGCCATGGAGGAGCTTGCTCACCAGAGAAAGGCAGGCTGGCTTACCTGCTGCCTGCTCCATCCTTGGCTGCCTGGTCCAAAACCAGTGGGCCTTTGACCCCTGCTTTCTCAGCTATTTCACAGCTGCCTGTATGAGGGCATTATTGGGACCCATCCAGTCACTTCGTGGACACTGGGGGCAGGATAACCAGTGATATGCTGCTATTCTGACAGCCGATTTTCCCGTAAGTAGTTAAGTCCTTCATCTCTGATCCAAGAGTTTCATGAGCACGAGTGAATTGTGCCAGTTTCACATGTCAGCTTGCAAGTAGGGTAAAAGTTCCAACCTTTCACAAGTCTTAATACAACTGAACTCTTAATCTTACACTTCATCAAAATGCATTGAGTAATTTGAGCATAAAATACACATATATGTCATTGTATAGTGCTGATTACAATGTCAAATACCTTTTTAATATTTTTTTCACAGAAGGCATTTTACCAGCCAAGGTACTAAAGCTGAGAAATACCCTCATCTGGATGGTACTGTTTTCCTCATTATCCCAATTCTGCCAATCATCCTATCCTTTATCCTCATCTGAAATGTTGCTTTCCTCCAAAATCTAAACTCTCAAACTTTTTACCTGCAAATGCTTACGAGTTTATTTGTGCTACTCTGTATAATACCACTTCTCTCCAAATCAGCTATTCTATATCAGTTGTTCTTAATGTCTTTAATATATATCCTAAAACTTGTTTATTACTTGCTTATTCCTACAGTTTCCTTCTTTTAAATGTACTCTTTTTACTGATCTGCGATTTCTGTTGTGCTGCGTGATACAGTTGGTTGTGTTCCCTCTTTATGATAGATATTTTTCAGATTAATCTTTTCTTCTTTGAAGCCAAAGCTAAAATCAAATCCACTGTTTGTAAATCCATGGTCAAATTGAACTCCTTCTACATAAGACCCAACATGGGGATTGCTTTCTCTAAATATTAAAATATTAAAATGCAGTAATAATTATATAACCTGTATATGGTTCTTACCATGTAGCACATTTTTCATTCTTTTTGAATAATAACATATATACTTTATAATTTCTAAACAGTATTAAGTGACTTTTCAAGATTATGCAGGTAGTATCTGGCAGAATTAGGATTTGAACTGGGGCAGACTGGCTTGAGTATTTATTCTCTTAGCTATTAACCTAAGTGGCTCTCATTGGAATAATGAATAAATTCAAAAGTTAAATTGAAGGTCAGTACCCAATTTTCTTAGTGCTCCTTTGGTAGCAGCATCCAAATTAATAGTTTGAAACCTGGGAACCTATCTCCCTATTTCCCTAACATGCCATGAACAAAAACACTACAGGCAAATTCTCCTGACTATATGCCTAAAAATTGTTCTCGTCGTTCTCTCTTGCGATGCCATTTTAGAAAAGAGCCTTCTCTCTTAAAAAGAAAGAGAACTGTGTAGTGGACAGACTTTACACGTGGTAGGTGATGGGAATGTACATCCATCTTGGATTTCCTTAAGCACCACAGACTACGTTGCATTCCTTGAGTTTCTGTTTCTCTCACTGAAAATTTGAGAAAATAACATGTCCTTTATATGGTTGTTTTGAACTTTAAATAACAGTAAAATTTATGTGGCACAGTGTCAGCATTCAATAATATTATTTCTTTCCCTTCTTTGCAAAGCATATCATGGATTGTTCCTTAATATCCCACATCTGTTCAATTTCACACGTCAATGCTCTTTGGTATATAAGACAAGAGACCATAGTACATATTTATAAATTACTACAAAGAAGATTAAATTAAAAGCCAGATCTTTTATTCCAGTGAACTGCAAGATAAATTCTTTGTAAAGCAAACATTATTTTTTTAACAAGAGAAACCTTCTCTCTTATGTTCTAATTTTTAAAAATATTGAATAAGCTTTAGTAGAAGACAGACATACAGATAATAAATTCTCAGTATTTAAATTGAATTAATGAAAGTAACATTTTCCAATAAAGCATACTTTTCAAGTAAAATATATACCTAAATTGAAGGATATGTTTTCTAATGTTCTATCAATCTCATATAAATGTTTCATCCTCTTCTACTGACTGGTTTTGATGGTGACCTCTAAGTGTCCTAGAAAAGAATTCATGTCTTTCTTTTAGCCTTAGAGTTTCTACTGAGATTAAACTACTCCCATGGAACAATGAAACTGAATAGTGTTTAATAAAAACCTTCTAAAATGTAAACAATAGAGAAATTTTAGAACATAGAACCAAATTAAGGCTCCACACAGCTAAATTACAGGGTTTTATGGAGTATTATCCTGTAGAATTAGATATTCATGTCCTTACGATGTGATTCTTCTCTCCCAAAATTCACAAAACAACTTCTCTATCATCAACGTCTACCATGTGAAGTAAGTGTCAGTCTGGAGAAAGTAGGATTATTGGAGAAAAAATAGTCTATGAAGTCAATGGAGGCCCATAGAGCTAGCATATCTCAATCCAAAACGTAAAATGGATTCTCAATACGTCCTAGAATAGCTGCTTTACTCTGTCACAGATGTTATCCTTAGTACTGAGATTTGAAATTCCATGTAAGATAAATGCTAGTGCATCTCCTGGAAGTGTGAGTTGGACATTTATAAACTGGTCACCCGTGTGTTAGTGCCCACCTCGTATCACTGGGTGACACAAGGACTCAGTCCAGCTGTCCCCTGCTTCACTGCTGTCACTTGACCATAAGGAAAGACAATTAACCAGGGATGTTTCCATTCATCCCTCGCCACAGACGGTGGCAGAGGAAGGAGTGCAGACACGTTCCCAAAAGACTTTAGAAAATTCCTTTTACTCTAACAGAATGTTGATGAGGAGAGGAAGGGCCCAAGATCTTGGGTCATTTTGTCATATTGAGCTTCTATTTGGGGACTTTACCTGTACATTAATGCCACTTGCTTCCCATATTAAAATGCCAAAAACTCCATAATTTACTGGGCCACTGAATCCATCCCCAGTGATGAACATCTCTCTTGGACATCTCTCAAAAAAAGCCACAAAGGAGGAAGAAGCGCATTTTTACAGCTCATGATAATAATATTATAAATCAGCCCTGAGAAGTCTGGCTAAGCTCATTGAGCGGATGTCCTGCAAACTGAAAGTTGGCAGGTTTGATTCCCAGTCAGGGCACATGTCTGCTTTGTGGGTTCAGTCCCCAGTCAGGACACATGCATGAGGCAACCAATTGGTCTTTCTCTCTCACGTTGATGTTTCTCTCCCCTGCCTTGTCCTTTCACTATAAATACATATATACATATATACATAATTAAAAATGAAGATAGTATTCTGCATTATATATTAATTGGCTTATTCTATATCACAACTATTGAATACCATGTAGTATACATTGTACATAACTGTTATATATTTGTATTACATATAGAATATATACCATATATTACACTATTTAGTATATACAACATATTTCATATTACACATATGCTATAAGTTATAAATTTCATGCTAAACACTTGTAAAAACATTTTAATTATTTGCTTTTTACTAATCTTATAAGTTAGGAGCTATTTATTGTCCAAATCTTACAAACAGATATTGAAACTAGCTATGCAAAGTGTATTATTGCCCTTTCCTCTTCTAAAGAAAGTTTAGTTTTAAAAATCTCAGGTAAGGCACATGGAAATGGGAAACACCATTACATCACCTGTAAACGTGTGTGATGTTAGTTGTGGCAGGAACAACCGCTGCTCCAGGGTGCTAGTACGACAGCTGATGGGGGCAGGCATTTAGTTGTACTCCCCACCTATGCACTTGAACTTTTGGCCACGTGGAGGCACTCTTGCACTACAGGACATAAATTTCTGGCTTTGAAATTGGCTTCATAGGTTAGGACTGAGGCTTAAACCATAATGTGCAGAATCTGCAGATCAATGGCATCGATGAGCAGAACCTGGTTTTACCGGACTGGTGTCTCTCTTTCAACTGTGTTCTAAGTACAGAAACAAGCAAAAGGGCCCACATTCTTCAGGTTCAGAGAATTCTACTCATCTTTCCCTTCCAAAAATGCTGGTAGGTTGTCTAGGGCTTGGAAACAGGAACTTGGGCTACGCCCTGGGTTTGGTGGGACTTGCCAGCAGACTGCAGAGCAGGGAGTCTGGGGTGGCTCTCCATGCTAGGATGAGCAAACACCCAGAATGAGCAAACAAGGAACTAGTCAGAAGGGCCTGGACTTAAGTACTGGAGCAAAACGAGTAAAAGAGGTCAGAAACCACTCACCTTAGGGAGATTGTTGGGACTGTGGGGCATGAAACCTTGTGAGCATTCTGGAAGGGCCAAACCTGCAGGACTTTTTACGCAGTCTCTCCGGCTACAGATGAAGAAGTAGCAGTGAGAGGAGCTAATCTAGCTGAAGGTGAATTAGAACTGTGAGTGGGGTTTGAGAAAATGATTCAGTTTTCGGTGTTATCTCTCATATTACCAACAGGCAATAAGTAAAATTAATTTTAAAATATAATTCTTAATATGAATTCATTTTACAGTCATATACAATTAACACCCAGTAATACACAAAGATGCACTCTTATTTTTCATGAAAAGTTTTCTCATCGTAACTTATTTGAAATACCCAAATGTAATCTGAAAAATACACTAGAATAATTCGGTTCTTCTGTTCCTCATCTTGTCATCATTTGCCTGTGTGACCTCGAGTGGCCTCATTTGCCCCACTGACAAACTGGTTACACTATTCAAAATGTAAATGCACTCCAAGATCTCTAGCATCCTTGTGTCTTCAGTATCTGTTGTTTCTAAAATCAAGGCACACCCAGAAAACATATTTTTAATTGAAGTGAGATTGTCTCTCCTCTAAATGGAAAACAAGGAAGGGTATTGTTCTTAAATGTTTGATATAGTAATTTCTCGTAATTGGTTTTCCTCCTGTTGTAAGAACATGACTTAACAACTGTGATATTTGATGAAAACTGATGATTTTTTTAAGTCAAAAATAAATAACGTGGAGTGTTTACTCAGAATTGAAACAGCTGTGTTTTGATGTTTACAGCCACAGATGTTAGACATTTCCAGATGGAAACAAGGTTGTCACTCGTCAATTTCCTCGAGAAAAAAACTACGTAATGATGGGGAGTTAAAAACCAGTTTCCTAGTTGCTCGTGATGCTAGTCATGAACGTCTACAGTTTGGTTGAAATATACTTGAAATGTAGCTTTCATCTGGTCGTACATGTTTGGTTCAAACATTCAAAACATTCTGTTCATTTAATTTTACCCCACATCAAATCCTGACGAGAAAGTTCACAATAGTGTTAAAGGACCTTGGATATTACTTAATTATAATGGCTATGGACTCTTAAAATATTGTCAAACAATATGGTGAGAATTAAAAAATAAAATAAATGTATGCCTCTGAGTGATAATATTAATCTCTGACTAGGCTAATATTAAAAATGATAATATTTAATACCTTTTGCACTTTTAGTCTATGCCTGATATCATGCTAAATAATTCATACATAAGTCAATTTCATATGTAAACCTTACAACAATTCTATGAAGTTACTGTTGTTATCCTCATTTTGCAGGTGAATAATTGAAGCTCAGAGAGGTTGATAAAGCCATTTTATATATCCAGAGACCCAATATCGGGCAATCAGTGAAGTGACTCTAACCTAGTCTGAGTAGGTTAGAGTCACTGAATTCAGAGTTAACTTTATTCTTGTAGTAAACAATTTTTTAGTAACAATGGACAAATATTTGAGGATATTTGAACTCATGGGGAAACTAGTCACCTCACGGTCCAGGTGAATAATGTCCCCTAGAATTGTGGCATTTCGAACCTGCACAGCTGTATGTGACCCTTTGCATGTAGGAACATCAGGATAAAACAGACCTTCATGCTTACCTGAATCACTGAGAGAGGGGGAAAATTTTCTTTTTCTATTAAAGTGGAACATAATGTACCAGAATATGAGATAAATGGGAAGGGTGATTCAAAGCCACCTCAATACTAAGAACAATACTCCTGAAAAGTACACTGTATTTATTAAACATGAGTTACCAGCCAACAGGCCTCCTTCATGCTACTCACACAGCAGAATATAAAAGGGAAAGAAGAAAACCCAGAGAAGATAAGGTGACAACATAAAGACTCTGATAATATGTGCAAATATGGGGCCAGAAATATGTATTTCTTATGTGCACCTGTGTGCATGTGTACTTTGTGTCACATTGTTTATTCCATTTTTTATTCTGATGAGAACAACAACCAACTTCCCAAAAGGAGGAGTTAAACGTTACCCAAACCAGGACACCTGATTCATTCTTCAAGATATTAATAGTTACAACTAGTGGGGAAGGTTTGACCTGCCAATCTATGAAAATGTGAGCATGAATGTGTCCTTTATGTAGACAGCCCTGATCCCCCGGAATACAACTACAATACCCTGCAAAGACAATCAGAAAAGACCGATGTAGACAGAATCCTGACAATATTCAGTTTCCTCCTTCCACTCAGCCAGGGTCACCCCTGCCCTTTCTGGATATGGGGACCAATAAAACTGATTTTGAACTTGAGCTAGTTTGAACTGACTTCCTGTTATGTATCTGTAGAGAATACTGGTTATTACAGAGGACTTAATATGGCAGTTGGAAACTGTGATCACAACTCTACAGGCTTTCAGTGAAATATGCGTGTGTGTGAGTTCATGGTGAGGTTGGGGGCAGGGGGCTTTTATACCAGCTCCAAGGCACAGAGAGCTGGGAAAAACATGTGACTCAGAGAACCAAAGAGACTATGTGCAAAATAAAGCTCTAGTAGTTGCAGACGATTGCAGAAAGCTCAGGATAAAGGAGCCTGGTGCTCACAAGAATAAATCCGTGGCAGGTGAATGTCCCACCCCCTAGGCCACATGGTTTGGTGGAGCACATGGCAGCGGTGTCAGGCAGTGGTGCTGGTAGAGGTCACTTAATTCTCCTGATACTTTGAAACTCTTTTATGGTTACCATCTTAGTCCTACTCTATTCTAATAATCGTGCAATAGATATTAATCAGTTCCAATAGAGCAATCTGCATATATCTTGATTATGCATTTATAAATTTGGAATTTTCTGAATTACTGTTATAAATATGAATGCATGGATATAAGGGAACCCAGACCTTTAGCCCTAACTCTGAATGGGGATTCGGTCCCAGACCCAAGTAAAATACAATTGATGGTGACAGTGATCGTGCCACCCTGACACATGTACGCTGCTTCCCAGGCAAGTAGACATGAAGTGGGGGCAGATGTCCTTAACCCACATCTCTCATGTGGAAGCCAAAGTAGTGGTGAGGCACATTACCCATGTAGGACAAAGCCCTGAAATTGTTGTAATCAATTGCTAACAAAAGTTAGAGAGCCAACACTTCCAGAAGTCTCTCCAAATTATACGAGACTTAAAATGTTTTGCTACAGAGGCAAAGCAGTTCTGATATTATCCCCCACTCTCAAGAGTCACGAGCTTGATCATTAAAAACATTTTCTCTTAGTTCAGGGTTTATTATAGTGTATTTCTGAAAATGTGCTGCAGGGTTACACAGCTTTATAAGGACGCTGCTCAATATTCGTTGAGCAGGTATTCCAAACGGAAGGACTGAGGGAAATACAACATTCTAAGAGTTAAAGATTGAGAGGTTTCAGAACTGAAGAAAGTGGTGGCTGCCCATATGGAAGTCACGCACAGGATCCTCAGCAGAAACACCAAGTCAGGCTAGTGCAAAAGCGACTAAAGTGCTGAAGCATACAATTATAAGCACACACATAGCATACATTTCAAAATTTTAAGAAATCTATACAGAGATGTAGATAGTCTCATATATCTGGACAATTCTACCCTCCTCACATCCATCCACACATCTAGTTGTCAAATCTTTCTATATTCTTAGCTCAAATTATGATCGCCTCTTGTCCAGTGTTCTGTGACTGGTCTCCATCCTGCACTCTTGCTAATCATGAACCCACTTTCTACCCTGCAACAGGAGTGATCAAGCTAATACACAAATATGATAGAACTCACCCCTGTGACTTCAGCCATCCCTGGAGGAGAAGGTCAAACTCGTCACAGCATGTTAGGTCACCCAGGTCTGTGCATCCTCAGCTCCCTACTTTCACTATTTGCACTTCATCTATACTTAAGTCCTGGGTGAACGTTATGTGAAGTGAAATAAGCCATTAAGAGAAGGGCAAACACCACATGATCTCACTCATATGTAGACTTTAATGAGCAAACTGAACTAACAAGCAAAACAGAGATATTTGTAGGGAGAAAGCAGGGTGACAGCTATGGGGTTTTATGCAGAGAGGGATGGAGCAGAAAGGAAAAAGGACTCGTGATCCTTAGCCACTTACAGTTTTAAATGCTTTTGCCTCCGCCAGAGACCTACCCCTATGGCACCACCCCCTCCACACTCACCGAGCCGACTCTGCTCAGATATAAAAATAACCAGGAGGCTAGTGGCAGCCTTTGAGATACTGGCTCCATTGTTCTGATGCTGCCATACACACTTCACTTCCACGGCTTCCATGTATGGAAACCATGGCGGCCCCCATGCCTTTCTCTACCTACCTTTCTAAACTGAAGGCCTCTGGGAAAGAAATTTTACCGTGTAGATTCTTATTCTCTTTAATATTTGAGTGTTCAGCACATTCTACTACATGCTCAAAGATGACTTATTGCATGAATGAACAAAAATGAACATACGCTGTATGTTTATGCACTCATATTATACCTAATTAGCTCAGTAGATATCTTCAAAAGTGTAATCTGAGAATTATCTGTATTGATGTTAAGTCTGATGCAGCAGTATAAAAATATTCCAGATGATGTGATAAAACTCATATGTTAAAGCTCTACTGATTTTTATTGATATTTTTACTGAAAAATATTACATATGGAAGAATCACTTAACATTTCGGAGTCTCAGTATATTGAAAAGCACATTGTTTATGTTGATAGACATTTCACTTTTATTTTGAAATTAAATGGCAAACATATGTAAAAGTTTCTGTCCTAGTGGCTGCCAAATTCTAGGCGCAGATAAATAACATTCTCCTTCCCTGGTTGTAATGCGCACAGCCACCATCTCTCTCATTTCAGAAAAAATGAAACTGTGACGGAATGTGAGGAAGTGATGTGGCAGAACATTCTTACCAGAGTCTACAGCACTAGATCAGCTTCACTGACCCTTAGAATTTGGCTTAGACAATATTTTTATTCATATTTTGTATTGATGCCAAAGGGACTTGGAGTAGTTGCAAATATTTAGCGTAGAAATCTATTAGTTTCCTCTAAAGAATTTTATTTGTGGTAAACTCATAGTTGCTCTCTCTCCATCCTTGCCAAGAATCTTGGTTAGGGCCACTAAAGGCCTGGCCACAGGGATATAGCCCAATTAATCCTAGCTAATCACACTAAGTCCACTCTGTTCTACCAGATACTCACATTTATAGTTTCCCTTATAGACGTGGGTGGCCAGTTGGTAAGTTTTGACCAATACCACATAAAGGGAAGTCTTCAGGATGTAAGGGATCTGGGAGAAGAGCTTTTACTTTCTGATAGTGGACACATCACGAGGATACACAACTTCTGCTGCCTACTTTGCTTCACCTCTTTGACCACAGTTTAAGGATGTGATACCAGGAGGCAATTACAGTATACATGGGATCATGGAATGATAGGACAAAGTGTCAAGTGTCTGAGGATTTCCGAATGGATGCATAGAGACTTTCTGGTACCTATATCACTGCCTGGACCCAATGCATCCAAACTGGAAAACACCTACCTGCAGACTTCACCTGAGTGAAGAGTAGCATAATATGCCACATAAAATATGCCAATTTGGGATACTGTGTTGAGATATAAGCACTTGAAAAACAGCAAGTGCAGAAAGTGGTTTTCTTTTCTTTCTTTCTTTTTTTAAGATTTTATCCATTCATTTATTCGAGAGAGGGGAAGGGAGGGGAAAGAGAGGGAGGAAAGCATCAATGTGTGGTTGCCTCTCACACATCCCCCACTAGGGACCTGGCCTGCAACCCAGGCATGTGCCCTGACTGGGAATTGAACCAGCGACCTTTGGTTCGCAGGCCCACACCCAATCCACTGAGGCATGCCAGCCAGGGGAGAAAGTGGCTTTCTATGAACTCCCCTTATATGTCTAAAGACAGATCCTCAGAACAGATTCAGTTGTTACAGCTTCCTGCTTCAGGAACTTCATCACCCAGGAACACGGAGACAAGACCAGAAGTCCACACTGCCCCTGGGCAAAATCTGTCACAATCTATTATGACTCCCACCTACTCTTCTAAGAGCCCACTTATCTTTCCTAAAAATGACTTACTCTCCTCTACGAGGCCTATATGCCGACCCTTTCCATATGAAGATGATAATTAAGCCAAAAATTTAAGCCCCCTTGGGGAGTTACTCATTTTTCTCTGGATATCTCCTATACATGCAAGGGGTTTACCTGTTACCAAACTTTTTTTTTATTAATGTCTTTTCTTATAAGAATCTCAGATAAGAACTCAGAAATGGTAGAGAAAAACTATTTTTCTTTTGTTACAGGAGAAAAGCTTAATTTTCTGTTAATCGGTGTTTCTGTGACTTTTAATTAAAGCCTTCCTACTTGAAGTAATACCCAAATAAAGAAAACACTGGGGAAGAAAAAGAACTGGGTATGAAATCGACGCTTCAGCACTGTTCCGGAGAATGCAGAGGTGACACGGATTGTAAACTTTGTCACCTCTTCAAAATATTGAGTTTGCATGAATTAAATGGGCCTCCAAATTCTGTTGTGTGTTTTACCTTCTGATTTGTTTTTCTACATTGGTGACTTTTTCATTGCTCTTAAAAACTGGATTCTTGGAATCTGGAGGAACTAGGAAGCTTTCATATAACAATAATAATAGCATTAAAACATTTTCTTTATTTTCATTTTTATATTTTCAGTTATTTCATGTGCCAGTCAATTAATTTGGGTGGCATACTGACATGCCACAGTTTGCAAAGACACACTTGACCTAAAAACTTCCAAAACCTTTCTCCACATAGGTAGGACCTTCTAATTTTTACAAAAGATACATTTTCAGGAAAAAAGATACAGTCTTTCATTCTAGTGGATAAATGACTTATAAATGTGACCACCAGACTCCATTTTTAGCCATATTTAATCTGAGTAAATGATGCAGTGAAATCTAAGGACTTGTCATGAGGCAAGGGGAAGTTTTTGTTTTTAAATGAAGGTAGCCTATCTGTTACCTTTTAAATGGTTTCTAGGTGGCGACTTCCTCAGAAGGAAGGCAACGCCTGGAGCAAGTGTCCAACTGTGTGATAGAGCAACTGCGGTGGCTGGAGGGTGAAAGATGGCGACTACTAACCTTTTTGGACAATGATTCAAAACATATGAAGAACAGGTAATTCTGGGGCATGAATACTTCTGAAAATCGTTTTAAAATGGATGAAACAGTTGCTTCTGCATAATTTCAACACCTTTTGAAGTCACACAATCAAAGGGCCACAGTTCTTCTAGATTAAACCTGTTCTATTGATTTTTTTTATCTTCAATGGAGTGAATGCTACTGAGGTTTCATTTGTACAAGTTTGAAATACCTGGTTTTAAGCTCTATTTCGATACTGTGATCTTCGCCCAAGTGTACATTGATCAAGTAATGTTTTCCCCCCTTTTGATTTGCTTTGTTTTTATCTAAAAAGCAGTCTATAAAATGGGTTCTACCTAAAAAGTAGACTATTTTTTTGGTTTGCACCTTCAATAGTGAAAGTTTTCATGAATTTAAATAAAGCGATTAATCCCAAGAAAAATGTGGACAAATCAGCTCTGGCACCTATGCTCAAACAGACACACCTCCTGCAGGCCTTTGCATAAATGCATCTCTGGAGCTCTGACTCTGGTATTTATTACTCCCAAGTCCACGTTCTTCAGTAGTCATGCACGCCATGAGTTTCTAGGAGTTTTTGTTTGTCTTAAAAACCTATACCTATCATAATAGCTTGTGTGTAGTATACACTCAGTGGAAATGAAATTACTTGACTGAAAATCTCTTACCCTTGATTCAGAGAGCACATGTAGTCAAAATTCGCTGCCTGGGTCAGAATCTCCCGTCATTCCCTGTACTGGTTCTCTGCATTCCTTTTATCCTCCACATTATTTTGAATATGGTTCTAATTAAGCTCGAAATTCACCGCTCTTCAACTCACTGAAAAATGTATCTCAGCTCCGTGCAGATGGCTCTGGCTCTGCGGGCAGGCCTGCCAGTCATTCAGCCTTTCAGCAGAGCGCGCAGCCGGGGAGAACTGTTCTGATGACCGACTTTCCCTGCCCCAGGGATGCCCCGCAGCCTGACCCTGCTCGTGGTCTTGCATCAAACTCCGTCCACCAGAACCCTTCCCCAGCCCGCACTGTTCTCTTTATCCGGAGAATTTACAAGAACCCAGGTCCTGGGGAGACAGCCGCTGCTCCATGCATAGATGGGAGTGTGAAGAAGATGATGACAAACGACCCCATAGTCCCTATTAGGGCTATTTCATTCCATTAAATAAATGCCTGCTTAAAGAGACTATTTGTCACCAAGGCATAATTTAATCAACCTCATAGAGGGTGAGGAGAAAACTAGGAATTAGAGCAAGCACTCACACATGAATCAATTTTTCCCCTTCCAGATGCAAATATGCTTCAGGCTAATTCTGTCTTTGTACCTAATGACTGTACGTACTAAAAACTTATTTTCAGTCATTTGTGTCCATTAGCTAAAGCAATTTATGACACTAAGGCTTTTATAGTTATAAAATAATAATTTTTATATTTCTAGCTGGATTATTTTAAAGTAATAACAAATTCTTTTAAAAAATTATCTATCCCAATAGTGTTTTTGACATTGAAATTCTTAAATAAAAAGCATATAAATAAAACAATTGATTCACAGATTATCCAAATCTTAACTCAATTTTAGTCATAGTTAATGAGTTTAAATTCTTTATGACTAAAATAAATTCATGTAATAAAGTAGTGGCTATATTTCTAGTTAATGGATACATGAAATAGGGAACTAATAATTTAATTTTCATTATTAAAGCATATAAAATCCACATGTAGTCCTAAAGGATATAACTGTCAAATATGTCAAAAACCACTCAACAGCAAACCTAACCGGAGCACAACTAAGTGGTATATTTAAAATAACAGGAAATACATGTTCTCTGCAAATAACTATTCACAAAGAGAGTATATGAAAAGTTGCAATGCACAAGTTTAAGGAACTAGAGTTAATTTTGAGGATTAAAAAACATTTGAAATATAAAATTAATGGTGTATGTGTTTACATAAATAAATAAATTACTGAATAAATAAGGTCTGTCTACTGGTTATTATCACGGAATTATTATGTTAGTTCATGGTCCAGATCTGCAATTTGGAATATATTTCCAAAGTCCACTCTTGCGGTGAAACACCAAAAATTGCAGGGCTTCCTGTCTTGCCTTTGATGATGTGAAATTTAATATTTTTGTGAAGTGTTACTGCACTTTCAAAGGTTTGCATAAATAATCATATTTTAAATGGAGTTTTTACAGAATTTAGACAAACCAATTCCAATTAAAGCTGAGAAAGAAAATTGCAGATCGCCTTAAAAGAAACATCTAAGATCACTTGCCTTACAAAGAAAAATTCAATGCAAATTTCAGCTCGATGCCACTCTTCTAGGTGAGCCTTACCTGCTACTAAGACTAGGCAAGGTGTCACTCATATACATTTTCTAAGCATTTTGTATTTGGTCTTTACAGAATATATTGCAAATGTAACTGGTTACTTAATTATTTGCCTCTTCTTTTCCTTTCACTGGAAGCTATGGGCTACAATTTAGAGTAGGGAGTAGGCTTCTTCATTCATTGTCCTGTTCCTAGCAGTTAGTCATGTGCCTAGTTTATGGGAGATACTCAACAAATATATTTCAATAAATAATTATTAATAAAAATATTATTTAGCCAACATGCAGTAATAAAACCCCCTCTTAGCCTCAGAGCTCCCCCAAGAAGAGGACGGGAAAGATGTGTCCAGATGAATGTATCTGTGGCTTCACTGACATATGGGTGATTTTATTGTTACATTGTTGACATTTATTGTTCCTTCCATTGAGCTTCTATACAAGCAGGCTTAATTTTTGAAACAAATAAATGTAAAATGTGCGACAGTCTTTTAAGGCCCAACAGGATAACAAGCATACAAGAAAACTACAGTGCTGTGTGAAGAACTTTGATTGTCTTAGAGGTAGATATTTAAAAAGGAAATAAGTTTGGGGGCGGTGTTGTGTGCAAGAGGTAAAAGAATTAATAAGTACAAATTGGCTGATACAAAATAGTCGAGGGGATCCAAATGTGCTAAATAACAACTCGGCAGAGCGACAATGCTGGGGTCGATGTGGAATTCTTCAAACTGTAGATCTGCCACCAAACGTATCACAGCCATGATGATGAGAAATTGGGAAAAGATATAAAAGTCATTAGTTCTAAAACTCCCTGTTGAACCTCAGGCAAACATTTAAAATACTGCCAAACAAGCATATGTTTATACATAACTATTTCCAGAATTATAGCTGTCAATAGAGTTGGTAATAGAATTTTTAAAAGAAATTTATATAATGTATAACTAATATTATTCTGTTCAATGAACAATGAAAGGTTTTTTTTTGTATTTTAACCTTTAATTTCAAGGGTATTCTAACTGAGCATTTTCTCTCACTCTTCAGAGCTTTATATTAATAAAGGGACTTTATCCACAGATTTTTGGAATAGAAGAAAGGCAGAATAGACTTTTAAAAAATTAATATGAGCTACATTATAGAAATTAAAAAACAGATTCAAATGGCTATATTAGCTGTCCAATGTAGTAGTTAATAATCATCAGGTGATAAACCATCCTAATTCTTCTTTTCTATTTTTATATGATGTAGCTTCTCCAACTTTCTGGAGGAAAAAATGGGAAGCATTAATATAAAAGACAATATCTACATATTTGAAAATTTATTCACATAGTTCATAATTCAACCACTAAAATACTGCCTTAACATAGGTTATAGTCTAGTATTTCAAATGAAGTTGCATTTATAATAAGATTACATGAATAAATTATAAAGAGTAAACACTTTAAAATATAATCTAGAATGCACATTTGAACCTGAAAGAGCTAGACATGTGTCAGATGGTAAATATATTTTAAGTCACATCTCTTATCTTATGTAACAAAATAGAGAAACATAATATTTGATATTTAGGATGCTCTATTTGCTGTTATCATTCAGAGAAAGAATGCTTTCATAATTAGCTTTGCAGATAGATTATGAAATACATATTTGTCATAAAATTTTTATTTCTGTTACTCATAGTTTTCCCTCTGATTCTTTTCATGAGTTGATATATTATTTTACAAATAAAACTCGTTTTTTTACTTTTCCCTTAGAATACATTTTTAATGAATGACTCCTTTCTGTTTATTTAAAATATAGATGATGAATATATTTTACCAAGATCAGACTTTTCATCATATACATTTCTTAGAGGAATATATATATATTCCTCTCTCTATATAAATATATCAATACATTTATTCATGAAAGGCTTCGCTTATGGGGGAGGAAGAAACTTTCTTCTGCCCTTCTAAGGCTCTTTTGGCTGGTCTGATAATCAAGTGAACATGAGATAGATTAACAAGAGAAAATAACCAAGTATAATTACACACGCATATATGGGAACTCCCACATACAGGAGAGAACCACATAAACGAGAGTCTCAGAGACAGAAAGGAAAGCTGAGGTTTACAGGACGCTCTGAGCTAAACACGATCCCAGGCACCTTGGGGCTTCAGAGGCACTCCACAGTGATCAGAAGAGCCGATGTTCAGTAATTAGTAGTTTGTCCTCCCATAGACATAGGTCAAAAATGGTTATCCCTGACATCCTCTTATAAAGAGCAAGGCAAATTCTTCTTGGTAGTCAAGGAAGTGGGAGGTGGGGTGGGCAGAAGTTTCTCTTGAGCCAATTTTGCCTTTAGTGCAAAATAATGGGCAAGCCATACGGGTGCGTCTTGCAGTGACTCTCTTCGAACTCCTACATGCTCATGTCTTCAAATTCAAAAACTGATATATTCTGTTATCAAATATTAGCATAAAACCCACAAAATGCCTATTTTACCCAAAAAATAACTGCCTCCTGGCTGAAAATAACTAGGTATTAATTTTTTTAAATTGTATTATGCTCACCAGTGCAGACTGAATCTTTTCAGACTAGATTCACTAGGCCCAAGGTCATTTCTAATGCGCTCTATTAAGTATCCAAAGGTTAATTTTCTGATAAGCCTTTGACATGTTTTTGTCCTTCTAACATAACTGACCCTTTGGAAGACAACTCTCTCCATCTACATGTGAAAAGTGCTGAATGTTTCCTTTAGTGAGGTTTAAATTGCTTTTACAGGTCAGGTCATCTCACTGAATGGTTTCGCATTACTTTATTCAGCTGGTAGCTCTCAGAAACATAAAAATGTTTCACTTCAATTTCCCTTTAAAACGGAACTTAGTATTGTGTTTGTACAGTTAAAAATTTACTATGTTTCTCCTCATATTCTTCACTGTATATAATAATGCAATAATTCTAAAATTATTTTAGAGTTTTAGGTTTTAAATATGACTGATGGTGTAGAAGGGACTTTTTGCTTCTTTCTTTCTAACTTCTTAGCTGAGATCACTGTAGTAAAAGATGGATTGATAAGAGAAGAGCAAAGAAAAGTTTGTTAACATGTTACACCTCATATACATGGAGACACCCTGGGGAAGATTAGTAACTTCTACACGTGGCTTAGACTTCAGGCTCAAATACAATCTTAACAGGGAAAGGGAAGGCAGGAATGGGCCTCTTAGGAGAAAACAGATATATCTCTCCTTTTCAAAAGTTCATATTTTGCCACCTCACTTTTATGAAAGACCTACATAAGTACCTGTTTCCATAACCAAAAGAAATTTTCCAAGAGGATTTTTATTTTAATGAATAAAAGCAAAAATAGCATTCAGTATTTATTTTGCAGCAAGCCCTAATAGAGGAAATGTGCACCCTGAGCAGCTAAAGTGGCGCCACCAAGCGCTTTCCCCTGGAATGACACTCAACACCTCAGCCTCAAACTGACATAGCTTTCTGTTTTAGAGCATCTGTGTTTTAACTTCATTTATTTTGTACATCCTTTAGTAATAAAAGTATCAGAAAAGTGTCCTAAAGTATCAGAAAAGCCTGAGAGAACTCTTACGGTTTTAACACTTAGTGTAAAAATGGACATGATTAAGCAATTTTGATCGTGGTGAACAAATAAAAACATTGTGCATGCTTTGAATTATGTCTATGAGCTCCTAAACTTTTTTCCATATAAATTAATGGTAACTGCTTCAGCTTGGGAAAAGTTTCGTAGAAAAGATGAATGGGCCCCTAGAAGAAGAGATGGGCTATGAAAGATTACGACAAAGTTTGTCTGGGTATGAGGTGGACTTCTAGTCTTCTGTAATGAGTCAATCTTCCCTGGGTGATGTTTTAACCAAAAACAAACAACAAAAAAAAGGTTAGGCTGTTATAAAAAAATAATTTATTTGAGAAAAAATGGGCACATATTAAAGTAGCAATTTAAATCGTGCACTGGACAGAACAAAGAGTTATAAAGGCAAAGCCACAGGTGTAGTTCTCATTTAGGTCCTTTATGCAAATGAACTATGCTGGCTAGGTCAGCAGGGATTGTTAGATTGATTATGCAAATGAAGGAGTCTAGAACTTCAAGTCCAGTTCCACTAGGGTCCTCTGTGTGAGTAAAGGATGCTGGCCGGTGAAATGGATTGGCTCCTTTAATGGGAACGGATATAGACGGTCCAGTTGCAATGGTAAGGGGGAAGTATTTAGTCCATAGATAGTAGTTGTTGGTCCAGGATGTTTACAGCTGAGCTACGAGCTTAGTGACAGATAAGTGACTTCATAGCAGCTCTGAGAACTGAGCCATGAGACTTGTATGGGCAAGCACTTCCTCAGTGGCCTCCTGACTCCACTTTGACTCTCAGCAATGCTTACTCCATGTGATTTTCTCATTATCAGATGAAACTAGTGGGGAGGTGATTTCTGACAGCTGAATTTACTTTGGAGCATCTTTCTTTAGGCAGGTAAGGGGAGTTTAAAGACAACAACTCACTACATTTGCTGTTTTTTCAAGTGATTATAGCTCAAAACAATCAATATACCTAAGTAGCACATTTTGGGTATCATGCCCCGAACTCTTACAGTCACATAGAGGTGTCATTTTGGGGTGACATATTCTGCTACCCTTCAATGACCAGACACCTCTTAGATTACTTCCTACATGTGGCAGTATCCCGCAGAGCTTTGGAATCCAATTATTGCAATTCAATTAGAAGCATACATTGAACAATGATCAAGGCAGATTGTCTTGAATAATTTTAATGTTTAAATTTTTGAACCGCCTTCTGCGATGCAGACATTGCTCATGCATTTTTACCTCTCTCATAGGGGCTTAGGGCTATTTAAGCTAAATGCCTACCCTTGGGCTTTAAAATACTGTAAAGTTCCATAGTGAATTCCTCTGGGGAAGTACCCCAGGCCTGGTATTAAAGCACACATTTGGAGGTTCTCACCCTGAGCCTGCGTGTATTAAATAACGTTTTCTGAAATCTCTCAATGTGTTGTTCGGATCTGGCCTCAAGCACGCTGTTTACCTTCCACTTCCTGTATTTATTGTCAACTTGGTTCTCGCCTGCCCTCCCAAGCCCACTGGGCTTCTGCTATTACAATCATCCTACCTCCAAAATAACCACGACAATCAATGATGTTTTCATTGTCTCCATAGTTTTGCCTTTCCCAGAATGTCACGTAGTTGGAGTCATGGAGTACATGTCTTTTTCACATTGGCTTCTTGTACTTAGTAATATGCATTTAAGATCCCTCCATGCTTTTTTCTCATTGCTTGATAGCTCATTTCTTTTTTGCATTGAATAATATTCCATTAACTGGGTGTCCCACAATTTACCCATTTACCTACTCAAGGACATCTTGGCTGCTTCCACAGTACGGCAGTTACAAATAAATCTGCTGTAAACATCTGTGTTCAGGCTTTTGTGTACATAAGTTTCAGACTTTGGGGTCTACTTGCTTGTTCACCTGCTGAGAACATGTTCAGTTTTGTAAGAAGCCACCCAGCTGACTTTCAAAGCGACTGTGACAATATTCATCCCATCGTAAAAATTATTTTTTAAATTCCACAAATTTTGTGTCAAATAGTACCAAATATGTCCTTAGAAAAAGAAAATGTGAAATGCTATGACAAAGTAGTATAGAAGACAGAGTTGAGGAATAAAATGACATTGCCATAAAGTATGTGTGAAAATGAATGCACCCAGGGCTGAGAAAAAGGCCATGTATAAAGGGGACCGATAAATGTCCAGAGAAGCAGGTAGAAAAGAAGATATATCAGATAAGTTCCACAGAGAAATTGTTCACCTTAGTGAAATGTGAAGCTGGTGGACAATTTTGAGCCAAGGCCACTCATACACTTGAACTTAATATATTTATAGTTAATTTTTATTGTATTTTAAAAAATACCATTTATCCCCTTATGCCTTCAACCACCTCCCCCTACCATCTGTTGTCTGCATCCCTGAGGCCTTGTTTTCCCTTTTCACTCAATCCTTCCACCCCCACACCCGCCCCCTGCCCCAGCCCAGAGCTGTCAGCCTGTCTCAACTTCGCTTGTTAGTTCTGCTTGTTCATTAGATTCCACATATGAGTGAATTCATACAGTATTTGTCTTTCTCTGACTGGCTTGTTTCACTTAGTATAATACTCTCCATGTCCATCCATGCTGTTGCAAAGGGTAAAATTTTCTCCTTTTTACAGTCACGTAGTATTTCATTGTTTAAATGTACCATAACTGTTTTATCCACTCATCTACTGATGGGCCCTTGGGTTGCTTCCAAATCCTGGCTATTGTAAATAACACTACAATGAACATAGGGGTGCATATATTCTTTCAAATTAGTGTTTCTAGTTTCTTTGAATAAATTCCCAATGACTATCATTAATAAATCAACAAACAGCAAGTGCTGGCGCGGAGGTGGAGAAAGTGGAACACTTCTGCACTGTCGGTGAGCGTGCAGATTGGTACAGCCACTGTGATAAACCGTGTGGATTTTCCTCCAAAATTTAAAAATGGATCTGCCTTTTGACCTAGCAATTCCATTTCTGGCAACTTATCCAAAGAAACTTAACATTTTAACAGTTCTAGTTGCTTTGTTGAAATGGATTGTAAAGGGCATGAGTGGAATAAGAAGACCAGTCTAAAAGTAAAAGCAAACACATAACTGCAGCACCAAAACACATTATAAACATCTGGTAGTTATTTTGGGAACGCATTATAGGGATTCTCTTAATACAACGCCAAGTAAAAACTTTTTACCAACTGAAAATTATATCTAGTCTTCATTCCTCCCACTACTTTATGAAGGTAATGTCTATGCTATTGCTAACTCGATACCTTGAATATCCTACACCTTATGGTGATAATGGAAAACATAACGCTATTTCAATATCTTTGTGGAAATTTAGAGCCAACTTATCCAAAATGTAATAGTTTTCCAGTTTCTTACAGAAAAACAAAATAGCTTGATACAATAAAACTATCATTTGCTATAGAAGTAAAAAGGAATGACCAATTCATTTACTATAAAATTAGTGAATTTAAATTTTAAAAAGCAAAAATTATCTTTGTATGCAGTTACCCTTAAGTGTTTAGAATATTTTTCACATCACTGGAATTATTTGTCCACTCTAACCTATAGACTGTGAAACCCTTAAGTGGAGAACCAAGTTCGTTCCACTATGTATTCTTAGCTTTTAGCATAGTTAATGGCATATAAAAAATGTTTAACAAATATTTGAAATAAAGGAAGGAAGAAATAATTTAGACAGAGATTCAGTCTATCACTTATCAGAAAAATGGAGGGAATGGATCTGCTGTGGGGTAGCCTGGCATCAACCTCTCAGAAAACTGACCAATTTCCCACGTGTTTTTACCCTTTTCTCTTGCTGGCAGTATCTCTAGAGGGATGAAACTTTTAAGCAGAAAGGGTAACATATGAATCTTTCCCTACTTCTTAACACTTGAAAGGTCAACTTTAAAATCACTGCTGTATTCCAAGAAGGTCTTCAAGCAAGTAGTTGGTGCCAAAATCAGTCTAGTAAGCTGAATAGTTCATTTAACAATGACCTCCAGAGACTGTGCTAATAAGGGATTCCACTGGGAGGCAAAAACCCAAAGCATTTTAAGTTCCTTTACTATTCTGCTGAGACGTTTTAGGTAATAATGATTTCAAGCGGTGGCTTTAGATTCAGATCGACCTCTACTTGAATCCTGGCTCTGCGAATTGGTTTAAGTACTATGGGAGGAAGAAAATCAATCAGTCAGCCAATGTTTATTTCATATATACAGGTTACCTAGGCACTAGCAACTGTGAAGGATTAGAAAATGCTTTTGTATTTTTCTTTCCTTGGTAATCGTAAAGTGAATAATTTTAAACATGACATTCAAGAAGTACAATATAGGTTCTTTTGAATTGGTGTTTCAGTATTCTTAGGGTATAATCCCAACAGTGGAATTGCTGGGTCAAAAGGCAGTTCTATTTTTAGTTTTCTGAGGAAATTCCATAAGTGCCCATCAGTGAATGAGTGGATAGGAAAAAAAACCCAAAAACTATGGTACATTTGCACAATGGGATACTGTGCAGCAGAAAGAAGGAGCTCCTACCCTTAGCAACAGCATGGATGGAACTGGAGAGCATTATGCTAAGTGAAGTAAGCCAGGGGGTGAAAGATAAATACCACATGATCTCACCTAGAAGTAGAACCTAATTAACAAAATAAACAAGCAAGCAAAATGGAACCAGAGACATTGAAATAAAGAACAAACTGACAGCAACCAGAGGGGAGGGAAGAGGGGGCTAATGGGGAAAAAAAGTGGAAGCGTCATTGAGGAATATTTATAAAGGACCCATGGGCAAATCCAAAAGGGGTAGGTTCAAGGGAGGGAGGTAGAGATGGGTGGGGTGGGGGACTTGGTGGAGGGACATGGAGACAACTGTAATTGAACACAAATTTTAAAAAATTATTAAAAATAAATGGTAATATAAGCTCAAAACAAAAAACACAATATAGAGACCTTTTCTCCTATGACCTTTATATAATGACCTCTTCACTCAACTACTGTTTACATGAATAATTGTATAGCAATCAAATATCGGTATTCTTTATCATCTATGCATTTTGCTTATTTGGGCTTTTCAAAGAGCCTTCCTAACTTCATAGCAAGCATATTGTAAATGTATGCATGAGTCAAACCAAAGCACTATCATAAAGGCAGCTTTTAATGTATTAGTTCTGTTGATTCATTACTATAGGACATCTTCACAGTGTCCCAGTAATAATTTATTAGAATGCTCCATCATAGTATGGACACAGAATAGAAATTGGCCAAAGTTTGACTCGGGCACTTACAATATTAAAAATTATACATTATACATGGAGCTTGTCCCCATTTTTAGAAATAAAAATATTTATTTATGTTATATATCTAAGTATTGTATCATCCATGGACAACAAGTGAAATGATGTTTAAAATGAATATCACTTAATATTGTATTTTTCTCTGTATATACAAAATGACCAAAAATAAATATATTTCACCAACCGGAAGTGATAATGTAAAACAATAGATTATTATGAGACTAATTATGTTTGGTAACTATGCACACTGAATTGGTATGAATGCTATTATTTTTTCCCAGAATCATGGCATTGCACTTAGGTTTTCTAATAAACTAGAGTTTCATTTTCCCTATAGTTGCTAAATTAAATATTCAGAAAGCAATAATGCATTTACATAATGGATAACCTGAATATTTTTTGATTTGGAAAGAAAAGAATCAGATGTGAGTAATAGAAATGGTGTTTTAGATCTCATGGACTTGCCAAGGAGTCAAGACAATTTTACCAGAGATGAAAGTCTCATGATTACAATCCTGATGTAATTAAATCAAGGTCTTCTGATAGTCTGCTGGTTGTACTCCTAAAATCAATTTGTTATAATTTGATGTAATTATGTCCTTGTGAATAAATTTGTGGTCAATAAAATTTACTTAGAAATTCCATACTCAACTTTCATGAGATCCTCAGTTTCAAACCGAGCCGCTTGAATAATAAATATGGTAAGAATCAACATCTTTATAAGATTGCCTCCCTGCTTATGAAAAAGCATCTGTTCCTATATAATTTTTTGTCTTTAAAAAATAATTTTTCCTACAAATTATTAAATTTTATTTCTAAATATATTATTATATGTATCTTTTTATGATATTTTAATAACTTGCTGTCAACACTCAAAAATTATTTTTAAGATCACACATACAGCAAACTTAATTTCTCATTAGCAATCAATATAGGTATTATTTTGGATTGTCTGTGAACAAAAGTACATAATCTGGACTCAGTGTTAACTTTGTTGCATTTTTCTTACCTAATCTTTATAATTTAACTGTATTTTGATTTTCTACTGGACCAGCTGGAATATTTGTTTAGAAATTAAGGTGCTGGAAATAGAAATCATGAAAAGTGTCCTTTATAGGTAATGGCAGGTTTCGGAGTATGACCAAAGACATTAGTAGATGAAGTATGATGAGGAATGAGAATATTCTTATCCAGTTAGTCCAAGAAGCAAGATGGCTGCTAATTGAAGAAATCTAGATAGAAACATAAGACATATATAATAGATAAGACATATATAATGTTGTTAGGCCTATGATTGAGAGAGTATCTATGAGCTAGAAGCTATAGTCTATAAGACTAAAAAAGGATGACTTTGGGGATAATAGATTTACTTTGCTAGGAATAATATAAAGTAAAATATTCTATTGTTGTAAAGCTCAAAACTGAAGTGTTTAGGGAGCAGAGAAGTTGAATATATTTGAATCAATAAATATTCAGATAAACCAGTTTTTTCAGTCCTCTATTCAAAAATTTGCCCTCAAAATCTGTTAAATCATCTCCAATTTATGTATTTAAATTCTGAGAATTGTTCTATAGGCAATTATGATTTATAGATGTGTTTGTCTATGCTTAAGTCCTGTGAGATTCTTCTATATTGATTCTTATCTTCTAAATTTCTTTTTAATGTTGAATCTCTGAAGCAAAATTTTTTGGATTATTTTCAGTGACCAAGTTAAGACCTTTTCTTCCTCAGATTTCATTGTTAAATCTTAGGTTCAAGGATAAGTATTTTTTAGTGTCTCTCGCATATAGATTTTCCTTACAAAATTCTATACATTAATAAAAAAAAGTTTTAAGAGAATATGACCTTTGCCCATTTCTCGTTTATCATTTCTTAGAGCCCCTTTAATTTGTTCAGAATTCACCCTTTGCTTATCTTAGGGTTCACGTGGAGAACGGTGAGGAACACCATCTACAGATTACCTTTAATTCGAATTTTACAACAGAGACCCAATGGGTGTTGTTATTCTGTATCTTTTGTTGTTGTTGTTGTTCTTGCTAAGGAATAAACTTCAAATGTTTGTTACTTCAAATATATAAATGGTAGAAAGAAAAGCAACAGTTTCAACCTTTCAGGTTATTTAAACTCTAATTTTATTCTCCCTCGATCTCTGTTGTTCCCCATTTTGCCTGATTTCTTATGTGTGCCCTTTCAGAAGTCTTAAAAAATCCCTACACACGTTGAATGCCTCAAATGTGTGAAAGAAGAGTATAAGTTTTAACTCTGTTCTCACTTTAGAGACATAAAGTCTAAGGCCACTGCTTTTTTGGCTGAAGAAATGTCACCTGAGACCCATAAAACTTGACACTAATAGATCGTGAAATTTAAATTTAAAACCTTATGACTTTCATATGCCTCTCTCTGAATGCCTTTTTTTCTCTCTCCTCCATTTATCACCTTATCATTTCGTAAAGTCTATTAAAGACCTTTTCTCCTGTGGAGTAACATTGGAAAAGAATGATTTTCAAGAATAAAAAGTCTCAACATAGCAATAATGACTTTGTCATAAGAAGCACGATAAAACACATCTTAACATTTATGTAATGCTGATTCTTCTAAAAATATCACGTACATTTTATATTTAATGGTCATCAGTGAAATGGAAAGAATTAACATTTCATATTTCAACTTGTTCACATTTTTAACTCACTTTTACATTGTGTCAGCAGAATCTTTTTTTCAAAGATGTTTCGAAATATTAACCACTTCTGTCATTTTAAAGCTGGAACATATTTAGAATCGTTTTTACATACGTGTTGCCTGCATTGAAAAATGAGCATTAGTGGTCTTAATATCTCTACAGTAATGCCAAATAATAAAATCACAGTTATATTTTTATGTTAAATTACACCAGAGCTTCAAATCCTGATGTTGAAAATGTTTAACATCCTGTTAAAAATGATGTGGTCCTTGCCCACGCAGTTCAGTTGATTGGAGTTGTGTCCCATAATCCAAAGATTCTGATTCGATTCCAAGTCAGGACTCACACCTGGATGCGAGTTCCATCCTCAGCCTGGGTGCTTGTGGTCCCCAGTGCCCGCACAAAGGGGAGGCAACCGTTTGATGCTTCTCTCTCACATTTATGTTTCTCTCCCTTCTTCCCTCTCTACAAGTGATTGAAAAATGTTGTCCTATGAGGATTAAAAGAAAATGATGTAATGACATTTAAAGTACTTACTGCCTTGCCCTGGCTGATGTGGCTCAGTGGACTGGGTGCCGGCCTGAAAACTGAAAGGTCACCGGTTTGATTCCCAGTCAGGGCACATGCCTGGGTTTTGGGTCAGGTTCCCACTTGGGGATGTGAGAGAGGCAACTGATTGGTTAATCTCTTTCACAGGGATTTTCTCTCCCTTTTTCCTCCCTCCCTTCCCATCTCTCTAAAAATAAATAAATAAAAGTTTAAAAAAATAAAAAAAATACTGCATGAACAGTAAAACTACGTTAAATGTTTTTGCTAACTGTGGTTGATATATTTGAGAATGCTGATTCTTTCTGTTTCAGAGCATAAAATCTGTGTAACTGAGTTATTTTAAAGACAATCTTTGATTCTATTAAAATGATCTATATATTTTAGGAATGTATTATCCTTTAGTTCAGTCAGTATCTTTTCCTACTTTAAAACATTTGTTCTGTGCTTTAATATAATGCAGTCTGACACTCTATAACCA
Organism: Desmodus rotundus; assembly: GCF_022682495.2. Lineage (NCBI taxonomy): Eukaryota > Metazoa > Chordata > Mammalia > Chiroptera > Phyllostomidae > Desmodus > Desmodus rotundus. The sequence goes on along the minus strand of NC_071399.1, from coordinate 82,555,768 downwards.
ACTCATTAATGGCAGAAAAAGTCATTTTAGAGTTAGTATAACATTTTAAATTTTATTTATTGACTTTTTTGTACATGGTATTTCCATTCACAATAAAATTCTTCAGTATGCTGATACATGAACATTTTGTTAACTTCTGATGAATCTTTCATTAAAGACTTTATAAAGTAAAAAAAATAAGTTTTCCTATTATAAGTGATCATCCATTAGTGGAAAATATAAGAATTCCCCCATACAAGATGTTTCAGGATTGCTTCTTTATTAAAAGGAAATCTAAGATAGGGAGACCCAATGTTGCCCAGGAGAATCCACCTATTACCAGTATTATGAGGCTGCCAAATCTAAAATTTTTCAACAATAAACTTGAATATTCTTTCAACTTACTAATACACATTTGTAACATGTTGTAATAACATAAAATCATATAATCTTTCCAATAAATGCAAAAAGTTCTTGACAAAATTCAGCATTCTTTCAAGACAAAAACTCTGAAAACATTATATGTAGAAGGAAACCTCAAAAACAATGTAGCCATATATAACAAACCCACGATTAACATCACACTTAATGTTGAAGAGCTGAAAGCAATTCTTATAAACTCAGAAACCAGAAAAGGATGCCCACTCTCACCACTATCTACACAACATAGTCCTGAAAGTTCTATCTACAGCAATTAAACAAGAAAAAAAAAATTAGAGGCATTATCCAACTCAGAAAGAAAAAAGTAAAATTCCTTCTGTTTATAAATGACATGATCTTGCACAAAGAATTTACTCAATAATGATAGAACTAATAAACAAATTCAATAAAGTTGTAGTATACAAAATCAACATAAAAAATCAATTACATTTCTATACACTAACAACAAACTATCCAAGAAGAAATTATCTCATTTACAATAGTATCAGAAACAATAAAAAACTTAGCATCTTTTCATATGTCTATTGGCCATCTGTATGTCATCTCTGACATATGAAATATGCTCGATATTGCTAATTATCAGAGATATTCAAATTAAAACCACAATGAGATATCACTTCATACTGGTCAGAATGCATATCATCAATAAAACAACAAACAGCAAGTGCTGGCGAAGATGTGGAGAAAGGGGAACACTGGTGCACTGTTGGTGGGAAGGCACACTGGTGCAACCCCTGTGAAAAGCAGTATGGAAATACCTCAAAAAATTAAAAATGGATCTGCCCTTTGACCCAGCAATTCTACTTCTTGGGATTCATCCAAAGAAACATGAAACACTAATTCAAAAGAACATAAACACCCATATATTTATTGTAGCATTATTTACAATTGCCAAGATACAGAAGCAGCCCAAGTGTCCATCAGTAGATGAGTGGCTAAAACAACTATGGGACATTTACACAATGGAATACTACTGGGCCATTACAAAGAAACTTTTACCCTTTGCTACAGCATGGATGGACCTGGAGAACATAATGCCAAGTGAAGTAAGACAGTCAGGGAAAGACAAATGCTGTATGACCTCACTCATATGTGGAAATTGAGGAACAAATTTAATTAATAAGCAAAGTAGAGACAGACTCATAAATAGTGAGCAGACAGATAGCTTGGAGGGGTTAGGGGGTAGAGGGATTGAGTAGAAAGACAGAAGAAATCTTGGGCATGGACAACAGTGTAGTAATTGCTGAGGAGTATAAGGGGGACAAATGGTAATGGAAAAATACAATAAAAATAAATTAATACATTTAAGAAAATAAAAGGCAAAATAACTAAAATACTTAAGAACAAATTTAACCAAGGAAGTAAAATATCTGTGCACTGAAGATTACTAACATTGATGAAAATCTAAAGAACATAAAAGTGAATAGAAAGATATCTATTGATTGACTGGATTAATTAGTATTATTAAAATGACCTACAGATATAATGCAAACCTAATTGAATTATCAATGGCATTTTCATAATTTTCCTAAAATTCTTATGAAATGATAAAAGATTTTGAATAGCCAAAGCAATTTTTTGAAAAAAAGAACTTTTTGAAGACATCAAACACATTTTCTGCTCTCAAACTATACTACAAAGCTATAGTAATTAAAACAGTATGGTACTAGGATTAAAAACAAAAACAAAGACTGATAGAATAGAATAGAGAGCCCAGAAATAAATCTATGTATATATAGTCATCATTTGACAAGTGGAGTCAATAATACAGAAAGGGGAAAGGATAGTTGCTTCAATAAATGGTGTTGGAAAAAGTGGAAAAAACATACAGAAGAATGAAATTAGAATGAAAGTATTTAAGGAGTCATCTATTAAATGATTGATTGATGGGTAATCTCCCTAAGTAAGTGTATATATATATATATATATATATATATATATATGTATATATATATATATAAAGCATATCTATATATATATAAAATAAGTATATATATGACAAATAATATGAAATAAAATATTTGGTTTCATAAATGCACAGTCTTTTAAAAAGTTTTTCAAGATGTACAGTTTAGTTTTGACAAGGTATTTTCATTTATATTCACTGTATTAAAAGTAAAACTAAAATTTACTTAAAATATTAATAAAAATAAAATATAAAAACATAAAAATATATTTTAGAAAAATAATTACATTAAAATTACATTTTCTAAAACCGAAATTAAGTGTGGTGTTTCCCTACATGTTTGCAGATTTGTAAAAATATCTGACCTTTTTAAAATATCAGCTAGATTTAGAAGGGAGAAATGTTATAATAATTTTCAGCTAATTGGTGGTATTCTTCTTTGCTGCTTTCACCAAAATGTGACACATGGTAGTTTCCTAAAGTTTAGTTTTAATGTGAAATCTAAGAATATAGCAACAAACTTTTCATATTCTTCCACAATAAAATTCATTGACCTAATTTGTACTTTGAAAAGATCTTTGCCCATATATACTTTTATATCTTTCTATATTGGTCATTTGGGATATATTGTTTCACTGGGTTGTGGAGATGCTGTAAAAGTTGAAACGTTTAATCATTTAATATAGAAACATTGCCAATCTCATCAGAAGATTTTTAAGTATTACAAATCTGTCAAAGTTATAGTGACAGATACAAGCTCTATAGAAATATATTCTTTCTCAAAGATTAGATTTTATAATTGGCAGCACATATTGTCAGTTTTACTTTGTTCCTCTTCAAAACACTGCCCAACACCCAGGTGTGACAGCTATAGTTTGTCACTTATTCCTTTAAGTAAAACTGGTATTCTGTGAAAAAAGCAGCTACTTAAACTTGTAACTCAAACAAAAAAAATGTTTTTACCAAAAACAGCTATTAGAACATGACGCGTACTTCTCTTTTTGTCGCACAGAATATGTTTATAATGCCCACCAGAATCAAGATGTAAGAAAAGTAATCATTTCACCCCTTCATCAGATATATAGGTGACTAAAGTGAACCTGGATCCTCCCTACCCGCCCCGCCCACCATCAAGGTCATGGCAGTGAAGAATATAAATGACTAATGCAATCTGGAAAGACTGTCTTTGTTAACACCGAGGATGGAAGCAGTTTTATCCATGCTGTATTTCGCAACTTTGAAAGAATTAACAGGCTAAAAAAAGACAAATAGTACCTTACTGTTAGTGTGAAAGTTATCTTGACCTTGTGAACCCCTGAAAGTGTCTCAGGGAGCGCCAGGGTTGTTCGAACTGTATCATGAGACCTGATGTCTCACTAATTATTTCTGTGTGTGTGCCCGTGCATGTGTTTGAAAGAAAACTTTAATATTGCAATGCAAAATTGTTTGAAAACAAAGCCTTTGAAAAAATGTAAACTCTCATTTGAATAATGTCGCATTAAACTATGTGACTTAACAGAGAAACAAACAAAATATAGTTTTCTCTTGGAAAACAAAGCTCAAAGGTATATGCGAGAATTTTTAAAAACTATGTAAGTAAATATATATATATAATGCTATCTCAAGAAGTGGGAGCTATGTAATAATGATAATCATATAATCTTTATAACTAGAAAGTTGACTTACAGCAGCAGAAAATAAAAGTAAAAATCTTTGTCTTCCAGGACCTTATACTGTATTATTAGTCCCTTAGGCCTGCTGGAACACAGTACCATAATTTGGGTGGGTTAAATCAACAGAAATCTATTCTTTCACAATTCTGGAGGAAAGAAATATGAAAAGAAATGTTGGCAGGGTGGATTTATTTTGGGGGTTTCAGAGGTGTCCTGTGTTCTGTCCCTTTTCCCTCACTTCCAGTGCTTGGCTGTCGTGTTTAGCAATGCCCTTGCCTATGGCAGCATAGGTCCAGTCTCAGCCTTCTTCACGTGAAATCCCACCTGTGTCTTTTCTCCTCTTTGTATAAGGTTATTGGGATATTGATCCACCCTACTCCAGTGTACCCTAATCCTGATTTAACTAAGTACATCTACAATGATGCTATTTCTAACTAAGTTCACACTCAAATGTTCCAGGATGGAAATACATTTTAGGGGACACTATGAAACCCACAAAAACTCTGTTGTGGATATAAAGAAATAATACACAAAATATGTGAAATATATAGTTTATTAGATAATGCTATTTACTGGGAAGAGAATAAAGCACAGAAGGGAAAAACAGCCTTTGATGTCAGCATGCCTGCTTTCCTGTGGGATTTACAAAGAGTTGTTTGGGTGACGGTGTTGGTCTGGCACAGTCCAAAGGCACAGACTGAAGAGGCCAAAGCTCCAGAGAGTACGTCTTACAGAAGAGTTCCTCTGGAATGGCTGCACTGGATTTATTTTAAAAAGGCTGCATTTATGTCAACTTTATAACAGTTTATCATGTTGAATATGGCCAACAAAAATTCATAATTTCAACAAACCCCACCTCTGCCAGCAGCACACAGATTTGCTTTTAAACACTTCTATCTCAGTTATGACACTATGCCTCAAATTGCTTGAACTGTCATTATTTCTTTACAACTTACGTATTTGCATATGATTCATTTGTAACTCCTTTCATCTCTACCTTAAAAATCTGTCTGAGAGCAAATGACTTCTAATCACCTTCATCATTAGTGTAGGCCACCTTGGCAAGCCCCAGTAATCTGTCATTGAAACTACTGACACAGCCATCTCTCTAGTCTTCCTGTTTCACCTTTGTCTCCTAAAATATATTTCCTTACAACAACAAATAAATATGCTTTCATCTCTTGAATTAAAATTCAACTTCTTATGATACTCAAAATAAAATTAAAACTTTTGCAATATATACAAGACTTTACAAATTTAACTCTAAGGTACCTTTCCAACTTTATTTTCCTCTTTCTGTTATAATCAAAATTTTGTTAACATCCTTAACAGCTCTGTGTCTCCCCCCTTAGAACCTCTGCATGTCCTGACCTTTCTTGCCAGAAGACGTTTCCACAGTTATTCACAGGACTAACACTCTCATTTTACTCTGGTTTAGGCTCACACATCAGAGAAGAAAAACCATATAAAAGAAAAGTGACTCATCACCGTTGATCCCCTTAACTGCTTCATCTATGATCCCTTTACCTTCCTGCAAAAGTTTATTGGGGATCTGAATTTGTTTATTGTGCGTCTTCCCCAAGAAAATATTCATTCTCCAAGGGGAGGGACTTCTCTTGACTCTAATCAGTATCTGGAATCTGCAAGAATGGCTGGCACGTGTTTAGCATGTGAGAGTGTTTGCCACTGTATGTGGCACTTGATGTGTTCAGTGTCCCCAAAACATTAATAGAGGCCATCAAAGGGTTGGGGTATTTCTTATGTATGTGGAGAGTTTTAAAGACCAGAATGCGCATCCTGTGTTAACTCCTCTACTGATTAATAAAATATTTTGTAGTTATTTAATATTTTGACTAAAAGATTGCATGGACACTTTGGAGTACACATTTAGTCAATCTGGAAGACTCAGGGTGATAAACACATAAATAAAATTACTCTAATTGATTATTTTATACTACTAATAATAATCTCAGATGTATCGCTCACTGATTCAATAACCATGTATTCAACATTTCGTACCTTTAGACACTATTCTAGGTGAAGGAACACAGAAGAGATCACAACAGACAACGATTTGCCCTATAGATCTTATGTGCTAACTATTGGGAAGAGGCAGACAAAAACCCAGTGAAAATGAGCATATGTGGAATGTTACACAATGATTAAGAAAAAAAAAAACATGGAAGAAAATCAGACAAGGAAGGGAGATGAAGTGCTGGGGGATTTGAGAGAGAAAGTCGAGTGCACATCTGAGAGAAGAAAATTCTTATGGATCCTTTACTCTATGAGCCAATATGCTCAGTACCATGCATGCATTATCTCATTTTATGTCATGTTCATTATAATTCTCTTAATATTTACTGCTTTCCATTTGAGCCTACATATGAGATAACTGAAGCTCAGTGAAATTAGCTTATTGGTTCAAAGTCCCAGTTTCTATGTAGTGGAGCAGGGTGCAATAGCGATTTGCCTGAATTCTAATCCCATGTGAGATGGGATTTGAATCCACATTCTTTAATCTGTGCAATATTTATTGAGGATACAAAACAGATGATTTATGTGGTTCTTCTTTCGTAGAAGACTGAAAATATCCACCCATGATAAAAATGACTGTCACTTTAATAATCCTAATTCACTGACTTCTGTTAAAGTAAATCATAACAAGGACACATATTGATAAATATGCAATTATAATAGTAGTTAACACATAGGTTACTCTTACTAAATAGGCACTTTTCTAAATGGTGTACAGGCATTGTCTCATATAAATCTTCTAAAGCATTATGAGGAAGCAGTGTGATTTGCTGGACATCTTTTGTTTGTTCGCAGCCTGTTGAATTCCCAGAATTGCAATGCATGTGGGTAATGGAGAGCCACCGCATGGGGTTAGCCTGATAGGTTTCCGAAATTCACTGTTCCAATTGTCAGACAAGGATTCTCTTTTACACAAGTCTAATTCTTAACTTTAAGCAGAAGGGATAACAGAATTAAATTTAAAAAGGCAGTGCAGCAGATTGGTCGATTTTCTGAAAGTACCATTTTCTGAATGCACCATTAGGGAGAATACACATCAGGTCTCCCTATTTAACTTCCAAGGAATAAAACTAGTATTAGCAGAAATTGGAACTCATGGAGCTTGCTGGCTCTGAGCCACCTAACCTAATCAACTTTGCTGGAATGGCAAATTATAATGACTATGAGCAGCAGAAGAAACTGAAATTAGCAAATTAACATGTGATAAAGTGATTTTTCTCCTCTCTAAACAGAGGCAAAATGACTTAGAAAAACCCTGTATTAAAACTTGTATAATCATCATCAAAAAGTCCAGCCAAGTTTTCTATAAATTATCTTTTGCTTTGTTGCTTCTTGGTTTATGAGTCAAGATCAGCACTGAATTTCTTTGGAAACTAATACACAGTTAAGCAGAACATATCTTTGATTATACTTCTGTTTAAATACAGCATAATGCACCACTTTTACCGTATTCTATGCAGAGATGCATATTGTGTAGATGATTTCCATAAACAGCGGGCAAGAATTTCATAAACATGAGACTTAAGAAAAGTGTTTCTCTTGGGTATATCATCGTTAGTGATTTAATCCTTTTAATAAAAAATTCACCTTAAATGGTGTCATAAAGAATGCTGTAATAATTTTAGTGCCAAAGTAGGCCCCCAATTTGTTGTAATAACTAAATTTTTTTCTTCAGTGTAGTGTTTAGGAAATAAAAAAAACCTACAAGAAGAAAAGGTCTATTAAATTAATTTAAATAAGAACAGTCAGAAGAGAAAGGATCATAGAGCACTCTCAATTAAACGTAGCTACATTGCAGTACATTTGTGTCTCCTGAAGAAAAATGACTCGTGCGAAGGAGAGCCTGAGTCCAGTGACAAGGAGAAGAGGGCTGTTAGCACAGAGCACCACTTATGTTATTAATCTGAATGACACGCAGGAAAAAAAGATAACAATGGATGCTGACAATGCACAGTGTGAGCCATGAATTAATTTGCTGTGACAATGACACCTTTCAAAGGACACTCTTTAGCCACAAGCAGTAGCATTTTGCTCAGAATATAAAATGTATATAAGAGAACCATTTATTTAAAAAGCAACAAGATCACGGTGGAAATATTTCTTTTTCTGTTATGTTTCGTAGTACACGTGACATTGTCGATAAAGAAACTACGGTTTCCTTATTTTCTTACTGTTCCTGATTAAAAACATTTAACTGCACAGACCTCTCAAAAAGAGATGCAACTCTAAAAAAGCCGTGTCTATAAAACGATGTCTGAGCTGCATTTTTATTATTTGTTTGTGTGTTTTTAAACACCTTTCTTTAAGAAATCACCCAAGAATGAAGGAGATTTCTGTGTTTTTAAAGCAGGCCAAAACCATGTAAATAAACACAGTGAATTTAGGGGCAAATGTTTCCCAAACAAAATCAGAAGAGCCACATAAACTAGGAAGCCAAAGCCATAGGTTCTACAGCTCCTTCTGCAATGACTCTAGGAGGGGTTGGGTGACTCAGATCACCTGCTCCTCTATATATCTACACAGGTATACATACGAATAGTGACACACTGATGTGTACGGAATACAAAATTATGTTCTCTTATTTCATCATTATGATTATTGCCAAAGCAAGTTTATACAATTTTTCATTTTAAAAAACACATCTGAGCCCTGGCCAGTATGGCTCAGTTGGTGAGAGTATCCTCCTCAAAACTGGAAGAAACATGTCTGGTCTTTATAATTTGTTCGTGCATTTATTTTCCATAAATGTTATCATTTTTATTCAACATAATTATTGAACAATTAATTAGCATAATACATCATATTAAATGTGAAACTTTTAAATATAAATGTGACATGGGAAAATATTAGAACATTGCTAATGAAATAATCTAAGCCTCACATTCATTATCTATAAACTGGGGATTATAATAATCTTACACCCCTTGCAAGGTAGCTTTGAGGACTTAATAAGATATCGTATCCAGTGAATCATCTAGCATAGCCTATGTGTGCAATATATTATGCTTAGTATTATAATTAATAATCCTTCAAGCAAACACGGGGATTCCCTGGCATCCATATGGATTAAATACATCTAGATTTGGCTGCTTATTCAATTTCAAATTTATCTTTGATGTGAATCATACCTAAAACCAGAAAGTGCCTCTAGCAGCTTTTCTCAAATATATGGATAAAATAGCGGGTTAGGCAATTGAATCCAAGACACTAAGATCCTTAGATTATCTCATTTCATGTTAGGGCTTTAGAAGGGAATCTTCATGAATTTCTCTGAGATCCTTAGAACAAGCCTAGTTCCTGATCTTCCAAGGTTTGATTGATCAGCTGGGTCTTAGAATATTTCAGCTATTCCAGGACCTTTCGAGTATAATTGTTGGAGCATTCGCAATTGTTATTTTATTTTACTCACTTATTATTTTATTTCTTAAAGCAAGACTGAACCATTTTATTTAAAGCTAAAGGAAATTAACAGAATTGATGTTATATTCAACAAAAATTTATTACATTTAATATAATATATTATGGTTTTCACTCTAGTATGATTTGGTGTCTATGTTTGTGGAGGAAGAAGCTCCATAATAATAATATGAAATGAAGGATTGCTAGCATAGAGCTCAATTCAGATCTTATTACATAATATGAGATAGCATCCGTGATGAAAAATGAGAGAAAATTTAGAAAAATATAAAAATAAGACATAATGATGAATGATTTGTTAAAAAGTATTGATAAAACATATTGTACACCTGATTTTTTCTAGTCATACAGTTTCCCAGGTAAAAGTAGAGGATTTTATCATGTTAAAAGAAAATTATAAAAAATATTAATATGCAGGTAAGAAAATGATCAAATGGAAAGGAGATATAAACTCAAGAATGTGAGTTAGGAAGTGTGAAAACCAAATGTTATTTTTCATTATTTACATTAACCTTTATTCAAATATATGGCAAGTAAAACAGATTTGTGTAAGGTGTCAACAAAATAGTTTATACAATTTTATGTGAAAAAATAAAGTGTCAAAGTGTGTTGCATTTACTTAAACATTTAAATCTATATGAACCAAAATTAATATAAAAATTTTAAAGTCCATGTTTCCCATATTACTGTAAAATGAAGACAATTTTTACAATAAACCCTGTAAATATCCAATACTTTTTATATGTTAATCTTAACAAAAAACAAATAGATTCAGAGGTACCTATGTTCCTTATAATCTGTAAAATATTTTAATTTAAAAGGTAAGTTGCATTTCTGTTGAAATTGGTTAAAAACAAATGAAAGAGGTGTTGCCAATCACTGTAAGATGATAGGGAAACTTTCAGGGACCTAATTCCTATAACACAAAACATATTTGACACAGGTTTGTAAGGGAACACAATCAATAGGATAAGGGATTTCATCATATTATCTCTAGAGCTGATATATACGAGGTCTGTCCAGAAGGTATCCAGCCACGTATTATGGCAAACAGAGACATTTATTAAAGAAAATACATGATACAAGAAGCATTGTACAAAGGACAATGATGCCTCAAAATCATGTCTTTCATTAATTTACATTATGTTAATAGTATTGTTATTTAAAAATTGAAGATATCCCATTCCTATTCTTCACAATATCATATTTTTATAGTTTACATATTATGTGATCTCAAATGAGTCACCCGCTAACATTAATTGAACTTTATTTTTAATTTTGTAAAATGAAAGACATAATTATATATCTTTAGAAAAGGCTGGTTCCAGTTCATTGTCAGTCTAATTTTTTAAATTCATTTCATATAGGTGAAACATTTACAGTTAAAACTCTCAGTCTCTTGAGCTTCTGTCTTATGATCTTTGTTTCTACCCTTCTTAAATTTCAAACACCTATAGTCACTGCCCTCTCATTTTCAATGCATCCAACCTCCCACAGCTGCAAACTGCAAGCATCTCACTCTGCGTGCAGCACCTCCTCCCCTTGTACCTCAACTTGAACAACCTCTTGACTCTAAGTTCAGTCCACTGATCCTGTTTTCACTCCCCATCACCTCTTGTTAAATTCTCTGAGCTTAAACTCCATGGTAAATTACTGAAGTAATTCTACTGCACACATTGCAAATCTTTTGCTATCATACTACATAAGGTCCAATTTTTCACTGAGCCCATCCTACAACAATACTGCTGAGTGTCACTGAAGACATACTTGAACTATAGGAAGAACATCTCATATAATACACCTTTACTGCTCCCAAGCCCTGAGGCTGATATCTCCTAACTCAATCTCTTCAGCTTCCATAACTATTACCTCTTTTTTTTTAACCAAAACTCTCACACGTATTTCCTATTCTTCACCCTCAAACTGCAGCCTTAATTTGTTTTTTTTTCCAGTGAAGATTTTATAATAATCTGAATTCCCATGGTTATGTGAAATAGGATCCCTATACGCAGTGAGAATTAAAGAATGTCTACAAGCTTATTTACTAATCAGCTATTCTCTTGTGGATTTGGAAGTCACTGAATGATTATTAATGAAATGATGGGGCCCTTTGCAAAATATCTGTAGTATTACTAGTGTTTATTTATTTAATTTTGTTTTTGTTGTGATATGGTTTTGTTTTGTGATCATTTCCAGGGCTTAATATTGTGCTAGATGTAGGTGATTCAAAAAGACAATTAAGATACTACTTCAAATTCAAAAGTTTATTTTAATGAGAAGCTAATCAGTCTCTGATATAATTCATATTTAGTAGTTTTGAGAGAACTGGTGCGTACATTTATATCTTTGTGTCTACATGTGTGTATTTATTGGGTAGACAGGTGTATATCCTACCTATCATTCATCTGCCTATCATCTATATATTTTCCATCATCATCTCTATAGAGTCCTCTATCTGGTTCTCTGTCCTAGCAAGGAATTGAAGCAGGAGTTAATAAGACAGAAGGGAAGTTAGCAATACAAAGTATTCTAACCTTAATAGGCTGCATGATATTTTAATGAGCTCCTGAACGTCCCTGGGGGTTAGGACATCTGTTAGTGCTGAATACCAGTGGTTTCTGAAGTTCTCAGGGCCAACACTGAATACAAATCAAAGCTGTTCAAAGAATGTTTTTGTTATTGCCATTTACCAGGAGTTTTACAGAGTACTTCGTGGCTATTAAATCAGGTATGCAAAGGGTACTACCAGTTGCTATCTATTCACATCTGGTGAGAGGTAAAGTCACAGTGCAGTCCAGATGCCATTCACTGGATGCATTTCCTAGTGCCCATTGTGTCTGACACCAGTAGCTACTTCCCTAAAGCACAGCATATAAAAAAGAGAGCAAAGAAGTGTTGCAGCCGTGTGGGAAACAGTAAAAACAGTCTATGTTCAGTCAAAGAAACCAACATTTCCCAGGATCTTAAAAAGCGAAATACACTCTCCCCTCTCCCCCATCTACCCTCCGTTTGGCTGAATTTACTTTGTGGTTCTCTTAAGAATACATCAGTGATTTAGTATTCATTTTTGATAGTCTATGAAGATCTTTAAAATTATGTTATTCTAAATTTAGCATGGCCAATGCTAGATTCAGTAATTTAAGTGTATATTGGCTAGTTTCTAAAACAGCTATTCTCATCTTTTAAAAAATGTTATTGTTTACTCTTTTAACAATTTAGTTTTTATTCTTATTTGCCTTTTGAATGTACATATTTATTTTTTGAAAGACTTTTTAAGATTTTATTTATGTATTTTTAGAAAGAGGGGAAGGAGGGAGAAAGAGAAGGAGAGAAACATCTATGTGGGAGAGATATATCAATTGGTTGCCTCTCGCACAACCTTAACTGGGGACCTGGCCCACAACCCAGGCATGTGCCCTAAAGGGGAATTGAACCAGTGACCTTTCAGTTTGTGGGTCAGTGATCAATCTACTGAACAACACCATCCAGGGCTCATTTTTTCCTTAAAAAATAACTTACAAATCTCAATTCTGTAGAGTATATTAACTTGTACAATTGTCATCAAGGAACATGTATGAAGGACCCATGGGTAAAGACAACAGTGAGGGGGGGATTGAATGTGGGAGGTGGGGGTGTGTAGGGTGGGGGAGAGTAATGGGGAGGAAATGGGGACAACTGTAGTTGAACAACAATAAAAAATAAATTAAATTCACCTCATATTTCTTGCTTTTTGTTGTTTTGCAAAGCATGTTCTTCAGTATTTATAAGCTCTTTATAATTCTTTTTTAAAAAAGATAAGATTAATGTTCTGTTCATTCTGATTTTTTTTCAAAATATACCCTGAACACATTCTCATGTGCTGTAGTTCCTTATATAGAATACTTTCTGTATTATATTTGAGAAAATTTTCAAAAGAACTCCATTTCTCATTACATCTGCTCAGATTTAACATTAATCCAAAATAAAAGTATAAAAGTTGAAAATATTTTGAATACTATAAGACTAGAATTCAGTGGGTTCTTCCAATCTTATATTTATAATACTGATATTAGATATTGCACTCAATAAACATACATTTAAAAAAAATTATCTACTTCATTCAGTCCTCTCTAGAAGAAGAGATATGATCCTTGACAGTGAATGACTTTTGTAACCATAACATGAAAACCTTATTTTCTTTTCCCAAGTACCCACTTTCCTAGTCTCCACTGCAGTTAGGAGTGTAAGACTCAGTGTGCTTAGGACTCTTTGTGAAAACATTTCCTTCCTGATTAAAAAAGCCAGACCCAAAGGGAAGTTTGCTTTTGATGCCTCTTTTTTCATCTTCCTTCCTTGGAAATAGTTGTATGAGACATGCAATTTGTGACTTACAGCTTCTTGCATCATGAGAAGAATGCTAAGGACAATAAGCAAATGTACTACAGCGGGTGATAGGGAAGGTGAGTTAGAGACTGAGTCTTGCAGTATGGAATAAAATTTATTCATCATCTGCAGACTTGTTTATACGTGACCTACTGTAAGTCATGTTAGATATTAACTGCAGTAAAACAATATTAGTGAAGGAAAAATGAAAATCAATGAAGGCTCAGATATTAAACTTTGGAAGAGGATGTCCCTAAATGTTTGACTATAAATATTGATGTCCTTTCTTGCAAATGTGGGCACTAAGTGATGCACACATGTTTCTTAATATAGCACAGGTGCAATGCAGGGATGGGTTTCCAAGTGTACAATAAATAAGAACGGCTTACATTTGCATAACTTTGGCAACCCGTGTAATTCTCATGTCTGCTGACATCTACACTTGTGTTTTTACACAAGTTTAATTCACTTAAGCCTGATCTTAAGTTTTTCCAAGGTTTCCCCTTCCTTCTCCCCCATTCTTCATTATCATTCCCTTCTCATAACTCTTTTGACATTTACAATGAATTAAAAATTAACAAGATAGCTATTGTAGGAAGGGGTTTAGGGATAAAACAGACTTTTTCACATGCCCTTCTTTAATTAGAAAGTAAATATTATTGTGTGTTCAGCCAATTTCCTTGAAAAAGTAACAGACTTATGTATAAGTGGGGTCTAATAAAATGTCAGAAACTTCAGTCCTGACAGTTTTGGCAAAAGACGTAAGATTTCTGGGTCAGAAATCTTTTAAAAGCATGGCATAGCAAGTCCAGGAGCATCAAAACCTGCATCGATTCCTCTCACCCCAAGTCCCAAGGACGATGCAATGTGGTCCCTGCTGAATGTTGCACATGCTCTGTGTTTGCCTGAAAACTTAAGATCATCACTGAGCTTAGAGACGCTGTGCCTTTATAGAGCGATAAGCAAGTCTGCTCTTTATCCCCAGAGGGAGGCACTACCTCATCCCTCAAGATTAATCCCTGCAAAAAACAGCCTGAAAAATGGCCCAGGTGAAGAGAAATCAGAGTCTTACCTTGTTGTGTGCCCAGCCAAAAGGGGTGGGGCACTCAGAGCCTTGACGATTTGCTTGGCCTGATAAAAGTAGGTCTCCCCTGTATCTCATTGGTCAGTACTGGGTCACGTGCTTTGCTCTAACTTAGAGCCTTTGATCCATCCTAAGTTGTACAATGGAGGGCCACACTGCTCTTTAAAAATACTATGATTCTATTAGCAAAGAAGTGGGAAAAAGGGCTATAAATGTTCCAACTCATTCCTACGGAGAGAAGATTTAGGTTTTATTTTGTTACTCAGTCTAGGGAATTACTAATTGGAAGGATATACATTTTTATTAAAAATATGAGTGTATACAATGCAAATAGTCATCAGTGGTTTGCAGTTGGAGTCAGTTACTTAATCAGATGATTTTCCTCCTAAATTTTAGCCTTGACCATTTACAACGAGAAAGATTTCTTGACTGAGAGGAAGAAATGAGAAGGGAGCTTGAAGATGGACTGGTTCAGTTAGGGCAAGAATGGAGGGAGAGAAATGAGCACCAAAGAGTTGTAGAGAAAAGGAAAAAAGTGAGTTCACCTACCTTACAACACAGACAAGAGCAATTTTATGTTGGAGTATTATTGTAATCCATGTTTAATTCCTCATATCAACCATTTAAACTGCTCTTTTTCTGTATACACAAGTATATGATTTATAAATGGGCAATATGGAAATAAATATTAAAAAGTAGAGATGAAATTGGAACATAAGGGATTAAAATCTTTAGATTATGATTTAATAAACCACAAGAGACAGGCATTTCTGGGAGAAAACTTCCAAGTGATATTTTGATGTAAGTATATTAAGTGGTATCCAGGTGACTGCTTCTGGAGAAAAAATGAGGTTAAGCCAAATGTGTGTGTATAATTGTAACAGAGAAGAGGGGCCAGATCTATGAGCAGAGGTGAGTGATGCCCGAGAAGGGTTGGGAAGTGCTGAAGGAGGCAGATGAAAATGATAACTGAAACCCAGAGGCGGGTTTCCCATCCTGGAGAAAGGTAAACACAGAATGCAGCTCATGACACAGGTTGCACAGAGCATGTGCACACTGAGAATGTCACAGCACCTGTGTAACATGGAGGCACCACCCCCGTGTGCAGGTAGAAAACCCTCCTAACCGCTTACAGATTGCAGCAGCCCTTGGAGGGGCAGAGACACCGTGTGTGCTGACCTGCGTGGTGGGCCCCAGCCAAGAATGGCTGAGAATTTGGACATTCCCGCCCTATGTGGGATTTGGGGGTGAAAGATTTAAAACAGAGAATGAGCAGAAATTTGGTCTTTTTATTTTTGCATTCCTTTTGGCCTTCCCTGCCATGGGGGACAGGAGCATTTGTGGGAATGGGCAAATCCTGGGCCCTGCTTGCAGGGTTGGAAACAGGCTGTAGCAGAACACTGCAGCCCCACGCTGTACAGCGTACAGGTCCTTGCGGGCTCCCTGGCTCAAAGCATGGCCACAGCTATTTAACACATCCATGAAAACAGTTAAAGGTTATAGATGTGTTAAATGACCATGCCAGAGGTTAGCTGCACAGCTGTTGCTATACAAAACAGCTCTGAATGGCTCTGCTCCATGTGTCCTTTCCCCCAGCTCAGACTTGTGGGGGTGAGGACATCCTATATATATTTTTCTAATATTTCCTGGACACCTTGAGTTCTGGATTCCATTACAAATCCCTATTTGGGCCCCTCCGCTTGGCTGCACCCTGTTACAAGAACAGCAGAAACACACGTGGGCCAGGAAGTTTCACAGGCCCTGGAAGCATTAAGCACCCTTGTGCCCTGAGGACCCTGTGGACAGAGCCCTTATACACTCATCTGGAAGTGTGCAACAGCTCCGGGAGAGGAAGGAATCTGCTGCAGGGCCATGTAGACCTCAGACCCACAGTGTGCACTCCAGAGAAAGCCTGGGACTGGAGAGGCAGAGACCTTTCAGTAGCAGCCTTGAGCCTTGGACTCCAAAAGGACAGGTAAGAATGGGGAGGGGTCTCTGGGCATGACTTGGATTTTAGTCTTTTGGGGAACAAGAGGATTTCTGTGTTTTGCAGAACAGAATGGCTTGAAGCATGGGAGCTTCTAGCTCTCCCAAACTAAGTAACCTTTAAAAAAACCCAAAAAACCCCAAAAAACCCTTTTCCTTCCCCACCAGTTATTGTGTTATGCTTATGTATGGTGGCAGGCAGCTGAATTCCACTTTGTTCGGTAATGTAATGTCAACCTGAGGCTCACAATGATCAACTTATTTTTACAAATGTTGTGTTGCGTGATAATGTATTTTGTGATGGAGTTTACTAGCTTTGGCACTTAGGTGATTTACAGAGAAGTTCTCAGCATTACTTGATTCAACTTTAGTAATAAATTAACAAGTGTAAAAGACTTCAAAGACTGAGAAGCTCTTTCTTATCAGGGACCCCAACCTGGAGGATTCTGGGTCTCCCCAGTAGACAAGCTACCTACTTGATGATGGAAATCTGTAATGAGTAAGATAAGAGAGACTGAGCATCAGTTGCAGCCTCCAGTTTGTTTATACTGACTGCCTTCATGCAAATTTCCCCAAGAAAAGACAGCAACAATCCTGAAGGAACTCCTCTCAGACTTGTATAAGGGATACCGAGTACAGCAGTAAAAGGACTCCGCAGTGTGCCGACAGGGTACTATTAAGATCCACTCCTGAAGAGTGAAGTACTTCCACCAGCTGCCGGGAGCAATGCCAGCAGAGAACTCAGCTGAAATGATCCAGGAATTGCCTTGGGCTAAACAGATCCTGCTTTTGCAAATTTACCCTCTGGCCCTGGGCCAGTGCACAATCAAAGGATGCATGCTTTCCCTGAAGGCAGGATGGCTCTGAAGGGCAGTACCTGTTCTGGAGCCCTTCATGGGATTAATGGGCTGACGCCCCTGCTGTGACTGCATTGCAGTCCAAATCCTCTGCGCAATTCTAGCTCCTCTGTGGAAGCCAATCACAGACAACTAACTTTACATACGATTAAATTAGTTAGATGATTTGGTTAGTTTTAAATCAGAAGTCCTGTTACATATAATTATTAATGTAGTTTATTGCTACTTGTAGTTGATTTTCCTCTGCAAAATGCTTTTATGTGGAAAAGATACCAGGGACTTTGTCCTTCATGTTTTTGGACTGATGCTAATTCTATGACATTTGTTCTGTATTTCTACTTATGAAATTTATGGATAACTTGCCTTTGGGGATTTAGTACACTTTACCTCCATTCTGTCCTACCGCTCAGTTTAAATTTGACTTACAATTGCAGTGCATACGTGAAGCTGTTTTCTTTACGGTAAAGATTACTGTGTTTACTATTACTTTTACTCTGGCCAGGAAAAGACAGGATAAGATACCTTCGATTTTAACTTGATCAATTAATTGCTATTCTTGGGTTCTTATTGTGATGTCCTGTTACAGAACAGACCCGGGGGTGGGGTGTGAACACTATACTATTACCAAAAAGACCCCTGCTTTCGTTCTGGGGGTCCCCCCCAACTACTAGGTTCGCCTTGCCCGCTGCCAGAGGAAAGACGTGTCTCAATGCCAGAGACTGGTGAAAAGGAAAGGAATTATTTATTTAAAAGTTATACAGACTTAGAGTAATGATTTAATGTCTTCATTAAAATACTGAAGTCCTTTAGAATACCCACAGATGCACACAGTCCTTCCTTCTCCCTCTGCCCAGTCTGGGGTACCGTATCTCAGGAAAAGAAGTAGAAGTCCGTGATTCAGGCTCCTGTCACCATCAGCTGTGTCGCCGCCACGGGGTCCCCACTCTGCCAAAGCAGCGTGGCTCTCTCCCCCTTCTCCTCCAAAGCCACATGGTCCTCTCTCTGGATGGCTGCTTCTCCTGGGTTTAAATCCCAGTGCCAGTCTTCCTCTGCAGCCCCATTTCCAACTCCTCCTACAATCAGTTACACCTGCCAGCATTCCCTATTCTTCCAGCTTTACTGGGCTGCCAGAGTAAGTCTGGGCAGGTGTGGCCCCATGGCATGGAGCCAATCTTCTCCAAGCTCTCTTGCAGGTGCTGTAACCAGGGCCAGTTGCTTCCCAGTTACATCTTGGGTGGAAGTCACTCCCACCTCCCTGGCTCAAAGCCTGGCCACAGCTATTTAACATATCTATGAAACCAGTTAAAGGTTATAGATATGTTAAATGACCACACCAAGGGCAAGCTGCAAAGCTGTTGCTATACAAAACAGCTCTGAATGGCCCTGCTCCATCTGTCCCTTCCCCCAGCTCAGGCTTGTTAGGGTGAGAACATCCTATATATTTTTTTCTAATATTTCCCGGACACCTTGAGTTCTGGACCCCATTACAAATCCCTACTTGGGGCCCCCCTCTTGGCTGTACCCTGTTACAGTACTGGGGTTATAGGGCAAGGGATTATTGAAGACTTTATCCATTTGGAATCCCTAGTTACAAGCAGAAGAAAATAGTTTTGCACACATAATAATCAGAAAGAATTTATCACAAAATATCAAGTACCAAACACACACAAATGCTCACTCACATATGCACACTATTCTCAACTAATACTCCAAAATCAGGATCCACACTTTTTTTCTGTTAAGATCCACCTGAAAAATAGTTTATGTTATTGGAGGGCCATACAGTCTACCACACTTGCTCAAACCTGACTTTGTAGCAAGGAAGAAGTCTAGACACCATGTAGAAGCATTAGCATGTCTGTGTTCCAACAGAACTTTATTTACAAAAATAGGTGCCAGTCTGAAGTTTTCCTAAATCCTATTTTATCAAACCCTGCCTAAAGCAATCAGGAGATTTCTTCAACTCCTCATGCATTCTCATTTACTCCCAACTCCTAATATTTTAAAAATAATTTTATTAAATCTACATTGTCAGAACATGAATCGATTGCGGGTTCTTCAATTACCATTTTGTCTCCTTTTTGTCTGATTTAAAAACATTTATATAGTGCCCTCTAGCTCTTTTGATAAAGCTTCTTCAATCATACACTGTGGTTCCCTGGGATTCTGTGACATCCTGAAGGTTGTTCTGCGACCTTTGTAGTTGGAGGTCTATTTGATTACATGTAGTGTCCCCGGTTCACATTTTCTTTCATATCCACTTCATTTTTTGTCTTTCGGTACATTAGATTTCCATCAAAGCGCCTGACTCTAATCTGACCTTTTGTCGCTGAAAAGTGACCCTTTTGCCTATATGGCCAAATAATCTGTTTATTTTTGTTCCTTTTTTAAATAGGACAGTAGTTTTCTGCTGTTTTTTCTTTGCTTGTTTGTTTTTAAATATTTTATTTATTTATTTTTAAAGAGGGGTAGGGAGGGAGAAAGAGAGGGAGAGAAATATCAATGTAGTTACCTCTCACGTGGACCCCACTGGGGACCTGGCCTGCAACCCAGGCATGTGTCCTGACTGGGAATTGAACCGTGGACCCTTTGGTTTGAAGCCATGCTCAATCCATTGAGCTATGCCAGCCAGGGCAGATTTTTTTTTTTTAATTTAAACAATGTGTCCTTTTAAACAGTTACTCTATATAGTCTTTTTTTTTACTTTTTTTGGTGGGGGAGTATGGATTTTAGTAGTTTTCTTTTATTGTTTTGATGGTCTTCTTTGGGAATTACTACCATGTATAGACTAGTCATTCTCTGCTAGTCTTCTATATTTAAAATCTTTCATCAAAATTTATTTTATCTTTTAAAATTGTTGTTGAATTTTTTTTGTAAAGGGAAAAAATCCCTTTCCATCATATATTTTCCTTCACATGTTCTGTTAGTCTGTTCACATTGTGATAACAAAATGACACGCCAGGTGGCTTAAGCACAGACGTTTATTTTCCCACAGTTCTGGAGAATGGGGGTCCTCTCAGGGCTGGGTTCCTTTGAAGCCTGTCTCCTTGGCTTGCAGACAGCAGTGCTCACACGTGTCCCCACAGTGTGGCCTTTACCTTTGCTCCTGGTGGCCCTTTTTCTCCATCAGAACCCCAGTCCTACTGGGTCAGGGCCTAACCCTTACGACTTCATTTCACCTTCATTGGCTCCTTAAATGTTCTCTCTCTGAATATGACCACATTGGAGTTAGGGTGTCTGCGTGCACAATGTAGGGGAACAAATTCAATCCATTAGAAATTTTTTTATGGCATCTGTTTATTCTTGTGTTACTTTTAGGTTAGTGTTGATTTCTGAAATCTTTTCCTGATATTATTGATTGTTCTTGAGCAAACCAACTGCATTTTAACTTCTTCCTATGGACCAGGCATCTTATTTCTAAGAGTTCCTAATTCTAGCTTATATAGTTGTTTTTTTTTTATGTTTGTATCATTTTCCTAATGTTCATGTAGCTTATTTTCCAGTTTGCCTGTAGTTTGTTGCTCTATTCTCCTGGAATGTCTTCATTTTCTTCAAGGATGACATTCAAATTCTTTTACTCTACAAACATATTGAATTGAGTCTAGTAGTCTTTTCTATTCCCATGTTTAAGTAAATTAAACTTCCTGTACTTTTGGGGACAAAATTCTATCAGCAGCCAAGATAATGCAGGCCAACTTTTCAAGCTTCGGAGCTCTAGTGTCCCTTCTATTCTTCTTCTCACTAACTAATAGGAACTGTACCCTCTTGGCGTGTACTTTATAATATTTGAGTCCTCTTCCTCCTGCCACCTACTAGCAGGCCTCTCTTTCCTTTACCTTCAGATCACCTTCCCTGATCTGCTTAAGTTTTCTATTCCCTGGGGGTTTCCCCTCTTTTACATGCAGTTCTTTGGGGGAGGACTTTCAGAGAGGTCTGTGGGTTCAGGTGACCTCCTAAATTTTCCAATACACTGTGGCTTCCTTTTAATCACACACTTCAGTTAGATTTGCTGTTCACAGAACTACAGCAGAGGCCTTTTTTCTAAGTGACAAATGCCCTTTCTTGTGGATGAACTGGTGGATGATGGTTAGGTTACCTGGTTCTCAAGATAAACAGAAGCCTCTCATGTGTGGTTTCCTCTGGCTACTGTTCAGTAGAGCTTATATATATGTATCTCTCCTGCCATTGGTGGTTCGGCATCAGTTGCATTACCTTTGGGACTTGTGGTATTTTGTTGAGCAGTTTTGGTGAAGGTTGTTTTCTTCTTCCATTCTGTTTTCTCTTTTATCCTTAAGGGGATTAGGGCAGATTCAAAAAGCACCGCATTGCTGCCTTCTTGCTATGATCTCACTCATTTAATAGTTATCATACATTATTGTGTAATTGATCGAAATGGCTTTAATGTTTCTGAAGACTAAACTTTACATAAGCTTCTTCTTGACAAAATATTCTTCATGACATTTGGTGTATAAATTTATTTATTTTTATTTATTTTTAATGGATTGAGTTAATACCATTTTTTGTTATCAGTTCTTGTTTAAGAGAGACTTACTTTTTGGATATTGTATAGCCTTAGAAAAGGGTAATACTCTCTTGGGAGTAATAGCCATTTTTTTTCTTTTGTACTCTTCACTTCTGAAAATTACATTTTCAGAAATATTAACAACAACAAAAACTGAAAAAACAACCTATATTCATGAGAATACATGAATTCAGAGTGCATTTTCAATAAGTTTGCTACACTTGTTAAATCAAGTGGGAGAAATAACAGAATTATTTAATTGAGAACACTTTAGTATTTTTTTTAAGGTAGCTTTTATGTGGGTGTTGTTCAGAGTGAGATGTGTGGCATATCAATTGCTCAGTACCTGCTGCTACTTGTGATTAAGAAGCAGACACTGCTCAAAGGAAATTGTCTTGTAATTACCACAAAAAGAAGGCACTCAACACAAATATTGTCTTTTTTATTTTAAAGTAAGAGAGAACTAAATTAAACCAGGACCTTTATTTGAACATCGCAACTCATTTAACTTAAAAGTGTTCGCACAAAA
Source organism: Desmodus rotundus (assembly GCF_022682495.2). Taxonomy (NCBI): domain Eukaryota; kingdom Metazoa; phylum Chordata; class Mammalia; order Chiroptera; family Phyllostomidae; genus Desmodus; species Desmodus rotundus. Next base: position 82,532,978 of record NC_071399.1, on the reverse strand, counting down.
TACCTACCACCCATGCCGATGTCTCTCAGTGATGTTAGCTGGTCTTGTGTTTATGCGTATCTATCTTGACCTTTTACAACTCATGTGTTGAAAAATTGCCAGGAAAAGAATAAGGGGGGTTTAAAGACATTATCATCATTCTCTGGATTAAGGTTTTCCAATAATTAGTATATTAGTCAATTTAATCATCTTCAGTGCTGAGTTTTTATTCTTGGTTTTGTTTTCCTAAGACTGCATTTCTGTCTGTATAGTTACATCATTGAAAGTGGTAAAAATCACCCTGAAAACCAAAGCACAAGTTCCATGAGAATAAGGAAAAATAATTATGAGAATTATTTACATGTGTTTTTAATATGCTGACCGAAAGAAAGTTGGGGGAAGGAATCAGGTAAATTGTGTTTCTTTCTTTTATTTTTTGATGTTTATACTGGAGAGTCAAAAGATGAAAGTAATGCCTTATTTCTTTATTATGGGGAAGACATACAAATATTGTGGAATCTAGTAACAATTAGAAAGACTGTATTTTATATCCAGATAGGTGCACAAGTGAGCAGATTCAATGTAAGCATTCAGTTACATTCAATAATAATTAACTATTGGTTTCATCATTTTAGACTCTGAGCCTAGCATACAACAGAGATTTTTTTTCAAGGACAGGGCATTGAGGAGAAGCGCAGGCAAGCCAATAGCTGCAATGCAAGGTGGTAAATGTCATGATGGAAGAATTAAGGTAAGGGGAAACCTTAATTGTCTAAGTTAGCAATTAAAGATTCTGCTTAGGAAAATTAAGATGGGCATCACTGTAGAAATTCTAATTTAGTGCAGTACCATTTAAAATAATTAACAAGATCTCACTACAACCACTAGTTTCTTAAATTTCCACTATATTTAGGAATAAAATAAAAAATCTGATTATGCATATTTGGAGATAGAGAAATACATGCAATAATTTTTAAATTAGTAATCCTGTTTTTACATAGTTGAATGGTTGGGTACAAATTTATGACATAATTTTACATGTATTTTAAAATTTGATCTCACTTTATATCTGCTACGCACTATTCAGAATACCATATTCTAAAAATGTATACACTCATGCTAAGACACTCTAGGGGAAGAAAAAGTTTGCCTTCACTCTCCAGAGTCCTTGGCTGGGTGTAAGTAACTTAAGAAACCACATTCTAAATGGAGTTGGGAGGCTAGAGGAGAGAACTACCACAGTCACCCCATGCACACTGTGGACTCCATCAGGAAGATTCGTACCTCCCATCTCTTACAAGAAGTGATACTGTTATACCACCTCAGCAGGAGGAAGGAAAAATTCCTCCTGGCCTAGTAACAGCTCAGCCAATGAGAAACTGCCATAACTGAGCCAATGAAAAGTCACTATACTCCAAACTTTCAGTTTCCTCTAAGGCCATCCATAAAAACGTGTCTCTCCTTTGTTTCTCTGGACCTGGCATGGTTTGTCATCAGGCCACATCTCCTGAATTGCAGTTCTTTGTTGTTCCCAAATAAACCCATTTTGCTGGGGAAATATCCCCAGCAAATATACAAATGGGTTATTTGTATAAAGTCAGCATTATTTATACATATTGTCACATGGAATCCACAATATACTAAAGACCTTTCAAATATGCATATTAGCAAAAAAAAAGATTAAGCATCATGTCAATGTCAAGCAAACAGAAAAGTCGGGATATGAATTTTTTGCTAACTTTAGACTTGGTCATGTTTCCTTAGAAGGAATTCCACATGATCATTTTCTCTGCTTGAAATGGTGTATGTAGTTAATGCTAACAATTGCAATGAAAAATAATGTGCATTTTTGGTGAATCCTAACTAATGACTTATCTTTTTTCATTAGGACTGCATATGGTTAAAATAATTTGACTTACCTAAAAAATTCAAAGCAAAGAAACTTTTCAGATAGGCATTCTTACATATGTAGATAAGAGTTTTGTATTCCAGCACTTCAGCCATTCATGTGTAAAATGATTCTCTAAAAGTGCTTCAAATATTGAAAATAGATGAATATATTTAGCAAAATAAGAATTCTCTACTTATAACTTTCTCCCCTTAGAAAACTTTTTCTTTAGAAGAGTGTGAGGCAGGACTACAAACTGTTCTTCCGTTCAGCCCGAATATCATGCATCGAAATGAGCGCGCCTGAATTAATGAGGTCAGGAGGTCTAAGTAAATACAAGTTTTTCTTTGAATTTAAACTGAATAAAAAAAGAACAGTTGCCAAGTCAATTTTTTTTGTCTTAACACACATTCTCTTGCATAGGCTTATAAAATCTAGATGATTTTTAACAGGTTTTAAGTGTTAGAGACATTTTAGTTTCACAGAAAAATTGAGTTCGCATATACCCGCTGGTTCCCACTTTCCCCTACCCAGCTGGCCCACTATCAATGTGCTACGCCTGAGTGAAACATTTGTTACAACTGATGAATCACAGGGACACATCATTATCATCCAGAGTCTGTAGTTAACAATGAAGTTCACACTTAGTGGTGTACATTTCTATGGGTTTTGGTAAAAACATGACAGGTATCCACCACCATAGCATCCTACAGGGTAGATCTCAATGTCCTAAAAATCCTTTGCGCTCCTTCTATTTTCCCCTTCCTCTTCACTAATCCTGGCAACCAGTGCTTTGCAAACTGTCTCCATAGTTTCACCTTTTCCAGAATCCCATAGAGTTGGAATCCTTCAGTGTGTACCCTTCTCAGATCGACTTCTTTGACTTAGTGATATGCATGTAAGTTCCCTCCGTGTCTTTTCATGGCTTGATAGCTGTGTCTTGTAGCATGGAATAGCATTCTATTATTGATGTATAACAATAGTTCTTTTATCCACTCAACTACTGAAGGATATCTTGGTTGTTTCCAAATTTTGGCAGTTGGGAATACAGCTGTTAATATTCATTTGTAGCTGTTTATGTGGACATAAATTTTCCACTCATTTGGATAAAACCAAGGAGCGTGGTTACTGGGTCATACGGTAAGATTATGTTTAGTTCTGGAAGACACTGCCAACTGTTTTCCAGTGTAGCTGTACCATCTTCTATTCCCATGAGTATGAATAAGAGTTCCTGTTGCTCCGTGTCCTTGACAGCATGTGGCTTGTCAGTGTGTGGGTTTTTGGTCAGTCTCATAGGTAAGTAATGGTATCTCGTTGTTTCAATATGCACTTCTCTGATAACACACAAAGTAGAGCATCTTTCTGAGTGCTTATTTGCCATCTGTATATTTTCTTTGTTGACTTCTTTTCAGGTTTCTTGTCCATTTTTTAATTGACTTGTTCATTTCCTTATTGCTGAGTTTGAATGGTTGGATATTTGGACAGCAGTCCTTTATCAGAGATGTCTTCTGCAAATAGTTTCTCCTGGGTTGTCAGCCCTTGCTTTTTAACAGAACAAAGTTCCAAGAACTGATGCTTCCTCTCTGTAGACAACTCATTCTAGCTCCAGGAATTACATATGCTACAGCTCACAGCATCTAATTATTTAAGCTTTTCCAAAACATATCTGTGCATTATGAGAACCCATAATTTTTACTGTGTCAACTATTTATGTTTTATAAATTCTGTTTGTTAAGTTTCCTGTTACAACCACCTGCAGAAGTTTTAGGAGTTTTAATAGGTTCTCTTGGAGCATTGAGTAAGTGGAGATCTTACTGTAGAAGGGGATTGGAATTGTCAAGAAGTTAAAAAACCTGCGGCCAGCTCTTCAATGACTTTAATGGATTATGTTCAACCAGATAATCTGCAATAGTAAATTTCCAAATATCAACTGATAAAATTTCCTGAAATATTTACTACGGACATATCAAATGTGTGGCATGGACACTGTCACTCATTTGACATCATTCCCCCACTCACTCCAAGACACAAAGGCAGGGATTTTCAATTAAAGTCTTGTGCCTTGGCCAGGGTGAAAATCTCTTCTGCATAGAGCTCCAGGAAGCTGCTGCCAAGAGCAAAGACAACGTGGACGAAAATAGCATCTGTCATTTTTGCCCCCAAATCTCCATGGTTTCCTTAATGAATATCCTTCAGTTTCACCTTATAAACATATAAAAGTAAAAAGGAGTCATTACGCACTTTAAAAAATTAAATTTCTTTTTATTTCCATTTAATAAAAAGAAATTAGCACCCATACAGCATTTATTCATTAAGGAAAAAATGTACCAAGCATTTACAAGGTCTCTGTCAGTTCTCCAGACACAAATGCACAAGATTCGCTACTTTATCAAAGAGCTTACGTTTAAATTGGAGAGACAGTGAGCTAGGTGAATAAATACATATTAATATGTTACAGAGAAGTAGAGTTTAAAATAAAAAGAATGAAAGGAAAGGTGGATAGGGAATATGTGTGGGGTGAGGGCAAAATCCTGAGAGTGGCCACTAAAGGCAACACTAAGTAAGTCACTTGGGAGAAAAGATCAGTAGGATGCACATTTTTCACGGCAGAAGGAACCCCAAGTGTCCAAGCCCTGCTGTCTGTCGTCTGGGATATTTAGGGGGTGCACTAAAGAGACCAGCGTGGTTAGAAAGGAGTAAGTGAGGAAACAGTTTGAAATATACCAGATAATATTTTACATTTCCTGCACGCCTTTTTATAATGTTTTTTTGAAATATTTCAACAGCCTCTGAGCACCAGAGGTATCAATACATCACTTTACACAGGTAAAAACAGAATAACAACATTATACGATTTACCTAATGTCTAACACTTAGTAAACTGCACCATTCTCCCAGAGATCTGGGTCTTTGAAATACAGATACATCACAAATTCTGTTACAGCACAGATGCCATTTTATAATTAAAGAAATAGCTGATGTTTCAAACGCAAACTATTCTGCCACAGAGTATCCTTGGCACATCATTCGAAACAGCACGCAGAGCATGTTTTGCCAGTAAAATCACTATTTCAGCAATTTAAATCAAGCTGGGCATCGGATCTCAGGTTTGTTTATCTATGCCAATGTTCTGCTGGATATGTATGTCAGTGAACTAGAGTCTAATTTTTAATTGTGTTTGCAAGTTATTGCTAAAAATACATTTTAAAAATGGAATAGTGCTTGTCAGATTTCAGATGTTCCTTCTTTAAGGGGAATTTGAGTCACAGTCACTGTTACAAAATTAATCACTAGAATTTACCGGTTAGGTATTGTCTTTCATAATACTTGAATGCAAAGCAGATGAGCTGATGTCTCATGCATACTTCATTTGAAGGAATATCTGAACAGCTTTTTTCACCTTGCATTATTTACAAATCTGTTTGAACTAAATTAGATTTATACTAGTTATGTCCTCTTCAACAAAATCAATCATTTTAATTTTCTACTTATTTAAATAGAGTAAGTAAAGATCCTTCTCTAGGTGTGCCTATTAAGAATAGTTAACCACAGGTAAATGTAAAAATACCTGCTACTATGAACATTAGAGAATAGTTCAGTAGAGTCCCCTATGTGAGAAACTGTAAAACTAAACTGGTAGCTGCAATCTAGAGAAATAAGTGCTTGTTTCTTTTGGCTTCCAACTCACATTTCATTTCAAAACAAACGTTAGTTTTCTCTGTCTACTAACAGTTAATACATATGACGAATCTCTCCTTGTAAGTCATTTTTTTAGCAAAGCGAGATGATTGTCTCTACCTTCCGGCTGCAACACGAAGCACGCAGCACAAAATATTCACATTCTCAAGGCATATATTGAAGTCAGATCATTCAAAACATATCGCCCACACATACTGAAAACCTACCTAGGTTTTTCCCAGTGATGAGCAAATAAAAGACAGCAGGTCTGCTTATTTTATAAGCTTCAGCAAAGTGCAGTAGACTATTAAAATAATTCCATATATTCTAAGCAATATGGAGTCCCAACTACTTTCATACACACAAAAAGAAAACAAAACACAACTGCCCCCTTCAAAAATATACAACTTTGCATACAATACCACAGTTTAAATATTTGATTTAAGTATGAAATAGTCAGAGATAGTTTTAGGATATTATTGCTTAAGGTAGCAAATTATTGTCAGTCAATAAATATAGCTCTATGACTGTCTCTCCCTTGTTTTGATTATTATTACTTTTTATTACAAATTTTGGATCCATAGTCACTGGGCAAAAATATTTTAAAAAGTAGATTATTTTACATTAAAGATTAAATTATGACATTGATAAAACTCTCCTGATCTTACAGGACACAAAATCATCCTGGGAATTTATCCAAAGAAACCCAAAACACTAATTTGAAAGAACATAAGCACCCCTATGTTCATTGCAGCGTTGTTTACAATCACCAACATCTAGCAACAGCCCAAGTGCCCATCAGTATATCAGTGGCTAAAAAAAGCTGTGGTACATTAACACAACGGAATATTATGTGGCCATAAAAAAGGAAGTCTTATATTTTGTGACGGCATGGATGGACCTGGAGATTAGCATGCTAAATGAAATATGCCAGCCAGCCAGAGAAAAACAAATACCATATGATATCACTTATATGTGGAATCTCATGGACAGAATAAACTGACTAACAAAATAGAAGCAAATGTATCAATACATGGAACAGACTAACAGCTGCCAGAAGGTCAGGGGGTAACTGGGGGAGGGGACTGGGAGAACGAAGGTGAAGGGATTAGCCAAACAACACATATACATCTCTTATAGACAAAGACAGCAGTGTGCTGATGGCCGGAGGGAAGAGGCTGTAGGGGCTGGATGAAGGGGAGCAAAGGGCAAGGGGAAAGGAGACCTCTATAATAGTGTCAACAATAGAAATAAAGGAAAAAAAAACCTCATGATGTCTGAGATCCTAGAGAATTAAATAATCCTTAGTCTGTCCTATTAAATAATTCACTGACATGAAAATGAAATGTTTTATCTTTCTTGTTCTGTTTACACATTTTCAGAAAAAATAATTAAATTCATTTTAATGCAGTAATTAAGACACCGTCTATCATTGTCTTGAGATATTTTTTCTAAGAGAAAGCCCTTATTTCTTTCTTAATTGGCATAACCTTTAGCCCAAACCAGCTTAATTCCCTTATATTCAGCACGTATGCCCTGTGCCTTTTCATTGTGTGCCTTTTCTTTCCTGTTTTCTGTCACTGGAACTCGTGAAATGCCCTTTTAAAATTTCTCTAAACCCTGTCTCGAAGTTTCATGGAAGTGCAACATTGGAGACTTTTCCTGTCTCTGTATATGACAATGCTGTTTCTTCTGCCCTCCTAACACACTGAGTCCTGCCATAAGGCAACAAATGCCTAAATGGCACTGCTTGGTGCAAACCTTTCCAATGAATCAAAGGGCTTATGGGAAAAGTGAGCTTGGAACACACTTAAAAACTTCCTCAGTGGCAGAATCAATATAAAAGACAAGAGCTTAATAACAATGGTAGCACAATTTTACGAAGGTTAGATAATTAAATAGTAGCTACTAGAATAGCACTTTATCCTGAAGAAGATTTGAAATTTGCTCATGGACTGGGTACTGGACAAGTGGGGTAATGATGGAAAGAGTTATATTAAATGGGATGCGCTGAATGAGGTGTGTGCAGGTGTGTCTGAAGATGGTGCATTTTGTACATTTCCACACGCCTTCATTCAAGCTGATGGAAGTTTTCTGCATCTACCTAGCATTTCCATGGGCAAAATAACACATGAACATTACTTTTAAACTTTCATTATGCTGAAATTATTCCCTACTACATGAATCATTTTGGAACTAGTCCACATTTTCAAAACAAGCATTAGAGCTGAATGGATGGAAGTATATCTTTATTTTCAGAAACATAATTTTGAACTCCTATTATGTTTCTTAAGCACATATTTCATTTGTTCTATTAGACTATGTATTCAGTGTACTATATACTTAGGAGATAATTTATCTATCACTCATAATTACATCTCCCATGGACTTTAGATTTTTAGGTAATTATGTAAGTTCCTTTAGTTGAAGTTGCTTATCCTTATATAACCATAATTTGGGCTGAAAGAAAATTTTCTATCCCTGCTTTATAGTGCCTAGAATGACTAATTAACATAAACATTTCTAAAAAAAAAGCAAATAAATGAAAATGAAATATAATATATACTGTGGTAACCGAATCTTCAATGGATAACAATGCTATATAAAAAAGTAGAGAGCATTTGAATAAAATTATTATACAGATTTCCAAAATTCGTATTTCAGGTATTTGAGAACACTTAGCCAAAGGTGTCTTTTGTATTCTTGGCTGGCCTCCTTTGCTCATTCTTATTCTAAGGGTAGTTTTCAATAAAACTTGTGCTTTTATCGCAAACTATTCTCATTTGTGTCACTTCCTCAGGCTAAATGTTTGTTAAAGAAAATCTTAATCTATGCATAAGATCAAGTCAAAGCTAATTTTCTTTGCAAAGTCTTTGTTGATGAAGTTCCTCTGGGAGTTTGTTTTCCTCCTTCACAGAAAGGAATTCTATGTCCTTACAACGTGTGAATACCATCTCCCTCCGTTTATTTGGCACTGCCGATTTCTTTATTTTGCTGACTGTTGTCTCTGAGTTTTCCTCTTACTACTTATTTTGCATCTGAATGGGTTTATATAAGGGACTTTATTATTTTTGTTGGAAAGAATCTTTTGGTTTGGATACCAATTGGGAATGTATTTCTTTATTAACATAAAACTATACACCATTTAATTTCCTTTGTAAAATTCTATTTTATGTGAATTTTAATTAAATAATGTGATGTAGTGATTCTGTTCTAGAAAATAGTAAGAATGAAAATATTAAGAATTATGTTTTTAATAAAATACGCATTTTGTTCAATAATGTAGACACATAAATGATTTTTAACATTAGCCTCCTTGTCTCTGAATTTTAAAAATATTGATTATTATTACTGTAATTGAGCTAATTGTTTTGAGAAAGGAGTAGACAAAGCAAAAAGATTGATAATTTTTGAGTATTTGTGATATATAAAGCATGGGCTAGATTTCTATCTATAAGTTCAGTTGATTTTCTTCAAAATTTCTCAAAATAGGGATTTTGTCTAAAATTTGTAAAAATGTCATATTTTGTGAATAATGTCCTTTACAGCACCTCATTCTCCGAACATAAGCTCATGTCAAAAATCAGGTAGGTTTGGGAAGAATGAAGTAAACCCATTAATAATAAGACACAAGCCTCCTTTTCAGGCCCTCTTCCCCAGAGCTGGCTGGACCCCCCCTTGAAGTGTGACTGACCCTAATTGTTTTGTGTGCCTTTATCCTCAAGACTAGAAAATTACTGGAAGCACCATGAATTTAGGCAACAGGACCCACCAGGCCACAACAACTCAGACCGGACCCTGCGCCCAAAGATAACATGGAAAAAAGTTGCAGCCCAGCTGAAACACCCTGCTCTACCAACACCCCATCACCTGATGAAAGCTCAAAGCCCTGGCCCCACAGCATTGGTATGTGTCTCCACCCCTAGCTCTTTCACTCCCTTGGGAAAGTAAAAATGAAACCGTTCATCTCCACATTTTCTTCTCTTTGTGACTTCTTTCACAGCCCATGTCACCGTCCACCGTAACGACTTAGGTCTCTGCCATCCACTAAATGTGTCAGCTGAAAACATTGTTTTATACATACTGTCTAGTTTTTTATTTGAGGAAATTGATATAATTATAAAGCATGCATGCTTATATTCTTTTTGACATTAGGTATAGGTACTTCATACATCTTAATAAATGAAGTCTACTGATAAGTTTATAGAATGTGGCATTTTTCTTCTCAGATCAACAGTGCTGATTTGTTTCGTGAGTTTTGAATACTCATCTTCACATTTGGAACTGCATTAGTCAACAAAAGCAGCTACTTGTCAGGATACCTTAGGTTTGCAAGAAGTGTTCGTATTTACATTTCTAAGTGCTCAGAGAGTGCCTGACAAGCCAAATAAGGCAGCTATTCCTCCTGCAGGAGAGTGTGCGAGAATGCCTTTCGTTCACTCAATTGCAAGAGATAAATGGCAAAAAAGAAGAATTCTTGAAAGCTTTGTCAAGGTGTAGTTTTTATCTGATAATCACACAGCATCTTAGCTGAAAGGGAAGGAAAGGCACAGCACTCTATTTCCGTTCTGGAATGAGAATATTTTTGCCTTCCTCATCCTGACCTGGTCAGTCACGTTGGTTCGTTAGGTAAGAAATTCAGAAAGATGAAATGGCCTTCACTTTTGATTTAATCTGTTCTGAATTTTGTTGTAATAAATAATCTACCATACTGACCAATATTTTTAGTGGTGATCATTATTGGTATTTATGTATGTCTGAAAAGTTTATTCATTTTCACACTTGTTGGCTAGCTTATCAGGGCATGTTTTTGTCAGTGATCATAGGTTTATAGAGTACCAGGGACTAGGCTGTATAATTTTGTTTATGAATGCCAGCATGACATCGCATATTTTTAGAAGCTCAATGTGTGATTGTATTGGTGCACATTATGATGATGGGTGATGTCTTTTTTATTATCTGCACAGCAATAATCATCTCTTACTGCTTTATTCCTCAGTGCAACAAAATGAATCTACCAGGAAACCATATGTAAGATACATGCTTGCTCAGCGTGAATGTTTATGGTATTTTGTAGCATATAAACAAACTATTTATAAATTATACCCGAGGTTAAAAATAATAATATAACGCACAAATCTGGCAGCATATTAAAAATACTGCCAAAGCCTAAACTTTGTTTTATAATATATTTATTAACAGGATATCTGTGTCTTGGTTTGCTAAGAATCTGCTGTACCCAAAATTAAATAGTAGATAAAAGAAAATTAGTAGCATGTAATTAGCTTTTTCAAATAAACCTAATTAGCAATAAAATAACCACCAAGTAATTCATATGAGCATTGTAATTAAAAAAGAATAGTACAGATACTCCTACAAAGAGATACGGGTAGAAATTTATTCTTGATGAAATGATGGGCAGTTGTGGTTGATTTCACTTCCTGAGTCTAATTACAGAAGAATAATTCTACACAATTATTTTTTCTTCTCAGCATTTTAAAAATCAGTACACACATATCTACATAAAATGCTTGTTCCAAAATCTTGTTTTGGAAAAAGAATATTCCAAAAATATTCATAATGAAATATGTAATAATTTGCTCTATGTTAGTAAGTTTACAAAATGATTTTTATTAGTTAGAAAAACAGTTACGAAAGTGGTTTTGCCAAACAACTAATATCCTATGTAAGTTAATACCCACAATTTATACAATGAATAATTTCAAATACTCTTTCTCAGCAATTTGAGACTCTGCAGCAATGATAACCTTTGGCCAATAAATTCCTTACAATTCTAAATACACAGATGCAACTTGAAAATGCATAGGAGCTAGAACAAAGATTGTTCCCCTGAGAACCTCTAAACTGAGGACCTCATGTGCTAAGGGTTATCTTTGAACTATCTTCTGGAAGGCAGGCCCCTTGCAGTACAGGCTTCCCCTGCTAGGGGGGTGTTCTAGGAATCCACCTGGACCAGTGCACCAGCTGGTGTTGTGAGAGGCTACTGTTCAGCCTCAGTGAATTTTTCTGAAGACTCTTTCGACATGTTTGCCCATTTCCTGTTGGGAGATTTACAAGCACACCTACCCACACCATGCTGAGTGTTCAGCAGTTTTTGACCATAAACAACATGCCACCCGCCCTGGGCCCCACCTTCCCTCAACCTATCTTGCCCAAGTGAACTTTTTGTTTTGTTTGTTTCCCCACATGAAAAATGTCCTCAAAGGGAAATGCTCTGCCGATGTGGAAGAGGTAAAACAAAAAACAGCAGAAGCAGTAAAAGGCATCAAAGTCAGTGAGTTCAAACTGTTTGGAGCAGTGGGAAAAACATCTCACTAGGTTGTGTTGCATCAAATGGAGAGGACTTTGAAGGTGACTGAAGTTTAAACATGTGAGAATGGATACACAATGTTTTATAAATAAGTTTCAGTGGTTTTGTTGGGGCCCTTCTGGTATAGGGAGTAACTGCAGAACCTCATGCTCCTTGGGAAGTAGTTTAGACTCGGTGGTGGGATCTGGGTGTGTTGCTTCATTTCCCTCATCTGTAAAGTGTGGAATGAGCTTAGGTAATGTATCCGACAAAACTCTTCTCTTGTATATACTCACATACTCATTTTTCTTTCGATTTTCTCATTCAACTTTTAATGGTTTCTTGGATTCTTTTGTCTTTTACTGATATTTCATACTTTTCTATGATGTATTGTGGATTCATATATATTTAATTTAAATGTATATTTAATATTTATTTAATGTGATAAAATTGATTGAATTCATTATGACTATGATATCAGACAGAAAGAGGTTTATAATATAAGAAAATAGTAGATGTTCCCTATGAAACAGGTAGAACTTGCTCCTGCTCAATGCCTGTTATTAGCCCATAAAAGATCTTCTGTAAATTGGAAAAAGTGCTTCTTTTTTCTGATGGAGGCTGAATGCCTTGGTGAGTAGACAGAGGAAATGGTACTGGGGGTGTCACTTACAGTGCAGAGCATAAGCTGGCTTCCACCTTTTTCATTCCCCTGGTCCGGCATCTCTGTGTAATACACAGACGGCATACACGGCACGACCTTCCTGCTTGCAGGGCCGCATCTACCCCCTGGCACAGACTCAGTTTTTTCATCAGAGACGCCATCCTCCCTGTCAAACTCTAAGCATAATCAAAAAGTAAAATCTAGCCATAATGTTATGAAATTGCTTAGACTGCAACATACATTAGTTTATCAGGTTAAAAGTTCTACTTCCACTCAAACTTTGTATATGCCTTCCTGAGAATTTCCTTTCCAATTGCAGGATAACACTATGTTTCTCTTGGTGGAAGTATCTCTTAATTTGGTTTCTTCAAAATATGGAACAATTTTGTTCAAATATGTGAACCCCCTCAGTGGGGACTCCCAGGGAAAAACACTGAAGTTTTCAATGGAAACTGAAATCTCATCTGTAATTTTGAAAATTTCCCTTTCTTCTGGTCATTTACCCTTTCACCATTGAAAGGGTTCATTTCACTCCAGAGAAACCAATTGTAAAAAATGTTCCTGGACTTTGTCTCATTTCGCTCTACAAATCATTTCCAAAGCCTAAATAGGACATCTGATAGAACACGTATATAGGCTCTTACATGTTGTTGTACTTGGAATTCCATAACCTCCCATGATCCTGTGTATAAACCTAAGGCGTTTCTCTCATAGCATTAGCCTTTTCTCAAACTTTCATAGCACTCTCAACACATTCCTTTCCTGCCCCTTTAAGAACTTGTTGCTTTTGTCCTTCCTCTAATAATCCACTTCAAGATGACCCTCCCGCTGCTTTCTGTCAGAATGGAATATTAGTTCAATAATACTTCTGGAGAATATAGGACTCTGAGGCTTTATGCTAAATTATTTTCCCTCTTTAATAACAAAAGCACCATCAACAGTACAGGTTGGGGCAAGAGTAGGTTTACAGTTGTTTGTGTGGAAAATGATGTAATAATTAATAAATAATAATGCAAGAACAAACTGTGTTTCACTGAGTCACAACTGTAAACCTACTTTTGCCTCACCCTGTAAATATTGCTGTTTACTTTTATTTCTCTTCTAAGTAATGTCCCATGCCAAGCTCATTGAAAGAGAAGTTAACTTTCCCCAATTCCAGTTTCTTTCGACTATCAATGCTACACATAAAATTCACCTAATTCTCTAATGTTTATATCCAAAGGTCATACGTATTTCATTCTTAATTCAGTTTACTAGTTTAGGACATTTAAAGTAAAATCCCACTTTTTCATGGTCTTCTTTATTGGTTTTCAAGAGGCTAATCTCTTCCTCAGTCTTTTTATAATATGACTTTATCACCTTACATTCTAAGAGGCTATTTTTCTTTTGTTCACCCATAAATCATTTCTGCATTAGACCTTCTCTTAGACCTCTCTTCAAACTCTGTGCTTTTTCCTTGCACACTCCAGAAAACATCAATAATCATGAAGCAGAGAAATCTCAGTATTCTCTCTTTGCATACTTCCAAGAGTAAAAATAATCATGGCTTAATATAACATCATAATTTTTATTTTAGTGGAGTATATTTGAAATGTTTAATAAGAATAATTAAAAATGATTGCTCACATCTGTATGCCTTTGAGACTTTATATAAGAATGCTACTAACTCAGAAGACTTTATGAAAGGATTAAATTTCTTTAATTTTTAATGAGTTCTTGTTTTTCCTGCCAGTTCTATTGGCAGTGACTAATTTTAATTCCCATATTAACTATAGGCTGTGTATTTCAAAAAGAAAATGCTTAGCATCTCAAATAGTGGTCTCTGACCCTTAGGTACTCATTTATTTTCTGCTTCTGCAGCTTACCGAATTGTCCAATTATCTACAAAAACACTATGTCAAGAATTCATTTCTGTTTAAAGCTGATAATGTCTGAGTAGGATAAGTATTTATCTCCAACATGATTTTGTAGAATCAAAGCACTCTGTATATGTCTTTTCATAACAAACAGAGGAAAGTAATAAAAGTCCTAAACAAAAGCTTTTATTTGCAGTATGAGTTTCTTCTGTCCACAGGAGGCCTTGCCCAGGGCAGCATGGATTAACAGTCACCTAAGCCAGCTGTGAATTGTATTTGTTGAAATAAAAAGAGAGTTGGTTTATGAATATAAGAACATAGACATTGAGCCTTAACCGAATGGATGACATTTTCTAGGTAAGAAAGAGTCATAAAATTTTTACTTTTCCTTGCTTTAAGAAAAGGTGAAGAAACCTTTTAAAAGAACTCTGAGAAACACAGATATTAGCAAAAGATCCAGTTTCTTGGAAAAGGGATGACACCTTTGTCCATGGTTTAATTGTATTTGCTTTGTTTTTGCATGTTCAGTTAATGCTTGTATCAAGCTTGGAGTTCACATGTATCAGAGAGAGCACTCTTACGAGCATATGTGAAGCCTGGGAGAGCCAAGAGGACTTTCCTTGGGAAATAGGGAGGCATGTGAACATATAGGCTGTTATTGTAGCTTCTGCACAAAGATTCAGGAGAGATACATGTGCGTGGAGAGGGGGAAATTTAGAATTTGACATATTTTTATTAATGTTAAGAACTTATTTATTGGAATTTTGTATTTCCAAGTGCAATTTAAGGGACAATGTAGCTCTACATAGTTCAAGATGGATTGAAATACCATTGAACAAAATACAGAACAAAATAAATCAGTAAGAGGTAATACCATTCTTTCTAATGAAGTCAAGATAATACTCCCTCATTTTTAAGTGAAGAAAGTAGCAACTCAGATATGTGGTACCTACACAATTGACTCTTTTGCTTTATTACCTGATATGAAGCTTGTAGCATTAAAGTGCTGAGATCTCATACAAATAAATAGATCTACCTGTCACTTTATTTTAAGCCAGGCTTGAAATCATTAAGATAATGATATGAAATGATGTCCTGCAATATGACATAACATACATAATGCAATATAATATATAATATCATATTTATAATGTTATAAGTTACCATGCTCTACCTATTAAGTCAATTATGGAATGTTATGTGAGAGGGCAGCAAATATTAAATGGGTGTTGAATTTTTTGGAAGAGAGCTTTATTATTCAGTAAGAAAGAGAGGTAAACAACATTCAGGGACAAACTCAGGCATCCCAGCAGGAGATACCTGTGTGTATGACAAAGTGAAAATAGGATGTATGACATGATCAAAGTAAACACATATAAAGGAATGCATATTATTCTGAAATTCCGTATGTTGAATTTGAAAACAACAAATATACACAGTGTGACATGTACGTATGAGACCTTTTTTTATCCCCATAACATCCATTGTTGTACTTTCGGCTAAGCTGGGGGCACACAGGATAGGTATTGACTAAGTCAGAACAGCGTGCTTGGCACCTACATACTGACACCAGTGCACACGATGAGGCAAGAGTTTATAGCCAAAAAGAGAAACAGGAATACTGCATTTGCCATGATGTGGATCTAAATCTGATTTTGGTTCCACTTGTTACTACGTTTATGCTTTCTTCATTGATAATATTGGAATGTTGTTATCTAGTCATGTGATTTCTAAAATACCAAGAACGATATTGTGCACAAGGCAGAAATGTAATATTTTAAAATGAAATGTTGCCCTGGCTGATGTGTCTCAGTGGATTGAGCGCCAGCCTGAGAACCAAAGGATTGCCAGTTCAATTCCTGGTCAGGGCACATGCCTGGGTTGTGGGCCAGGTGCCCAGTAGGGGGTGCATGAGAGGCAACCACACATTGATGTTTCTCTTCCTCTCTTTCTCCTTCCCTTCTGCTCTGCAGAAATGAATAAAAAGTCTTTAAAAACATAAAAGGAAATGATACTATTGGAATACTATTGATACTAAAAGGAAATCAAGATACTATTGAATTCAAAATCTTATTTTTCTCATGCCTTATCATGGGTTACTGAGGTAAGAAGTACTTGTAAAATATGTCTGGAGGAGGTTTCAGGTGCAGAGGAGGGAGGATTCCATTTTTTTTTAATTTGATACCTCAAACAAGAGTTGTACTAAAGAACACATCTATTTCTTTGGTTCCTTGACAATTCATTTATTTCATTCAGTGCTATTATCTACATATTTCTCCAAAGACCAAAGATCCATCTTTTTCAGCCAGCATGTTGAATGGAGCTGCTATTGTCCCTGAACTTGGAACTATATATTTCTTCAAAGTTATAGAAAGTCAGGATAGCTGTAAATGATGTTGCTTTTCTGGCACTCAGTTAATTATTGGAGATCTCTGAACCTCACCAAACTAGTTTTTAATGTCAAACATCTGAATGGGTGCATGTTTGACCATGTAATTGTCCAGTTAGACATGAGACAATGGCCATTAATTATGGTGACTAATACAAGGGCATAGCTAGGAGCTTCTCTTCAAGAGAGCTATGCTACATATGTGGCAAAAATGAAAGGGAAACACAGAAGTCTGTCTTGGGCAAACGCAGATGCTGCCGTCATTACACCAGCCTCCTGTAATAACTCCCCACTCCAATTTCAAAGATGTAAAGACCATTGCTAGTTTCAATGTGCTCAGAATCATCAATGAGCCAAGTACCACTAACACCCTTTATGGCTTGGTACCAAGAGAAATGTGCTATAGTTAATATGTAAATTCTTACTATTGAAAAACTTTTTCAAGTCAAAACTACAGCTGGAGACATTCACACTGATATAGATAAACTTTGATAAATAAAGCTCCTTATTTATCCAAATACAAACCAAGCACACAGTGACAACAGCGAAAACAAATAAGACCATCCATCTCTTCTGCATTGCTGGTGAACTTGCTAAGATCTTTATAGCATCTAGTCCAGAATTGCTATGGAGTCCCTCTGTGAAGGGATTTACTTCTAAAGCATCACCATTCATTCTACCCTTATTTATTCCTATCTAATTATTCTACTTCTTCTTGATATCTGTTAAAAATAGGCTTGTTTTGGTAGCAATGTCACAAAAAATACTATATTTTGTTTTCCTCATAGTCTAAATGGGTTGCATAAAAATAACTTCATATAGAGGAAAATAGAGACTCATTTTCTCTTTGAATTAGCCAGAGTCATTTTTTGTTTATGGCTAGTACTAAGAATGCTGAGAAGTACAAAGTTTTATGGTTAGATATCCATGAAAAAATGTAATGCATTTTCCCCACAGAAATACACTATGCCCCAAATCCAGGCATAGTGTCAACATTTAATATAAATGCATATTAGAATTAACAAAAAAATACAATAACATTTCCTAAAAGTTTCTCTTAATCACCCCTACAGTGATGTGTTTGGGGAATGGCACACAATATCTTTTCCAGGCTACATTGGGCCATCCACCTCCATGTGGTTTTCCAAAACCAACTTTCTAGAGACTTTTTTTTCTTTTTACGTTGAGAAGTTCTCCTACACACTGCCTCAAGTAACCACTATCCACTAAACATTTTTAATTTCCTTTACATTAATTGGTAAGTTAAAAATATGGGGATGGCATTTTTTTCTGAATTATCTTTAAGTTAATAGAGCTATTATGTATCAAATAAACTTCACTGAGACTTGAAAATTAATTAAATGCCTCTTTAAAAACTAGTTTTTCCCAAATTCATTGATCATGTTTTTCCAAATCCTTTTGAATTTAATTTAGTTGTCAAGATATACCTGCACCTCTAAGTAATTCACATTCTTGAATATAGTGGTATATACTCAAACATCAATGTTTGCAAGGATGTAAGGCATCTTTGAATTAAAAACAATATCCCATTGGGCAGATGAGTGTGTGTATCCATTTTTCTAAACTGGAAGTGTCTTCTAATCTGAGAATAAACTATCTTGCTGTAAGCCATCTAGGGCATTTTGAACACTGCAGAATTTAAGTAAACCATGTTTTGTGATAATTCACACACACCTTAATTTCTATGATTTCTTCTGCCTTACAACAATGCACAATTAACATGGACTTGACATTCTGAGATAATTCTACTAATAAGTAATTTAATCAAGTCCTTCAAATAACTGACTTTTCTTGATAAGCATAATTACAGTAGAGCACAGCCCAGTTGTTTGGGTTCTTGCAAATATTAGGTGTAACTATTGCTCTAGCATAGTTTATATCCCATTACATTAATAAAGGACAAAAATGACTCTCAGCTAAAATTTTGTAGGCATTGCAAAATCTTAAGAACTGGGAGGCTTAATCAGCTGGAGAAGTAAAACAGAACTTTTCTCATTCTGGCCTGCCACCCCTATCTCTTGGTTAGTTAGCATGCACTAAATGTGTAGCTCAATTTGAAGTAGTTACCAATTTCTGTCTTACAGAGCATTATAGTGGAGCAACACTTTAAATAAGCTGAATGTAGTCCCATTGTATCTGGCTACTCTTGGCAGACTTGTATGATTGACTCATAAAATAATGTCATGTTCGCAAATTTCCTCACCTATGAAACCAATCTAGGGAATTCCAAGTTCAGCATAACCTATTCTGTGAATGGATGATCCTTTCTTTTCAACTGATGTATTCCCAGTTCTATCAGATTATACAATGCAACGCACATGTACTCATTTTATGTAAGAGCTCAATAAAGCAGGCGTACAAGGCATTTGTAGGATTTCTTTACCTAGTTAGTTGGGTATAACCTAAGCCCACAGTTACTCCATTATCTCTAAAATATTTATTTTTTCAAAATGTTGTCAAAATTTGAAATCCTGTACCTGCAGATAATATCCCATTTGTATTTTTCTCTCCTTTGCTAATACTAATTCTTCATTTTATCTACACAAATATATTCTCCCACTATTAAAATAAAATATAATAAAAAACAAAATGAGAACAAAACTTGCTAGGTATCCTTCAAAATTCAGCAATTTCCAAGATTCCCTTTTGCTCTTATGAATTATACAGGACTGGCCATCTTCCATAATTTTCTTCTTGACACATTCCGTTCCCAGAAAGAAGAGGTACCAGTCGTGTTAGGTCCCAGAGGTGTATAGGACAAGGAAACTCAGAGTTGCAGTTTCTTAGTTTTCGCAAACCACCAAAAGAATCCAATACATTAATCACTACTAAGATACATTTAGGGGCCCAAGTTCTTCAAGGATTTACACACAAAAAATGATTCATACTTCTTTTGTTACCTAAACTTAAAGTTATTAAAAAAAAACCTCATGCTTTCTGCTAAGGTCACATTGAAGGTTGGTGTGATGATAGGTTCTCTCTATTTATAAAATTTATCTTTGCAAAAAAGGAAAAGGACTCATGGGCACAGCCAACAGTGTGGTGAGAGCATGGGGTAGAGGTGTGGGTGGAGTGGGAAGAGGCATAAGGGGGATAAATGGTCATGGAGAAAAATACAATAAAAGGAAATAGGTGCAAAATTTACCTTTGGATTGCAAAGTCCTGGTCAGGGTAAGAACCAGGGAAATTCAGTAGGAGTCACACCACATGATTACAAGCGAGAGGGAGGGATGTTGGTGATTGCAGAAAATGTTACTGGAATGGAAAAACAAAAGCTCGTCTTTGTTTATAGGTATGTCAGTATTTTGCTCTTACTAAAAGGTAAAAAAATACCCAACAACTAAAGTTCAGTTTTTTTCAGGTGAGTGAATTTTTCCATTTTCTTTGACCATGTCTAGCTTATTTATTATATTGTGTTTTTATTTCTATCCTGCTGTGTGGCAGGACTCAAAACTAATAGACTTTCTCAAATGTATTTTTTCTGACTAGAGAGGAGACATAACATTTTAGTTTACACAGGAATTCAGTACTATGAGATTTGAAAACAATAAAAATGTGAATATAGGCAGTTTTCTGAATGGAAGATATTGAATTCAGTTATTGGGTTTTATGCAAGTTAAGTATGAAGTCATAACCAACTAACAGAGTTCTTAAGTGACATGAAGTTAATAAGCAATTATAGGATATACAAGATCATAATTAGTCATGTTTTTAATTAAACTATTTAATTTCTCCCAAGAATTATTTTATTACATATGTATTATTTTCTAAGCCATTTCAATTTCTTATGAGTGTTTGTAGTTTGACACTCAAATTCTTTCTTTTCTGAGATTAAACTCAACACAGTTTTCTTGGTAGACAAACAGGAGGCTCAAACATAATAGCTTAGTTTTATTAAACAAATAAAAATATAATCACTTTAATATATATTTTAGGCTAAAAAATGTAAATGTGTAAATAAGATAATTATTCATATGCATTTCCATCCATTTGTTTTTTATCATCATAGATGCATATGTACACATTGAGTTTTATTTGAAAATTTCCTATGTGTTTCTATGATAATAATATATTTATGTTCATTAATCATTAAAGACATTATTATTGTGGGAATAAGAAGAACTGGAACTCAAAATCAAATGCATGTATCCTATTAGATAAAATTGTTTTCCATGGGAATATGGGTTAACAATTCTGAAATCACTACACATATGTTCTAGAATTAACAATTAAATAAATGAATGACAGTTAGGGGGGACCAGGATTTTCACTATTGAAGTGGGAGGTTATAGATAAGCTAAATTTATCCATGTGTTGAAGGCCTAGAGTTAGAGACGTCGATATGAAGTCATGTTAGCTTAATACAGACATAGATCATTATGCATAGAATTATGTGCATATACATTGTGTACATGGATTAGAACACACTCATATACCTTCTCACTCCTTGCTCTCTCACTTAAGAAGCCCTAGAAGCAAAGATAGTCCAGCACCAATGAGCAAATCTAGGGTCCAAATCTCAGTTTCTAATACTATTCTTGGATGCCTTCTATAATCTACTACCATCAAAAATAGGAACCGAAACAAATTAGCATTAAATTTACTAATTTGAATGCAAGTTATATGTCAGGGTTATGTTGTGTTTGTTTGTTTGAGTATTGGGTGCAATTAAAACAAATAGCCAAGATTGAGCTCTGTATTAATGCAATATAAAACAGAGTCAGTGGGTATGGGGCAAACAAGGCAGGAAGAATGAATCTTCTTTAAAAATATACAAACTCATGAAGTCATCAGCACACTTAGGGCTTGGGGTTTCCACAGGGTGGAAGTAAGGTTTTAATTAAATTATATTTGGATCTAAGTAGATTGACTTCTAGTGTATCAATTACCAAGAAAACAAAAAAGTACTATATAATGATAACAGCACGTAATGAAAAGTCAAAGTAATTAAAATAGAATGTTTAGTGAAATAAGCCAGGCAGTAAAAGGCAAATAGCATATGATCTCATGTAAAAATGGAACCTAATCAACAAAACAAACAAGGGAGCAAAATAGAACCAGACATGGAAATACAGAACAAACTAACAGTGACCAGAGGGGAGGGGGCTAATGAGGGAAAGAAGGGGAATGGTCAAGTCAAGGAAATGTATAAAGGAGCCATGGACAAAGACAACACAGGCGAGGATTGAAAGTGGAAGGTGGGGCGTGGGTAGGGCATGGGAGAGTAATGGGGGAAAAACAGGGACAACCGTATTTGAACAACAACCAAAAAAAGTTATGTTTTAATAAGAGGAAACAATAGAGTTATTTAAACCAACCCTTTATTATAATGATGAGAGGCCAAAGTTCCTTCTGGAAGTAAACTTAAGGTAGCCTATAAAGGATGACTACAAATTAACCATAGTAATAAAAATAGAAATAATTTTGGAAATGAGGGAAACTCATGTTGACAAGAACTGGAGATGTGAAAACGTATGTTACATATAAAACTGCAAAGCACTCCCATTGCCAAACTGTGCCAGTGTTGTATGCCCAACCCTCTTTGCCAGTGTGGCCCTAAAAGCTTGGTGGTTCAAGGCTGTCAGCCTGGCAGATCCAGGGCGATCTCCAGCTCTGGGGAGAGAAGCTTTTGGAGAAGGCAGAATGCCCACTGCTACTTTCAGTTGCCTCCTTGCTCATCTTCCCCTTGACCTCTTTGGACATGTCTGTCTCTCCAGGGTTGGATGTTCAAAGCCTCGTCCTGTGTTACTTTGATGCTCATGTCTATTGCTCTTTGAATCAAGTCCGGAGGAAGACTTAACTGTTTCAGATTTCTGGAAATTAGTAATTGCATATGGAAAGTAGCACCACTTCAGAGTTATAAGTGCCCACTCCTGGATTTTCAATCCAAGTTTTGACTTAAGCACTGGCAACCCAGGAGGGCTGGGACAAGGGGAAGCAAAGACCTCTTTGCTACTGCTGTTCTCTCCCACTTACTGGACCTCAAAGGAGGCTAGATCACCCCCAGTAAATGTTAGCTGACCTAAATTAATGGACCATACTTGAAAGTTCTTAGCCCCTCCCCAACAGAGCCTCCAACCATTCCCCTTTCTTCCTTTGACCCAAAACCACAAAGCCCTGGCCCAAGAGCCTTGTGGGCACGCCCAGCCTTTTTGGGAGAAGTAGGAATGCATCTGTTTAAATTGAAAGAAAAAAATATTTAAACCTTTTGTAAGAAAATAAAAATTTGTTTTTGTATTTAAACTAAATTGCCTTTTAAAGGCCTTCAGGCTTGGCTCATGGAAGTGGTTGAGCAGACATGCCATGGACTAGGGCCAGACCACGTGTGGGTCAGTGCATTGAGTGCGGGCCTGCGGGCCAAAGGGTCCCCAGTCAGGGCACGGGCCTGGGTTGCAGGCCAGGTCCCCAGTGGGAGGTCACATGAGAGGCAACCACACAATCATGTTCTCTCCCTCTCTTGCCTCCCTCCTTCTCCCTCTCTAAAAATAAAGAAATGAATCTTTAACAATAAATAAATAAATGCTTTGACTAGGAATTAGCTGTATAGTTAGTTATGTTACACCTGCAGGCACAAGAGGCTTAGATGGAGCCTTAGGCAGCTTTCCTGAAAGACTAGAGCTCCTTCCAGACTTACGGAAAACACAATTCTAATTTCATAAGTAATGTGGCATAGAAGTAAATAGCCCTCCCCCTCTTCTGAGACAGACGTTGAATATGTTTGGGGCTGGAGACTGCTCCTCCCCACCCCCAAGAAGAGCTCTGTTAATGTTAAACTGTCTGTGGAGCTGAAGAGGTGGCCTGAATCTCACATCCAAAATACCTGTTAGGAGTGGAGGGGTAAGGGTGGGCATGGGTGTACAGATCAAGCTTCTACCTCTACCTAAAGTAAGGTAGACGCTCCCAGTTTTAGTACTCAGAGCTAGTTCTCCTCAGCTCTGCAGGCCTGTGAGTTAGACCAGGAACCCTGGAAGAGGGTGTCCAGGGACCACCTGAGTGTGAATACGTTATTGTGTATGTGGACATGTGCACATCCTGGACACGAACAGGAGGTCGGGGCTTTCCATTGCAAATAAAGTCTTAATTCCTATGAGTCTCATTGGAGTTTTTAGTATGACCGTGAGGTTTTTCTCTGGGATTAGGTCAGTAACAATAAAAAAAAAAAAAACTTTTATATACAGCAAAAAATAATAATGCACATTGTCAAGAATGCACACTGTCTAACTCAACAGTCAGACAAAATCCAGATGTAATTTAAAATAACTAGGCCTAGTGTGTTAAAAGTTCCAGTTGAGAAAATGCAAAACTTGAAGAAAAGATAAAATATTTCAGGATAAACACGAACTATAAAGAAAAGACATCGAAATGCTCAGGAAAAGAAAGGAAAAGCCTCGTCACTGCGTCAGTGTTCTATTGCTACCTCACAAATTAGCTCACATTCGCTGATTTAAAACAGCAGCCATGCATTCGCTCTTGATTCCCAGGAGTCAGGCGCCCACACAGTATCGGTGGGTCACCCCCTCAGGGCTTCACAGTCTGTAATCACGATGTGAGCTGGGCTGCATTCTCATCAGAGGATCTGCTGGGGGAAGATGTTCTCCCAAGATAATGTTGGCTGTGGGCAGAATACATTTAGTTATAGCTGTAGAACCCGGCGACTTGCTTCCTTTGGGTCAACTGGAAAAAACTCTCCTCCCCTCAGGGAAAGGCTGATTTCTCATTTAAAGGCTTTCTCCTGATTAATCGAGGCTCACCTATCATACTCTCCCTTTTGACTAACACGGTAACAACTCATTTCAGATCCTAATTATGTCTGCCCAAACCCTTGACCATTCCCTATAAAATGTTGGCTAGAAAGTGTCCTGCCTGTGCTCAATGGAAGGGAGTTATAGAAGGACGTGACTCAGTAGGGTTTCCCTTATGGTATTTCGAAGATAATGAGTGATCCTAAATCCAGTGTTTCTTTATGCCCCTCCCACATGTAAGACAGCTCACTGCCTCCTAACGTCTCCCAAAGTCTCATTCCATCACAGCATCCACTCTAAGTTCAAAAATCTCAGGTCCAGGTTCAGATGAGACTCCTAAATGCAATTTATTAAGTACGACTCTTGGGACACTCTCTTACCAACTTTTGCCTCATGAAATGAAAGTTATGTAGTTCTAACATACCCAGCAAATGGTGGTGGGACAGGAGCAGAGCAATTGCTATATGCCTTTTGATTCAAAATACAAGAAAAAGATGATAAAGTCATTGGTCCAAGGCAGTTCTGAAATTCTGCCAGGCAAATTCTAGCCAGGTCGTAATTTAGTTTCAAGGCCTGGTGATAAATCCTGTAGTATTCTGTTCTGTGCCCTGGTCTGTTGGTTTAGAGTCCTGAGTCATCCTTTTTTCTTTTCTTTTTTTTTTTTTTTAATCATTGAAGATATCACATGCTTATCCCTGAATAGTTTTCTCACACTATATTTTGGCCAGCAGAATGTTAAAGATCTAACAGCCTCCTTTCATTTTGTATTCTTTCTGATATTAAAGCTTTCTTTTTTTTTTTATTTATTGTTATTCAATTACAGTTGTATGCCTTTTCTCCCCATCCCTCCACCCCACCCCAGGTGAACCCACCTCCCTCCCCCCTCTCCACCCTCCCCCTTGGTTTTGTCCATGTGTCCTTTATAGTAGTTCCTGTAATCCCCTCTACCCACTGTCCCCGCCCCCATCCCACCCCCCCGCCCCCGCCCTGGCTATTGTTAGATTGTTCTTAACTTCAATGTCTCTGGTTATATTTTGTTTGCTTTTTTCTTCTATTGCTTATGTTCCAGTTAAAGGTGAGATCATATGGTATTTGTCCCTCACTTCCTGGCTTATTTCACTTAGCATAATGCTCTCCAGTTTCATCCATGCTGTTGCAAAGGGTATAAGATCCTTCTTTCTCTCTGCAGCGTAGAATTCCATTGTGTAAATATACCATAGTTTTTGGATCCACTCATTTGCTGATGGGCACTTCGGTTGCTTCCAGTACTTGGCTATTGTAAATTGTGCTGCTATGAACATTGGGGTGCACAGATTCTTTTGGATTGGTGTTTCAGTGTTCTTAGGGTATAATCCCAGCAGCGGAATTGCTGGGTCAAAGGGCAGTTCCATTTTTAGTTTTCTGAGGAAATTCCATATTATTTTCCACAGTGGCCTCACCAGTCTGCATTCCCACCAACAGTGCACGAGGGTTCCCTTTTCTCCACATCCTCTCCAACATTTATTTGTGGATTTGTTTATGTTGGCCATTCTGACTGGTGTGAGATGATACCTCATTGTGGTTTTAATTTGCATCTCTCTGATGGCTAGTGATGCTGAGCATCTTTTCATATGTCTCTGGGCCCTCTGTATGTCTTCCTTGGAGAAGTGTCTGTTCAAGTCCTTTGCCCATTTTTTAATTGGGTTGTTTGTCTTCCTGGAGTGGAGTCGTGTGAGTTCTTTATATATTTTGGAGTATTAAAGCTTTCTTGAGAACTTACCATATTTTGCCCTTACCTTCACTGTATTCTGGATGGGGAGTTATTGCTTAATATGTAAGGCATTTCAATTTTGCAAGATGAAAAAGGTTGTGAGGTTGGACGGTGGTGATGGCTGCACAACAACATGAATGTATTTAATATCCCCAAACTGTACACTTAAAATGGTTAAAATGGTAAGTTTTATATCTATTTTAATACAATTTAAAAATCCCTAAAAAATAAAAGAAAAACAGTGTTTATTTGAAGATTATACTGATGGAAGCATATTGTTAAATTCTTCCATCAAGAAGATTCACTCTAGAATTTTATATTCATTTTGCAAGTTCTTAGGTTTGAGGGGATTATCCTAAAAGCAATTAACAGACAAATTTACAGAAGAAGAAGTGAATAAAAGTCCAGTTATTAGCTTTAGCTTTTTAATGCATAATGCTTGCACATGATGCTTCAAGGAGTATTTTTCCAAATTTCATATTCTTTAACTTAGGCTTCATATGCTATCTTTATAACCTAATGGAGATATTCAATATATAACAAATCTGACTCTCCATTTTTCCAGATCATGTAGATTAAGTGTGAATGTGGAAGTTGATAATGGGAAATCACACTGACAGCAATGAAAAGTAATAGTGGGCAGACTAATAGCAGAGAGAGAAAATGACAACTAACCTCAGAAACTTGAAACTAAGAAGTAGAGAAAAGTTAGCATAATGAGCTTTCTATATACTTACTTGTGTTCTGAGGATGTATTATATCAGAAAAAGGATGTAAAAATTGACATTCTCAATGGTTACATAAAATTATTAAGATAACTAGATCTATTTTTAATATTTTTCTTATAGCAGCAGGGAATTTTGCACTTGCCTATTTTTCACACTGGGTCAGTTATTGCAAATGACCACTTGTAATAAAAAATGTAAAAGGTCACTGCATGAAAGGACATTATTCATTGATACTATACATTCCAGTAAATAGTAATAGAAGATTGTTCATTCAATAGGGTTCCATTTTTTTTTCTTTCATTCCTATAAACAAAGCTCATCAATTTATTAGGGCTATTTAGACAAGTTTTCTAATACAAGGGGTTTAAAACAGAGGTAGTTCCCTAATTTTGTATTTATTATTTCTATAATTAGACAAAAAGAGGGTTGATAAATTTGCAAATGTAAGAGATAATATGTTTTAATTATCACAGTCATAAATTTTCTAAAAATGAATTGTGGTTTTATAAATGTTATTAGTTAGTATTTTAAAAAATGAACAATACAAAAATATCTATAATGAGCAAGTAAAATGTAATTGAAAACATATTTTTCAGCCAACTCCACAAATGGTGTTATTCCAAAACTTGTATAAATAGGAATCTTTAATACCTAAATTTATAGTTGGTTTTATCATTATTTACTCTTTCCATGTCAAATTTATTGCAAGTTTCAAATGAGTATTAGTACATGTTTTTGAGCAGATACACAGATCATTTTATTATTTTTAAAGAAATATTCAATTCACATGTCAGATGAGAAATGCTGACCAGCTACCAAAACAAAAATATAAATCAGAATTTTAGCTTTCAATAGATTATAATCGTGAGGCTTGATTATTTCTTTCTTAAACATATATAAACTTGTCAGCCTATAGTAAAGGATATTTATACCTCAGGCACTTCTCCATTTAAAATATCGTTTTAAACACAATATATGGTAGGAAGTTCTCTCCCACATTATTTATGAAGTAGCACATTTAAAACCAATATAACTGCATTACTCTTAGAATAGCTATTAGTAGCTGGTAAGAGCGAATCTTCTCTGTAAAAACAAAGGTGGTGAGACATGTAAGATCATAGTATGAGAGGTGAAATTATCAGCAACTAGCACACGAGTCCTGAGTTGGTCGTGCCCTAAGGGCAAACTGAAACCATTTTATTTCCTGGGTAGACACTGTAAAAAATATTCATAAGACTCCATTCATTGCTAATAATAGTAACAAACTATGCATACACTAACAACTACTTCTATTCTAAAAGTGATATGACTGAAACAAACATACAGGGTCCGTGGCTTGGAATGCTAGAATATGGAGCCAGAAATATAGCAAATATTGAGTTTTCCTTTAAATTTTCTCCATGCTGCTATTAGAATGAAATGCTAAACATGATTAGCTTATGCAAATGCATAAGGTAGAATTAAAATGCATTGTTACAGTTCTTACATCCACTAAAAGTTTTCTAGAAGACATGAGATGATACAAAGCTTTTTTTTAGATTTTTAAAATATTTTTAACAATTATATTTCTATCAAGTTAAATCTCCTGAAAGTCTACATTTGGTTTAGTAATCTTCAGTATTCTATAGCAATCTATTGGCATGTGATATGCTTTTGAACTAGTGGAATACGTTATAAAGCAATCTATTTTATATATGCACTGCAGAAATAAAACTGAAGAGAATTTTTATTAAGTTATTTATTACTTTTATAACATGACCAAGGTATTACATTTTTTATAATAATTCAATGCTAGGAAACACTTTGTCTGTACAGGAAAACAAAACAAATAGTAAAAAACAGCTAAAATATTAAAACTTGTTTATTTATAACACAAGAACTAAAGATCTTTTCAAGTGTTTTTTTAATGTATTGGCTTTCAGAAAGCTGACACAAAATAAGATTGCTAGCTTGATTAACTTTGCCAAATTTCTACCTGCAAAATAAATTTTTATATAATTATTATGCTGTATTTTATATTTATTAAACATACACACACATTTGTATCTTTTATGTTACTTCACCTAATGTTTCATATGGCAGTGAAATTTATTTATAAAGATATAATCTATATTTCAATGTAAGTATGGGCATTTTTGCCAAACCACAAAACATTTATTAGCTATTAAAGCCATATTTTATAATCTTGGATTTTTACATTGCCTTGATAGCTTATAGAATGATCCATAAGAATTCTCTAATAGGCTTCTTTTTTTACCTCTTGGCTAGTCCAACTTTATTTTAATATTTTCTTGTTTCTACAAATATAATTTGAAGATCTTTACTGTATATTGAGATTTTAAGAATGTACTTATTCATTAATGTATTTGAGAAATGTTTTAATTTTTTTCAGTATTATAGTTTAGCTCATATCTCCCATGATACATAAAAATGTGCATGTCTTTAACGCTCAAGAAGTTTTGCTTTGTGTTTATTTAAATAAGTTAGAAGCAAATTCATTTACTTTTACTATTGACGTACAAGACAACCACCCAAACTTGTGCACATGCACACACACAAAGCTTAGTTTTCAGAAAATAGTGCAGTTATTTATATCTTAAATACAACCACACCTACCCTCAACAAATTTATTCTATAGCTAAATTTTTTTAAATTTAGTCATGTGACTGAAACCTCTTAAATTGTCATTTTGGTAGAAAACAGTCGATATAAGAAATTTCAGTTGACTCAATCTAATCCAAAATTGTGCACAGATATATTTTGTCAGTTCTGAGGTTGCTTCTTGCTGTTAAAGGTTGCATACTTAGGAAATTATATACAAATTTCTAATTAATCTAAAATATTAAAGAGCTCAACTGTAATTAAGGAAGAAAACACTTAAATAAGTAATCTTAAATAATGCCTTTATCCACTTGAGATTCCTCTGTTCATATCCCTCCTGTGACCATTGAAATCATACTTCTCTTTGGGTTAACTCTGTGTGTTTGAGGATATTTTCAACACAGCACAGCACTAAATTATTGTAGCAAAAAGGTTATCATTATGGTGGGTTTCTGACACAATACAATTATAATTAAGTCCTAAATTGAAATTAGTCAAAGAAATTAAAGCCTAACATTTCATTTGTAGCAATCATTTCCATACCTCCCAGGAAATTCATATAAATCATGAAGTACCATATCCAAAATTACATTACTTTCTTCAAGATACACCAGTAAATTTTGAAGAGGACAATGAAAAAAATTAGTCAGTGCTAGAATTCACCCATTCACAAGTGTTGTTATCACCATGGCAGTTATTGGTCTCTCTGTTATAAACAGGAGACAGTTGTATGTCCATAATTTTAAGAGAACTAAACAAAGAGATTTCTGGGTTTTGTTTAGCTCCCATAACTCAAGTGGTCAGGGTGGATTACTCTAATTGCATGAGAAAAATCTATTACTATTTGACTCTGTGACCTATAAATTTGCTTCATATCTGGAGTCTACACTGTGAGCCCCCAAATGCTAAAACACTTTCTCTTATGCTGGCAAGAATTTCTGGTTTCAGAATCTCATACTGTCATTATACATGTTCCTTATAACTAAGTGGGGCAGACTGTAAATGTTTTGGGAAACTATAAAAATCATGATAGATCTTTTTTTTTCCTGCTTGTATTATTTTGGAAAAA
This sequence comes from Desmodus rotundus, assembly GCF_022682495.2. NCBI lineage: Eukaryota > Metazoa > Chordata > Mammalia > Chiroptera > Phyllostomidae > Desmodus > Desmodus rotundus. Next base: position 82,502,303 of record NC_071399.1, on the reverse strand, counting down.
CCACAGTCTCCTATTTCATAATTGTGGCTCTAGTTGAATTAACACATGATAAATATTCAACAAATATGTAAATAAGATTCAGTAGTATTATGACCATGCTTTTATAATTATTGTTAAAAATAGACAATTAACATATTTCCAATTATATATATGCATGTGTATACATGTATATATATATAATATGCTATATATATGTGTGTATATATATATAATCTGCAAAATGTATATGAAAAATTGCTGTTTTTGCATCAGATTTCTCCAGCTGGGATTTTGGAAAACCTCATTTATTTTGGTTAAATGGGATCAAGGCAGTACTTTTGCTCTGCAATTTGGAAAATGTGCCCCTTTCTCTTTAGGAAAGCGATCCTCCAAAATGAAATATTTAACAGAGTAAAATCACCCTAAATTAAGGCTTTTGCTTTGATGCAATTTTAATTTCTTCCCATCTCACACCCAGCTGATTCTAATCGGGAACAGTATTGATGAGTGGAGGAAGCATTTTTCTCAGTCTGTTGAGATCTTGCTTCCAGGCATGTTCTCTTTTTGGCTCAAATAAATTATTTTAAGAAAATATTTATAAGTGGACAATTTTTAGTTGCTCTTTAGTCTCTGTTGTCTTCTATAGGGCACTTTCAAGAGTGAAGAGTGTCGGCCATGACCTGAGAATCAGGTGAGAAACTCCTGGTGCACCCAACATTTTGCTTGACGTCATTGTGTTCCTTCTCTTGTGTCATGGTGAGAAGTGCCATTATTGACATGTAACAGCTACATGAGTCTAGTTTAAATCATTCCTGTCTTCCTTACAGCCTTATCTTCAGCTGTTATAACTCCAAATTACAGAAATTTGGAGTTGCCTGGGGTTATACTTTTGTTCTATGAGAGTAAAAGAGGACTAGGTGGTTCCAGCAAGGCTTAACTCAGGGCGTATTTTCTGACCCGCACATCAAGCAGAGTTACAGAACCAAAGAACCTGAATTTCACAGAGGCCAAAATGAACAAGCGTATTGGCCTGGATGGAAGACAACGGTACCCTGGAGGACTTGAAGGAGTCCTGCTTCTGGACACGCACATGGGACTCACATGTGAGGTCAAGATTGCAGATGCACAGGTGGCACTCACAGGACATTGTTTTCCTTTTCTTTCTTTTTTAAATTTCCAGTCATACTTCAAAATATACTATGACTTTTATCAATCTAATTTGAAATAATTCCAAATGTAAGTGCAAATGGTATTTGGTTAATTAACTACATGGTTCACTAGTGTTATCACTTATTATAATTGTTGAAACAGTAAGATAAAATTAGTGGAAAGAATCATAATGAAAATAGCAAACACGATGCTTCTTATGTGGTAGTCACTATGCTATTTTATATTCATTTCAATTTTTAAAATTCTAACAGCAATTATTTTTGTAGACAGAGAAGATATTACTTAGTGAGTTCAATACCTAGTAAGTGGTGGAACTGTGTTCATATTCAAGTTTGTAGCACTTGGAAGCACAAATTTTCCACAAACACACTGTAGTTCTTTAAATAATATGTTTTATTTCAATTAAAATACACATTCTGATATAACAATGGTTGGCCTTTGCAATGCAAACTAACTTGAGAAATAGTCTATTAAGGTCTTAAAATTAGTTTCAATCTTTGTTCTATTTATGAATTTCTCTATTACCAGGTTGTTTTTTTAAATTGTGTTCATGTTCCTAATTGAACATTTTAAGTAGTTTTGTAGATATATTCAATCTTAGTGCTTTGCTTTGTTTTTATTTTCTTATTTTAAATTCCTTTAAATGTTTATACTATCAAACTAACTAGCTTAATATCAAAATTTAGCCACCTACTAGTGGATTTTGCAGCTATTCCCAGACTTTCTGTACATCTTCTTAGAAACACTGAGAGATCAGTGTATCTGTTTAGGAGTTGTCATCATCTTATCTTCTAACAGTTTCAATTTAATAATTATTTGTTCTTTATGGCACAGAACTTTGGATCCTTTCTTCTTTCCTTAAAATAATGTCAGTTTCTACCAAAACCATTTTTTTGCAAGGCCTTTGTCCAGTGTGTCTAAAATCCAATGAGTAGAGAATGGATTCAAGCCAGTCAGTGCCAAAATTCCTGGCTTGGTTGTCTGTATTGGAAATTCTAATTCTTAAAATAATTTGTTTAGCCTTATTTCTGCCTTTCCAGGGAATCTCTGGAGCTGACAAAGTATGACTCTTATTATAGGTATATTGTTCCCTTTGTCACTTTTTCCAGAGGAAAAGTTGCTTTAAATCCCCTTTTAGGTGTAAGATTACAATTAAAGAGTCAAATGTCAACAGCAGGATTCCGAAGGAAATAACACAACTGAGCTCTCAAACTGTTCACAGGCAAAGTGCAGAAAACAGGGACTCTATGATGATTTTATGGCGTATCATCTGAGCTTGATAGTCTTATGTTTAGGCATGGCCCTTAGGGATAAAACTAACCCAAAGAAGGTAAGTCTGTCTTCACGAACCACACTCAATACTCAAACAGCCACATTTCAGCACTGTCACTCTGTCACCAACTTCTGATACTCTAAAGATTATTCACGTGAAAATTAGGGCCCTTTTCCTTTCTCATGTATGTGAACTGACTTCAAAGGATACGCTGTTCAAGGGGATTATTTTGCTTTGCTTCAAATTATTCGAAAGGCTTTTGGTATTATTCTTTTAAATTAAGGTAAAATTGATATATTAGTTTCAGGTAATGACATAGTAATTTGATATTTGGATACACTGTGAAGTAATGACAATAAATCTAGCTACCACCCTTCACCACCATACAAAGTTACAACTTGTTTTGATCCTAGGATGAGAACTTTTAAAATCTATTCTGACTCCTTTCAAATATGCAATACAGTATCATTATCTATGGTTGCCAGGGTCGACATTACATCCCCATGACTGATTTATTTTATACAGTTACGTACCACATAACAATGTTTCAGTCAAAGAGGAACCACATACATAACGGTGGACTCATGAGATCGTCGTGGAGCTGAAAAAGCATCACTCCTATTGGCTGTGATGCTGTAGCCTGCCTGACGTCGTACTGCAGTGCATCACTCACGCGTTTGTGGCGACGTTGGTGGAAGCAAACCTACTCCACTACCAACTGCATAAGAATATAGTGTGTACAATTATGTACAGTGTAGAATACTTGATAATAAACAACTATTTTACTGTTTATGTACTTAACATGTTATACTTTTCATCATTATTTTAGAGTTTACACTTTCACTTATTTAAAAATTAAACCATTTTCTGTAAAACAGTATGTCGTGTGACACTGGCAACAGCCTCACACATTGCGTGTTTACTGCCTCTCTCGACTCCATGGCTTTGTCCTGCTTGATTCAATCTCTTGTTTTGTACAGTAACATGCTGTACAGCTTGTAACCTGGGAGCATAGGCTGCGCCAAATAGCCTAACTGTGCAGTGGGCTGTACCATCTAGGTTTGCATAATAAGTGCAGTGCATGATGTTGGCGCAATGATAAAATCACCTTACAGCCCATTCCTCAGAATGTATTCCTGTGGTTCAGCAGCGCAGGACATATCTGAAAGTTTGCACCCCTTGCTCCCCTTCAGCAGTTCAGCTCACCCCCAACCTTCTTCCCCTCCGGGAACCACCAACCTGTTCTCTGTATCCATGAGTTTTGTTTGTGTTGTTTGTTTGTTTGTTATTATGTCCTGGACCACATTAACAAGAAACTCGGGGTGTGGTATAAGCCAGAAATAAGTGAATTTACTTAGTGGGCAAAGTGGTCATTATATAATATCAGCAAGCAGCAAAGCAGTCACTTTTTTTCTTACATATTACATTTATGATACACATACAATTATAAATGTGCTCAATATTAAATACAGAGTAAAAAACAAAGTTTTAAAATCGTATCTCAAAGTGTTTGAACTATTTGAGCATTCATAGCTTTAATGGAATACACTGTTTGTTTCATGAAGTGAATGAAAAAAACTTCCAGCTCTGTAATTATGGTAGATATACTGTTTAAAATGATCTGGCGGCATTTTAACTATTTCTCCAAGAAACACAGGAAAGGAAGAAACATGTTTATAAAAATATCATTTTTAATTAAATGATCCACTTTTCCCCACTTTCCATCATTTACTGCTGAGACTATAGATCTTATCTGTGTAATGTTATCACCCCCACCATATTTATCTCTTCATGAAATGTATAAAATGTTACAAGTAGTCCATGTATTGTAAATACAAACTCTGCTTCCAAACCGGAATTGTTTCCAAAGCGGTGGATCATTCTGCAGCTGCACTGTGTCATCATCTCATTAGTCTGACATTTTAAGTTTTACACGGACAGATTATAAAATATGCTGATATCATAGACTGCTTCGTAACTTCTTTGTACTTCTTGCAGCTTATAACATTTTTTTTGCTTCTGCCCGTATCCCAAATTATAATATGTTTAAAAATAAACTATACCCTCCCTTGAAAATTTGTTTAGAAACAAGTCAGATTGTAAATTGAATGTATTCAAATAAACAGATTTAAACATATATCCAGTTATTCATTAAAAAATAAGACCCTTAATTTTAGTTTGACAACTTTGTATGATAAACTTACTTCCTATGTGTTCAATTTCCAATCAATTTCATTAAAATACTTGATACAATCAGTCACACTAACACATGAGCAAAAGAAATACCACACCTAGATGCCTTACATGTTTGTGGAAGGTTTTCGTATTTGGCTATACAAAGTGTTAAATATTGGTAATATTGGCATTTCTCTATAAAACTAGTTTTTCTTAGGGAATTTGAAAGTTAAAATATCAATTAATTAAGGGACACCTTTGCAAGTGCCAAGTCAGACAGGTTTGATAGTAGTGAGGACAAAATTTGTCTCCAGCTAAACAAAGTTGGGAGTCTTGTTGCAGGTAGATAAAGAAGCTATTACACTCTGCAGATAGCTGCTTTGCTTGAATGAGTTTGCGCTTCGTTTATCATAACAATGGGTGATAAGGCTAATAAAAAGTTGTGCACTGCTAATGGTGGTGATAAGAAAAGACAGGACATTATTCTTGAGTAAACCTAGAGAGCATCAAATTCTGGAGTGGCCCTTGTGATTGGGTAAGCTGTCCACTTTAAGCACAATGAAAGGAAAAAGAAAAACAAACCTTTAATATAAGATATGCTTATAGAAAATGTCTTGAGATTCTGAAAATCTCTAGTTTCTTATTCACTTTTCTACATAGAACCATTATTTTGAAAATATGGTTTTGACAATTCAAGTTTTTGCTGTGAACATGCCAGCAAACATTCATTGAGCACCTTCAGTTAATGTGTAAATATGAAAAACAACATAGAAGGATAGACGTTAGATATTATAGAGCAAGTGTTACTTGAAGGATATTCTAGCAATATAAAGTGCTGGTTGAGTGCAAAGAACCACATCTTCAAAAAGGAGCTGATATTTGAAGATTGAGTAGGCTCACTAGATAAACAAGATAAGACTATTCCAGTAGAGGAAACAAACACAAAGGCAGGGGTGGAAAAAGAATGGTGTCTGAATGAATTTGCAAGCTATTAAGTGTGCATAAGAAAAAGGTTGAATACATTGTTGGCAGGAATGCAGACTGGTGCAGCCACTGTGGAAAACTATGGAATTTCCTCAAAAAACTAAAAATGGAACTGCCTTTTGACCCAGCAATTCCACTGCTGGCATTACACCATAGGGACCCTGAAATACCAAATCAAAAGAACCTATGCACCCCAATGTTTGTAGCAGCACAATTTATAATAGTCAAGTGCTGGAAGCAACCTAAGTGCCCATCAGTAAATGAGTGGATCAAAAAACTATGGTACATTTACACAATGGAATACTGTGCAGCAGAAAGAAAGAAGGAGCTCCTACCCTTTGTGACAGCATAGATGGAACTGGAGAGTATTATGCTAAGTGAAATAAGTCAGGTGGTGAAAGACAAATACCATATGATCTCACCTGTAAGTGGAACCTAATCAACAGAAAAACAAGCAAGCCAAACATAACCAGAGGCATTGAAATAAAGAACAAACTGACAGTAACTAGAGAGGAGGGGGAGAGGGATAATGGGGGAAAGTAGGGGAAGTTCCATGGAGGAACATGTAATAAGGACCCATGGACAAAGCCAAAGGGGGAAGGATGGAGGGTGGGAGTTTGGGGTGGGTGGGGTGGAGGAAAGTAGTGGTGGGAAAATGGAGACAACTGTTCTTGAACAACAATAAAAAAATACACAAAAAAGAAAAAGGTTGAAACCGAGATCTAAAATGGTACCTCTTTGACAGATCACATTAAACTCTAGTGGATGGTGTGGAATTAGGTCTTCATCCCAGAATTTGATGTCCTGTAGACAAAAGACCACCTGCATCAGAACTTCCTACAGGAATTCCTACATTTTCAGAAGCCAAGGTGTGCCAGAATTTTACTACATCATAATCCCTCTGGGTGTGGTACAAGAAATTGGTACTTGCATAAACCCCTTGATCTTATTATGCCCAATGAAATCTGAGCTCCGTTTTTTGTTGGTGAAATGTAATGTGAAATGTGCATACTCCATACATTGCCCACGATGATACAATGGTGAGTTAGAAGAATATACTACAAATTTGTTTTAGTTTATGAGGAGAGAAGAGTGAGGGCAAGAGCAAGACTAGAAATGATTTATTGATGAGTCTAATGTACAGGTGATTACAGTATCCTTCACCTGGCCTACATATCACATTGCAGTGTCTAAGATTTCTTCAGACAAGAGATTACCCTTCCACATCCATCCACTTTCAGGTTGTTAGATTATGTTGTAATTTAGGTATGCTGGGTTAACTTGTTTTGCCTATTTTTAAAATCTCAGTTTATGGAACTTGCACTTAAGCCTTGAAATCATATGTTTGTGAACTGTTTTATGAAAACCATTGGAATAAGTATCAAAATGACTTTAGTACTCCTTCAAATTGCTAAAACAAGTAATTTGAAGAAAGTCCATATGTTTATGCTATTTTGTGTGTGTATATATATATGTATAGATATAAATTAAAATATTGGAGCTACATCCTACTATTACTGGGGGTTGACAGAGCTTTCTTTCTGTAAAGGAAATGCAGTAGTCAAAAAAAATGACAGCATACAAAATAACCTTCAAGTTAGATTATTCAAAAATATAAATTATTATCTTGCTTAAGAATTTTAATATATCCCATTGTCTGTGACAGTGACCTTCAATTTTTTTAATCACAGAACTCATCATGAATAATTTTGAGCACTAACCCAGCGACTGATTGTCTGCACTTAATTCTATACTGTTTCATCCTCCATGGTTCTATTATAAATGTAACAAAATATTTCAAAAACAGAAATTAACTCAAGAAATAAAGGTAAAAAGATAAATATTTAAAGACATACTGATAGTACAAATTCTTTACATTTATGTTAAGTATTAAACAGACCTTGCATATGAAAGATCAGGGCAAAGGATGGCATACAGGAAGCACTTAATAAAGGTTACATCACATCGTCATTGCTGCCATTGGTGTGAAGTTCTTCCTGGCTCGAATGTCCATGCATTACAGTGGCATGACCCAGCAGATTTTATTTTCACTCTCAACAATTCTTTTTTCTTTTTTTTTAAATTTTATTGTTGTTTAAGTACAGTTTTCTGCCTTTTAGCCTGGGCTTCTGATTTTGTGTCCAAGTAACTGTTATCACCAAATAATTTTATACTTGAAATAGTATACTTAATGTAGAGGATAACTTTATTCTAAATGAATATATTTAATGTAAGTCAATGATACAGATGTATAACTATAAGATTGCTTTAGATATTCTTGCTTTATTTTATATCCATATACTTTGTATCCAGATGCAGTTTTCCATACCTCAGCCCTTCATTTTAAAATACCAAAGAAAGTTCTGATTCTGTCAGGCTCACTACACAAGAAATCAGGGCTTAAAGCCACAAATAGTTTAAGCTGCACTTGTCATTTTTCTTGTATTTAATTAAAAGAAAGTAAGCTGTGTTTGCTTCTTTCCCTGAGGTTGCATTTAATGCCACTGATATTAAACAAGTTTTTCTTTCAAAAATGCAGATACAGCTTTCTTTTTCTTCTTTGATAATATTTCAGCATGTCTTTAAAAATAATAAAAAATAATGGTAAGACATGTTTAGACGTGTCTGTCTAACATACTGGGTAGGAGTAAAGTATAATTAATATGTTTTTGCATTTAACTTATAAATTTGTGTAGATATTATGTGGTAACATATCAGCATCTTATTGTTATTTATATTGCATAGTTATATAAATGCATATAAACATATATTCAGATACTGAGTTTCCACACTCTTCATTTAATTTTAAGAGGAGCAATCAACAAATGAAAAGTATGTAGTACAATTCATTCAGAATCCCCTATTTCTGAGATAGTTCTGGCTAACATTTTTAAATTTCTATTTTACATTACACATTTCATTTCTTATAAAATAATACACATGATGATAGTTATATGTAAATTTTATACCATATATATTATTTTAAAATCATATTTAGCTTATGCCAAAGTGTAATTGAAACTTCCCTATTAACAATAATTTAGAAGCATATTTGATATTCTGTTACACGTGTGTTTGGCTCAGAAAAAGCACTTGGACTCATCCATTAGTCCTATCTCCTTTCTACACCATGGCCAATCTATTAGCAAATTGTGTTTGGGTATTCTTTCAAAATATATTCAGAATCGGAACATCTCAACCTTGTTTACTGTAAATAAAATAACATCTTATATTAGACAAGGTAGATCCTCACTCAAAACCCAGTGGTTTCACATTGCATGGATGCTGTACAACTACGTACAAACCAATAGAAAATGACTATAAGTAGCATCGAAGTATTTGTCATTAATTCAGCACACTTGCAAAGTTATTATAGGCATATCATAAGAAACTAAAAAATTCAAATTAATTATCTAAGTAAAAATATCAAAAATATTATTTGAAAGGATGTTAGAAATAAGTATATAACAGCATATGAAGAATGTCTAAGCCAATATAAAAATCTAATAATGAATGCAAGAATTTTACCTCAAATCCTACCTAAAATAAAATTTTGTGATAAAATAGATTTCTAGTTAAAAATAGTGAAGTAAGAAAATTGTTCTCCACAAAGATGAAAAAAATAAAATCACAAAGAAAAATTGTGGTCTGATATATGAGGAAAATGTTTAAATACAGTTTTGAAAACTAAGGTATAGTCTCAACCCTGAGGCAAATTAACAAGAGACATAGTGAGTGAATATTCCAGAAAGTGAAATATTAATAAAATTGTTAATTGAGGTGTTTCATGATCAACTTTCTTTAAACTAGTTTTCAAGAATAAGTACTGATAGAAACATAATTAGTATCGGTCCTATTATATATTGTATAAAATAGGGAATACAGAATACTAAGTAAAGTATGGCTCAGTACAACTGACTTCACACAGGTCTCCACAGGATCACAAGTTCAGAATATAATGTAGGGGAGATAAAACACAGAAGTGGAAGCTATATTAGAACTAACAGAACTAGAATAAACACATTATAAAACCCATAGAAGACACAGAAGACAGGTTTGTGGAAATCACATAGAAGAAAAATGAGAAGAACAGAATTATACAACTGATTGTGGAAGAGATGAGAAATAAGAAGACAGACTATTCTGGGTATGAGTAATTTATGTTGCTAAAATAACAGAGATGACCTTTGAAATTGAAGAATACCCTGAAAGAAACAGGAAGCCAACTTGAAAGGAAGCAATGAAACTGCTCATGGGAAGGAGAATATTATTCTAAGAGGACTACTTCAACCAAAAACATTGGAAGTGAATTCATGAACTCAAGTGTACGTATATTGTCTATTATATGAACATCAAGCATAAAGAGGGAGGCATCCCCTAAACTGTAGTATGCAGCCTTCGTTGTTAGTCACTGATAGAGACCCAATATCTGCGAGTTCAAGAATTCATGCTCCAGCTCCTACGACCAATGTGGACACTATAACAGCCACTCTGTCTGAACCCCTGTTTTGTCATTTTTAAATGCATTTCACAAAATAATTTAAAGGCACCTTCTGGGCAGTACATTAGATAATGTGTGTAGGGACTTAAAATTCCTGGCAGATGTTAAATATTCTCTAATTCAGCGAGTTTCAACCAGTGGGCCACCAGAATTTTTTAAAACATGCAATCCCTGACTGTGTAGTCTGGGACATAGACCTCTTCTCCTTTAAATTTTCAAATTAAAAAAAAAAAAAATGACAACAGCCAACACAACAATAGCAGCCCCATGTGAATAAATCAAAACAATATCTATTTTATCGTTATACTGGCTAAAATATAATAGTGTTTGTTGTGCCACAGAATTTTAGTAATTAGTTTATGTGTGCCATGAGATGAAAAGGTTGAAAATTGCTCCTGTCAGGTATTGTACACAAACTTTCAAGAACTCTTGAGAGTAAAGCATCCACGATTGCCTTAGACTTCCTAGGGAAAAAAAATAGGCAAAATTCTCACCAAACAATATGCAAATAAATCAACAAACTCAGAAATGGAGAAGACATCAAAGGAAGTGTGGTAAGTGTTAAGTCTACCAAAATAAAATGAATCGTTTGCAGCTGGAGTGCATATGGGAACACACAGACACAAAGATTACAAAAGCTAACACTGCGTGTCCACGCTGCAGCTACGGGAGATAAGAGGGCAGCCAGAGCAGATGTGCAGCTCTTTTTTTGTAGTAACAAGTCACTGGATACTGTTGAATCCCCCCAAATGCATGCGGACCTGGCCCTCAACCCAGGCACGTGCCCTGACTGAGAATCATCCAGTGACCTTTTGGTTTGTGGGACGATGCCCAGCCCACTCACTGAGCCATACCAGTCAAGGCAGTTTTTGAAAAAGATTTTACCAATTTATACCCATATTAGGATTTGTTAATATTTTGTTTAGAATATTTTTGGTTAATGTTCAGGAACAAAATCAGTCTATTCTTTGTTCTTTGTAAGTTGTTCTGTTTTGCTTTGCTTCGCTTTGCTTTAATCCAGGTCATGCTGAGCTCATTAAAAGAGTGGAGAAGGTATTCTCTGGAAGAGTTTGTGTAAAATCAGAGAGGTTTCCAGTCACCTACCTAATCTCCTATTCATTATTTGGTCCATGTGTAGATCTCTATCTATGGTTTGCTGCTCCTTTTGATTTGTGGTTTCATGGTCCTTGCCTGACTGGTAATTGCTGAATAAATGCTCTATATTATTTCTGCAAAAATATAAATTATCAGTATTTTATTTCCTCCAAAGAAGATCTGGTTTCTTTACAGCCAGCAGTTACAAGATGTTCAAACCTCCTTAATTCTGTCCAGGATTGTCAGGTTTCAAGGCTGTTATTCACTATGATGAACTAGGAATCATTGGAGAAATGGCTGGTTTGAGGGCTGAGACAGTAAAAAGTAAGCCTAAAATAACGTGTGTCAGAAAGAAATGTAGAACTTAAAAATATGATTTTATTTTATTCATAGGTCAACTCTATAAAAGCAATCATTCCCATTAATGGAAAAGGAGGGCCAACTGCCTCCCCTAATGACTGGTTTAATCCCTCCTCCATTTTAAAATTTACCTTTTCTCCTCATCCATTTATTCAATAAAATTTATTGAGTAGTTTTTGTGTGCCAAGAATGATATTATACTTTGAAAACGTAGAAGGTTAGGCTGCTCTAGAGATAGTCAGAAGCAATTTGTTCATTTTGAAATTTCTTACAATATATTACAGTGGAGAATTCTGTTTTCAGACAGGACACAAGTCATCCCTAATATCAGGATAGTGGAAAAAATAGTTAGATACTAGTGGGGATGTTATGGGCTATTTTACCCTGAGTTTTTATCATGTAGGTGGGTATTCTTTTAGGGAATACATGCTGTAACAAGGAAATGTAATATGGTTAGTGTGAGTCTCAATCAATCACCTCACTGGAGGGTCCTGCTTCTGGTAGCCTAACCCTGGGGCAGGAGGCGGGGCTTTGCCTGGGGCCAGCCTGGGCTGAATGGGCCCTGCTGGAACGTGAGAGACTACAAGGATGCGCACACTAGATGCACCAGTCTGCATGCCCTAGGAGCAGACTTTGTGCTAGTCTTGCTTGTTGGTAGGTTGGGCTCCTGTGCCCACCAAGCCCAGCACCTCTGGCTATCAGGGAAGATTTGCTGGCCCTATTGCCTCATGGTAGGAGAAAGAAGGGAGGGAGGAAGGAAGGAAGGAAGGAAGGAAGGAAGGAAGGAAGGAAGGAAAGAAGGAAGGGTAAAAAATCACCACAGACGTTATACCCCAAATAATAAAGTACATTATGATTTCAAAGTACAGTACTTAGAAATATTGGAACAATTGTATGCATTTTTTAGAGATATAACTTAGACGTGTCTTTGAGGCTTATGGTGTAACAGGGTGCAGCCAAGAGGGGGGCCCCAAATAGGATTTGTAATGGGATCCAGAACTCAAGGTGTCCAGGAAATATTAGAAAAATATATATAGGATGTCCTCACCCCAAAGCCTGGGCTGGATGAAAGGACACTTGGAGCAGGGCCATTCAGAGCTGTTTTGTATAGCAACAGCTTTGCAGCTCGCCCCAGGCATGGTCAGTTAACATACCTATAACCTTTAATTGGTTTCATAGATATGTTAAATAGCTGTGGCCTTGCTTTGAGCCAGGGAGATGGGAGTGACTTCTACCCAGAATGTAACTGGGAAGCAAGTCCCCCTGGTTACAGCACATGCATGAGAGCTTGGAGAAGATTGGCTCCATGCCATGGGGCCACACCTGCCCAGACTTACTCTGGCAGCCCAGTAAAGCTGGAAGAATAGGGAATGCTTGGCAGGTGTAACTGATTGTAGGAGGAGTTGGAAATGGGGCTGCAGAGGAAGACTGGCGCTGGGATTTAAACCCAGGCATAGCAGCCATCCAGCAAGAGGACCATGTGGTTTTGGAGGAGAAGGAGGAGAGAACCACGCTGCTTTGGCAGAGTGGGGACCCTGTGGCAGTGACACAGCTGATGGTGCCGGGAGCCTGAATCACTGACTTCTGCTTCTTTTCCTGAGATACGGTACCCCAGACTGGGCAGAGGGAGAGGGAAGGACTGTGTGCATCTGTGGGTATTCTAAAGGACTTTAGTATTTTAATGAAGACATTAAATCATTACTCTAAGTCTATATAACTTTTAAATAAATAATTCCTTTCTTTTTCACCAGTCTGTGGCATTGACACACATCTTTCCTCTGGCAGCAGGCAAAGCGAACCTAGTAGGTGGGGGGGCCCCAGAGAGAAAGGGTGTTCCTTTGGTAATAGTATATTGTTCAGCCCCCAGTCTGTTCTGTAACAATGGAGCCTATTAGTAAGCACTTAGATGATTTTAAAATATGTTGTTTCAGCAGCCAAAAGGCGTCATGATGAATTCTATAGAAGGTTAAATTTGTACTTGTATCTAGCTAGAAATAAGAGCTAAACTGTCAGTGTTTTAAGAATTAGTATATATTCTATCAACTGTGCAATTCATCAAACATTTGAAAATATTGTACTGTTGAATCTAGGCTGCATCTAAAATATTCTAGACTCCACCAAAAACAATTCCAATAACATCGTATAATGAACATTGAAATATCAGTTTAGTATAAATCACCAATTTTTAATATTTATTTTACCCTGTTTAAAGTTAATAGTGTCAGTCCAACATTGATGAAGAATTGTTTCTAACCAACATAAATACTCTAACAGTTTAACTTATGAGAGATAGTTTGTTCATTTTATGTATATTATATACTTTCTAAGGTAAGTTGTCAGCCTCGGACTTCTGCTTTTTGATCTTTATCTTGCTTTCAACAGGACTACTCATCCATTTATATTACAGCATCTAAACCCCAGGCCTCTCAAGGAACGAACTTTGGCTCTAGAGTCAAAGGAAGTTGACTTTAAAGAAATGAACATTGATGCAAGTCAGGACAACCAAATTTTTTCATCAGATATTGCAATTGAGAAAAATAATTAATTTTAATCATTTTGACTTACTTGAATTGAGAAGTTGGGAATTCTTGAATGATGACATGAACATGTTTTCAACAGGAATACTAAAAAGTAAAAATCTGTTCCCAGAAAAATAGAAGGGTGAAGTAGAGACACAGAAAAGCAGAGATGTGAGTCCGCACATGTTAAACAAAAGCAAGTCAACCAAGAAAATCTATCAAATTCCTGAAAATCCTTCTATTCCAGGCTCCAGCCCATAAAAATTGTGGTGCCAGTTCTTGGTCTTTGGTTCTAAAAGGCACTCTGGAATCCTTATTCTCAATTTAATTTCCTGCTTCTGCTCTTTGAAAATGATATGCTGTTACATGGAAAAAGCATCTTGAATATCAAATCAGAGACTAGTAAAGGATAAAGAATGTGAAAGGAATTGTTACCTGATAAGGAGTCCTGAAAATAATAAATATATTTTTAGCATGGATAATAATGGATTATAAGTATTATAAATAATTTTTATTTGAATCTAATTATATTAAGTCAGACATTATATTCAATTACTTAATTTCAAAATCACTATTTAAATAAATAGTTTTGATGCCAACAACTCTCTACAGATAAGTATATTTCCTAAATAAATTTATCCAGATACATTCTTAATGCAGTGATATATTTACAATGAAAATTCATATTAATATAAGTAAAATTATGAAATAAATTTCAGAGGTACAAATTTGATCAGTAACATAGCAGATGAACTTTCATTTCTGTGTAAAATAAATACAATGTAATTTTAAGATATGAATTAGATAATTTCCAAGATATTAAAATAAAATAGAACATGTATTTAGAAGGGAACAATACATATTAATCCTCATGAGAAAAATGATCATTAAATAAAGTATATGATTTGTACATTTCTTTTTAACATTTTGAATAAAGTTTCTGCTTATTTTTTAAATAATAAAATCATTGCTTGAATAGTTTCCTTACACTTTGATAATTTCTCAAACCCTCCATTTTAATTATAGTTCTTTAACCATTAATACTATGTCCTGATTAAGTAATTAATTAAGTCTATAATAGTTGCTGTAGAGATAACATTAAATTTACTGGTATTTTAAAAAATAAATTCAGATGATGGGATTTTAATTTGCAATTTAAGAATTTATTAATATTTAAAAGAAGCAGTCATTGCTTTTGTGTTCAATCAATACTGAGTTTTTGAAATATACTTAGTTATCAATTTTACCATTTCTAATATTTCATGAATATGCTTAAGTGTTCTTTATGGAAAAGGACATATCTTACTTATAGTGAAACTTCCTTGCTTAGTAATTAAGTATTTATACTCATTTGGGCCAATAAAAATAATGTGCCTGATGTAGATCAATTCTACCTCTTTGTGAAGTGTGACCTCCTGCGACTTTCACTTTGTGAATACGTTTCCATGCCTTAGCCCCAAATGAGAATTTCGAATACTATATAGTTCGTACTTATAAAGAAGTTGCTATTTATCTTGACATTTAGAGAGCAAACATAAGCCCTAATTTGTTTGTCCGCGTATGTTGTTCATTAGATTCCACACGTGAGTGAAATCATATGGTGTTTGTCTTTCCCTGACTGGTTTATTTCACCTAGCATAATGTCCTCAGGTCCATCCATGCTGTCACGAAAGGTAAGAGTTCTTTTTTTTTTTTTTTTTTTTTATAGCTGAGTAGTATTCCATTGTGTAAATATACCACATTTTTATCCACTCATCTACTAATGCACACGCGGGCTGTTTCCAGATCTTGGCAATTGTAAAGAGCTCTGGATTGAACATAGGGGTGCATACATTTGTTCAGATTAGTGCTTTGGGGTTCTTAGGATACATGTCAGGAAGTGGGATGGCTGGGTCAAAAGGCATTTTCATTTTTCATTTACTGAGGAAACTCTTCCCACAGTGGCTGCACCAGTTTGCATCCCACCAACAGTGCACCAGGGTTTCATTTCTTTTGAATCTTCGCAGTGCGTCATGCACTGAACTGATGGTATCTGACTGAGTTACATATGTGAAACCCGTATGGTTTTGTGAGCCAATATCACCCCAATAAATTCGATGAACTTTTTCTAATTTTAAAAAGATGCACTTTCCCTGTATTTTCTATATGATTAATATTATATTATTTTTCTGGAAATTACAATGAGATTATAAGATAATTTTTTATGAGCAAGATTTTTGAAAAATTTAATTAAAAGAGATTTCATTGTCTAGTCTGAAATATAAAAAATCTGACAGGGAGTATGCTAGATATAACCTTATGCTATGTGTTAAGGTTTGTGATATATTTGAAAATAGACACATTATTCTTAACAGATTAATTGGGTGCCAGACCTGAGGTAACAAGACAACTTAAGAACAATTCTGAGGATTTACTCTTAAGTAAATGGTGGCCTCATTAAAAGGACCCAGTAAGTACCTTTGTAAATTTAGTGAACACATTTTGTTTCCTATATAATCTGAAAACAGAGTGACTCATGCATATTTGGTATTTTATTATACTTACATCATCATTATTATTATCTATAATATTTTAGGTACAACATACTTAAGTATTTAAAGTATACTCTTAATCTATAATATGTAGACAATTTTTTTAGTTTTGTATTAACTAATATACCTTTATGGCCCATAATGTCCCATGACTGTGCCAAAATTCTTCACATTTATTGACATTTGATTTGTAAGGAAAAACATTTGATATAGACATTATGATTTAAAATTAACTATAAGTTAAGTTGATTAAGTACTTAGATCTGAAGGCAAAGCAGGCATTGAGTAAATTACCAAGCCAGAACAGCAAAATAAAACCAATCAGAAATCGTGCATTTTCAACTAAGTCACTACTGCCTCCAGCTGAAAACCAGTTGTTCTATTTGGAAGGATTTTGAGCGATACAGAGAGTGTGATGCTTTTCACGCCAAAATGGCAACTCTAGGCTGATGGCAAGTGTCTGGGTACCAGTCTGGAGAGCACATTGCTGCCAGTCTGTGAGGGGGCTCCATCCAAAGCCCGTGTTTGCCATGTTGTTATTCTTGAGATCGTGGACATTAAAAATCATGTGGAGGGAAATATGGAAATAACTAGGGCTTTGGTAAGCAGATTTGGATTTGAAATTAATGAGGTTTTGGACATTAGGGAAAATGTCCCTCTTTCACTCCAACTTCTTTCTGTGCTAGTTCCTCTATCAGAGCTGACGCTAGTTTTCAATTCAAGCCAATTGAATATTTTAGACTGTGAAACCTGTTCTGTCATACACACTTTTCTAAGTATTAGGCAAGTATAACAGAATTTTGGTCTGTGTTTTCAAAAAGCTTAATATACTACAAGGAAGAGAGATATGAAAAATAAGAATGCCCTGGGATGGTAGAAGTACAGTGGAATTCGAAATGCAATTGAAGGTTCAGGAGAGCACTGTATAACTCACCTGAAAAGTTATATGGAAGCTGAACAAAGCCCACATGCTGAATTTCGAATCATGAGCAGAAGACTTGCAAATGGATGAAGTGCAAATTGACATAGTAGAAATTACCATACAAATACGATAAAAGATGTATTTGTGGGGCAAATAAACAGAAAAATAAATAAGTGTCAGGTGTTTAAGTGGTAATCAGAGCTCAAATATTATAAGATAGTCAACACTATCATAGGAGTTTGGATATTACTCAATCTCAATTTATCGAGAAGTATTTAGTGGAATAATGAAATCAGGTTTGTGTCTATGCTATTTAATAAATTCATTTGTATAACTAATATTTGTTGAGTGGGTATAATATTCAACACACTATAAAGTTATAGTTTCCAAGTAAAGGGAAACACACAAAATGATAGTGAAGGGTGATAGAATGTGTCACACCAAAATATGACACTGTGTCATGAGGATTATTTTGAATTAAAGGTATTTTTTTTAAAGCAGATGCAAGAAGGGAATCTCCACTTCTCATTCTGCAAATTGGAGGTAAATCTCCCATGTAGAAAAATGCCCTTCCTGTACCAGGAAAAAAATAAACGTCCTTGACAGGGAGTCAACGCAAAGAGAATTCTATCCAAAAAGACTTAGTTAAAGTACATCTTGATTTTCTTTACCTCCTATATATTTTAATTATTTTCCACAATTGCCTCCCTTTGTTCAACATTGTATAAAAGCATTGAGATTTTACCACTTCTTTGGGTTTTATTGCTTATGAGGGTTCTCATGTCATGGAAAACTAATATGTGTATGCTTTACTCCTGTTAATCTGTTTTGTGTTAGTTCACTTCTCAGGACAGGCTGAAAAACCCTAAGGGGGTAGGGGGGAATATTGCTTCCCCTACAGTAGAATATGCTTAAGACTAATATAATGGTCATAAACATATTGGGAACCTTTGTAATTTATTTCCTAACATCTGCTTAAATCCATTAGTTAATCAAGTTTTATTAAAACTTTTGGTATTGCAATAAACACACAAAAATATTCAAACAGTGCTAGGTCATATTTACCAACAGAACAGATTTATTGCACCCAAATTGGAGGGAGAAACTTGTTTGTTTGCTTTTCATCTTTGGCTAATTTTATTTCTCTGCCTCCAGGGCTCTGCCCCAGATTCAAAATATATTTAAATTGCTCATCTCTCATTTATACATGAAAGACACATATATTTTCTAATATAAGATACCTTGTAAAGTACCAAGAAAATGTTTAACATCCCTTCATTTTTTGCTCAGTTATTCAACACTATGTGAGCACTAGACTCACACTCCGCAATCTGGGTAACATAACGAGCAAGACAGACAGATGCCTGCCATGGAGGGGTTATACTTCAGTGTAGGAAACAAACTAATAAAACAAATGACTCAAATAAATGCAGAGTATGCAAGTGCTGTGAAGGAAATTTGACTCTGTGATACAGAGAGACAAGGGAATGGCCTCCAGGAAGGGATGCTATTTCAGCTGAGGCTGCTTAGTGCTCAGCACCGTGAATGCCACGTGTCAGGGGCAAGAGCTCTGAACCAGGGAGAGTGTGGCACGTTTGTTCTTGGAATTGTCAGAAGATATTGTGATTATAAGGAGAGTAAATGAGTTAGGGAGTTCTAAGAGACAAAGTCAGCAAAGTGGGTTAGATCATAAAAGGGTTTCTAGGTCCTGGGAAAAGGCTTTGATTGCAGTCACCTAAGGCAGAAGTGGTAGTGACTACTAAAATTGCGGAGATGGAAAGTAAGGATGCATCAGAGAGGCAGTTTGGAGATGCATGAACAAGATTTGAAAGCTGATGGAATAGGAGTGTCTAAGCATTTGAGGATGGGTTGTAGGTCTGGTTATACCGATTTCATGGAGAGAGATTTCCTTTTCCTAAATAATATAATTGTACTGAATCCACTGTGTAGGTTTTCCTGGGAGGGACAACAGCGATAATATAAGGAGATCCCATGTCCACCACCATATATATTAATAAACACAAGAGACCAGTGATAACCCAAAACGCTTCAGTTGAAAACAGGAAATTGGAGCAAAGTATGTCCTCAAAGGATAACAAATGTTTCAGTTGGTCTAGTAGTAAGTGAATGAATCAGAAAAGGTAGCAATAGTTAAATACAAGTTCCTTGCCCAAAATAGCAATGACCTATCTCAGGAAGAAAGCAGAGGAACTC